>NW_008342297.1:2373526-2393064 GCF_000622305.1 Nannospalax galili | reverse complement strand
TAGCAAATTAGCTCAAGGCAGGACATCTGGGATTCACTCATGATCTTCTGGCTCCAAAGGGTACTGGCAGCTCCACTGCTCTGACTCTGCAGTCCACAGCACACACAGCTCACCTCGCAGACCCAGGCCAGCTCCATTCCACACCTGCTGCTGTCCTTGGTGGTCGTCCCATGGTCCCAGCATCTCCAAAATGCTGGGATCGCCACTGAAACTGAGGTTACACCTTCACCAATGGCCTCTTCTTGCCTCTTGGGGTGCAAAGCCTCAGATCCTCTCCATGACCCCTTGAGTCTGGGGGTCTTCGCTGCAACTGAAGCTGCACTTTCACCTATGGCCTTTCCTGGCCTCTCAGAGTGCCAAGCCTCAGCTGCTCTCTATGACCCCTTCACACTTTCAACACCAGAACACCAGAAAAAGAGACTCTTACACATTACCAAGTCCTGCTTCCAGCTTGAAATAGAGGCTCGGGTTCCCTCTGTGTGCTGACCCTGAGGAAATACCTCCCAGAAGACTTCACCTCAGTGATGCTGGTCTCTTGTTACTTACAGCTGATTTTTCAGCCCCAGCTAACCAGCATCAATTGTCCCAGGAAAGCAAAGGTTTTACTTCAGGTTCTGGTCTCCTCTTAATCACAACTGATTCTTCAGCCCCAACCAACCAGAACCCACAGATTCTCAATCTAAAATCTCACATGAACAGCCCTGATGGTCTCTGCTTCTCTTTGAAGCTTCACAAGCCAGGCCTCCATCGTCTACAACTCTTTCGGCATAACTGTTCCAAGCTCCACAGCAACAAATTCTGAGCACTCAATGGCCTTTCCAGCCCAAAGTTCCAAACACTTCCACAGTCCTCCCAAAAACACCAAGGTCAGGTCTGTCACAGCAATACCCCACTCTCGGTACCAATTACTTAGTTTGTTTCTTCATTGCTGTGATAAAACACTCTGACCAGTACCAACTTGCGGGGGAAAGGGTTTATTTGTCTTACATCTCCCAGGTCACACGCAGTTCACATCAGGGAGCCAAGCAGCTGGGTTTTGCTTTCTTTGTATCTTGAATTTCAATAAGAATTTTGCTGGGCAGATTACTAAACTAACCGGTTATTTTTTGGGGTTGGGGAGATGGCTCAGTGGGTAAAGGGACTTGTTGTGAAGGCAAAAGGACCTGAGTTCAAATCCCCAGTACTCATGTAAAACCTGGGCATGGCCTGCACAGGCCTATAACCCCAGTTTTGGATGGAGACAAGTGGACCCCAGGAGCTTGCTGTACAGTCAGCCTAGCCCAAACAGTGAACTTCAGGTTCCCCCCTCCTTTAAAAAAAAAAAAAAAAAAAAAAAAAAAGGTAGGGGCTAAGGCTGAGGATATGGCTCAGTTGGAAGAGTGTTTAATGTGCACAAAAGCCTTGGGTTTGATCCCCAGCACTGTATAACTGGATGTGGTGGTGCATTCCTGAAATCCTAGAGGTAGCAGTGGCTACTTAAAAGTTTGAGACTAGCCTGGGCTACATGAGACCCTTTCTAAAAAGGAAAGCAAAGCCTAGTGGAAGTCCCTTAGGTCACTGAGAACCCAGCCTTCTGAAGAGATTCACATTTTCCCCTAGGGACCCATGAGGAGCTCCTGAGAAAACTGTTGTAAAGACATTAAGTATAGCCTTCCCTTCACTGTGGGAGTCCTGTCTGGTCCCATGAATCCTCCTTCCCACCCTCCATTCTGCTATGGTGATGTCATTTGCTATGAGGCCCCTGAACAGAGTGAACTGATGCCAGCACTATGATCTTATAACTCTCTTTTCTTTATAAAGTTATTTGGCTTTAGGCATTTCATCATGATAACACAGCCTTTGGAAGGTCTCTGACATCAGTAATGGGGATCCTACCTTGCCCATCTCCATTAATTCATCAAACCTGACATATCCTTGTGAAATCCATCCCTAAGGCTGCTGGTTATAGGCCTGTAGCAGCAGACAAGGCAGACTTCCTGCCCTTACAAAGGTTAATCATTCTAGGCTGGTGCAGTGGCTCAGTGGGTAAGTGGCCCTTGCAGGCAAGCCCAACAACCTGAGTTGGATTCCGGGGATCCATATGGTAGAGAGAAATGACTCCTGCAAGTTGTCCTCTGATACATACACACACACACACACACACACACACACACACACACACACACACACACTAAATAAAGGTTAAAAAAAGTTCATAGTCCTAACAGGAAGGCAGAGAAATAGAGAGAGGGATTCTCTGGAATGCAATAGGATTAGGACAGAGAAAAGCCTTAAGGTGAAAGGGTGCTCCTTACCAGCCCAGGGGTACCAGGAGAACTTCCTAAAGACAGTTTGAGAAGTTCACTAAGGAAGCAGCCTGTGAAAGATCAGAGGTGTGGCACTTTCCAGGAACCCTTTCATGGACCTGGGCCTCACAGTTCCCAAGAATGTAGGGAAGTGAAGGAGGGGTAAGAGGTGGGCCCAGTGAGCAGGGGTCAGATTCTGAAAGGGAGAATGAAAAATGGAAGAGGACATGTTAGGAACAGATTTGCACTTTAATAGGGTTTTCCATCTGCAGGATGGACAACCAGCCGGAAGGAGAGCAGAAAAACCAGTCGGGTCACTGCAGAGCCCCAAAGGACTGGCTGTGCTGTGGCCTTGGCCCTGGGGATGGAGGCTGAAACTCAGGGCAGGAGATACTGGGGAAGCAACTTCTACATGGGGCAGGGACCAATGGTGGGGCGAAGACATCTGACCTCTGCTCTTTGAGGCCACCTGGTCCAGTGCATGTCATTTCTTGTCCTTAGAAAGCTTGAGTTTTAGCTCTTACATTGACCTGTTTGTCGAGAAAGTCATGATTTGGTTTGTTTTTTTTCTGTTGTTTCGGTTTTGTCTTTTGTTTTTTTGAGATAAGGTCTCATGTATGTAGCCCAGGCTGCCTCAAACTAGATATGAAGCCAAGGCTCACCTTAAACTCTGGATCCTTTTTGCCTCTACCTCCCAGGTACTGGGATTATAGGCCCCTGTCAACACATCCGGGTCCAGAAAGACATTTTAACTAACTAAACTGCAGTTTCTATCCATTTTCCTTCCCCCCCCCCCCCCCCCCCTTTTAAAGCTTCCTTTCTTCTGTTTAACTTAATAGGCTATTTTTGGTTTGGGTTTTTTCTTTTGGTTGGTTGGTTAGTTTTCCCTGTAGCCCCAGTTGGTCTGGAACTTACTATATAGACTAGGCTGCCCTCAAACTCACAGAGATCTACCCGCCTCTGCTGTGATTTAAAGGGTTATGAGTGTTTTGCCTGCACCAGTGCAATGTTCACTCCAGAAGCCTGCTGGGATCAAAGGCATGTGCTCCGCACCCAGCTTGTTTGTTTGTTGTAACCCAAACTAGCCAAGAACTCACTATGTAGCTTAGGACCTCAAACTCATGGCAATATATTCTTCTGCCTCTGCCTTCCAAGTGTTGGGATTGCAAGTATGAACTACCATGCCTGATTTAATAGACTTTTGCTTTTGTTTCTTATTACATCTATTGATTGATTGATTGATTGATTGATTGAGTGTGTGTGTGTGTGTGTGTGTGTGTGTGTGTGTGTGTGTATACCCATGTACATGCAACTTGCAGGAGTTGGTTTTCTTCTTCTACCAACTGGGACCCAGCATCATACTGAGGTTTTCAGGCATGGTGGCAACTGCCTTTACCAACTAAGTCATCTCTTGGACCCTAAACATTTTAAAATTATATTTGTATTCATTTATATGGGGGGGCACTTGTTTGCCAGGCTATGTATGTGGAGTTTAGAGGACAACCCCTGGGAGCTGGTTCTTGCCATGTAGGTCCTAGGGGTTGAACTCAGGTGGCACCTTTACCTGATGAACCATCTTGTTGGTTAATTAATTAAGACAAGGTCTTACTCTGTATCCCTGTAGCCCCAGCTGGCCTGGAACTCACTATGTAGACCAGGATGATCTCAAAATCACCTCCCAAGTGCTGAGGTCAAAGGCATGCACCCCAATGCCTGGCTTTTAATAGACTATTCATTTTTAAATTTGATATTTATTTTTATGTATATGAGTGTTTTGTTTGTATATCATACAGTGCCTATGGAAGCCAAAAGAGGGCATCTGATCCCCTGGAACTGGAGCTAGCTGTATGGTTGTTAGCCAACATGTGGGTACTGGGAACCAAAAACAGGTCCTCTACAAGAGCAGACAGTGCTCTTAATCACTGAGCCATCTCTCCAGTCCCTTAGGTTTACAGAAAAACTGAGCAAAAGTTACAGGCTCTCTGTTCCAGACTCCCCATTATTATCTTTCATTACTATGGAAGATTTGTTGAATTTATGTGCCAACATCAATACTTTATTAACTAAAGCCGTGCTTTACATTAGGGTGTATGGTTTTTGTTGTGCATTCTATAGGTTTGGGTGTTTACTAAGTATCATGAGTTTTACTGTTCCATGCTAGTGATTCAAGAAGCCCACAGTCACACACCTAGGTGTAGTGTACACTCTCCCTATGTACCGTTTTTTCCACTAACTCTGACTAAATCCATGTTAACTACCTTAAATTCCAATTTTGCTTCAGAAAAAAAAAAAATCCCCCATGCTCTATCTATGCACCTCACCCCATCAACCTCCCTTGCCTTAACTCCCGAAAATTACAGAAATTTTTTTTTTGAGACAGAGCCTCACACAGCCCAGGTTGGCCTGCAACTCACTATGTAAGCAACTATAGCCTTGAAGTTCTGATCTTATTTTTTTATGTGTATGAGTGTCTTGCCTGCATATATGTAAGTGTACACATGTAGTGCAATGCCCATGGAAGTCAGAGGAGGGCATTTGTTCCCTGGAACTGGAGTTACAGACGGTTGTTAGCCACCATGTGGGTGCTGGGAATTGAACCCAGGTTCTCTGGTAGAGCAGCCAGTGCTCTTAACTGCTGAGCCATCTCTCCAGGCCCGAAGTTCTGATTTTCTTGTCTCTGCCTCCCGAGTGCTAAGATTACAGGCATATACTGACATGCCTGGTTTATGCTGTGCTGGGGATCGAATTTAGGGCCTCGTGCATGCTAGGCAAACAACTCTACCAAACAACTCTAGGAATGAGCTACCTTCCTAGCCCAACCACAGATATTTTTACTGGCTTGTTTTATTTTTCCAAGGATGTCAGCGTGGGGATCAAATAGTATGGAGCCTTTCTGGACTGGCGTCTTTCATTTAGCGATAGGCATGTCAGTCTCCACCAGGTCTTTTCACGCCTCCTCTCTGTGATTGGGTAGTCCACTGTGTGGCTCCACCACGGCTTGTTCATTTGCTCATCTATGAAGAGCACCTTGAGCATTCAAAGTTTTTCAGTTATAAGTAAAGCTTTGACAAATACCCACAGCATGTGGGCATTGAGTTCTCATTTAGGTAAATTTGAAGGAGCGTGATTGCTGGATTGTATGCTAAGATTCTCATTATAGGAGCTGGGGATGTAGCTCAGTTGATGGAATGCTTGCCTAGCCTGTATGAAGCCCTGGGTTCAACCTCAACACTGTGTAAACTGTGTGCTGGTTTTTTTTTTTTTTTGCATGTGTTCTGCCTGCTTGGATGTAAGTGTACCATGTGTGTGCAGTGCCCCAGAAGAGGGTGTTGGATCCCTTGGATGGCTATTAGCCACTATGTGGGTCCTGGGAATGGAACCCAGTCCTCTGCAAGAACAGCAAGCACTCTTAACCACTGAGCCATCTCTCCAGCTCCGTTTTGGTTTCTTGAAACAAGGTTTCATGTATCCCCTGCCTAGCCAAGGATGACCTTGAACTCCTTGTCCTCATACGTCCATCTCCAGAGTGCTGGGATTCTAAGCATGCACTGCCATGCCTGGCTTTATGCAGTGCTGGGATTGAACCCAGGGTTTCATGCATCCTAGGTAAATACTCAACCAACTGAGTCACATCCCCAGCCCCACCTACCCCCATTCCTATTTCTGCTCATGCTTTAGCAACTCAGAGTCACAGAAGCCCAAGGCTGAGAGAAAACATGTTCTTCCATCCTCTGATTCAAAGACCAAAGACACATTGATGTGAAGGCAAAGATTGTTTGCACACTTTATTTAAAAGCAAACAGCTGTAAGATAGAAAGGCAGATTTTTTTTTAAAGACAGCAGTTACAAAGGAGAATAAATATGACATAAGGAACTATTTTTGTAAAAAATACAACCCCCTGGTATTTGTGAGAAATCCCAAGAACTTAAAAGACACAAAAATCTGACCTTCACCTCAACCCATTGGGGCCAGTGTTGGAAATTGGTCTGATGAGGATAGTCATGACTTCTGGGGTTTCAAGACTGGATGTCAGGGGTCTACTCTGATTTCTTTGGAGCCAGCTGACAGCAACCCTCTGCTCATTAACATTACTTCTAACAACTCTTTCATTTTTGGTCTTTTTTTTTCTTTTTTTTTTTTTTTTTTAGATTGTCTCCCTGTAGCCCAAGCTGGCCTGGAACTTACTATGTAGACCAGGCTGGCCTTGAAATCACTGCAGAGATCCCCCTGCCTCCCGAGTGCTGGGATTAAAGGCGTGCGCCACCACACCGGGCTCCACTCTTTCATTCTTACAGTTAAGTTGTAAAGGGTTTAGGTGTTGAAAGAGAAGGCGTGGATGAGGGGGATAAGAAGGTAGGCACTGCTGAGGGCCAGGGGATAGGCAGTGG
This sequence comes from Nannospalax galili, assembly GCF_000622305.1. Classification (NCBI taxonomy): domain Eukaryota; kingdom Metazoa; phylum Chordata; class Mammalia; order Rodentia; family Spalacidae; genus Nannospalax; species Nannospalax galili. The sequence continues at coordinate 2,386,390 of NW_008342297.1, read as the reverse complement.
ACAGTGAGCTACTCCCCTGGTTGGGAGAGGGGATGGGTAATGGTCCACAGGTCTTCCCTTGGATCCCACCATCACACAGGACAGAGAAAAAGCAATCAGTGGAATTAAAGAACAAGAACAGGAAGCTGGCCAGAAATGGATGGGGAACCACAGGCCACAGGGAAGAACTGCCTGAGAAGATGCACAACGTGTCCTGAGGACCACAGTGGAACAGGACTTGACACACAGCCATACACAGGCAAGGAAAGTGACAGTTGCCAAGAAGAGGCAAGTCTTGGCTACAGATAAGGACAGAGGAGTAAAGGCCAGCCAGCAAGGCTCTGAGGGAGTGGTGGCTCAGGGAGGGGGCAGCGGGGGTGAAAATGTAGAAATTCCGGTCATCTCTGGGGCATCTGTGAGGCACAGCTGTGGTCAGGGGTCAGGTCAACAGGACTATGCACTGAAAGCTGCCTTGAGCTCCCGGAAGGCCGCTTGGCGGAGCCTCCTGGCCTCCTCCTCCCGCTTCTGCTCATCTTGCTCAGCTTTTAATTCAGCTTCGAACTTACTGGAGCATAACAAGGCCTGGGCCTGCAGAGAAATGGCAAACACAGACGACACAGTAAGGGCAGGGAAGGACATGGAGATGCCAACAGCCAGGCCTGTGGTGGCCCTGCAAACCTTGGACAAAGAAGGCAGGGCCTCTGTGGGCAGAAGCCCCAGTGACACTCCTTGCTTTGGTCCCCGATTCTCCTTGGTGTAGACGCCATCACTATCTGTGCTGACTTCTGTGTCTGTCAGCTGGGCTTGCTTTCTTCTTTTTCAGGAGACCACTGAGCATCCTGATTTATTAACTTTTTTTTTTTTGGTCCTTTTGAGACAGGGTCTCCCTGGAGCCCCAGCTGTCCTGGAACTCACTATGTAGACCAGGCTGGCCTTGAACTCACAGAGATCCGCCTGCCTCTGCCTCCCGAGTGCTGGGATTAAAGGTGTGCACCACCACGCCCTGCAGGAGGGATAGCCCAGCTGTTAAAGGCTAAGGTTAACAACCAAAAAGTTATTAACTATTTTTGTGAGGGCCACTGGGGATTGGACACAGGGACTACTATTAAGCCACCTCCCTATCTAACATTCCATTAGTTTCACAATAATATTGCTACATTGTAGGTGAACAGATCCAAATAAATTAATGCCTTAGGGGTTGGGGGTACTTTGGTTGTTAAACGTCAATGGGAATGCAAAGAGACACCTTTACAATATAGTTCTTTCTGAATGTGTGTGTGTGTGTGCACGTGCGCGCACACACGCGCATGCATGCATGCATGTGAGTGTAGCCTGTGGACACCAGAGGCCATCAGATTTCCCTGGAGCTGGAATTACAGGTGGTTATGAGCCCCCTCCCATGTGGTTTCTGGGAACTAAACTGAGGTCCTCTAGAAGAGCAGCAAGCACTCTTCACCACTGAACCATCTCTCTAGCCTCAATGTACTAGTTTTTATTCAATGTTGCTGTTGTCATCAACATTTAGTTCTGGGCTGGGATGTAGCTCAGTGGTCCAGTGCTTGCCTGGGATGCTGGTGACCCTGGGTTCAATCCCCAGTACTGCAAAAATGAAATAATTTTTCTTTTGCTTCTAAGTCATTCCAAATTTACTAAATACTATGCATTTTGGCTCACATTTACTAAGATAGTACCTGTCTTTTTAGCTGAGTCAGGATTGTAATTCTAGTACTCAGGAGGCTAAGTGCTAAGTTCTAGGCCAGCCTGAGCTGTATAGAGTTCTAGGCCAGCCAAAGTTAAAGCCTCAAAATTAAATACAAACAAATATTACAAGTTTTTGGTGGTATTGCCATTGGGATTTGGTACCAGCTAGGGTTTTTTTTTTTTTTTTTTTGTCTTTTTGAGACAAGGTCTCTCTGTAGCCCCAACTTGCCTGGAAGTAAAACTCACTATGCAGATCAGAGATCTGCCTGCGGTTTGTTTTTTGATTTTTCAAAAAAAAAATATTTTATGCTGGGCGTGGTGGCACAGGCCTTTAATCCCAGCACTTGGGAGGCAGAGGCAGGTGGAGCTCTGTGAGTTCAAGGCCAGCCTGGTCTACATAGTGAGTTTCAGGACAACTGGGGCTACAGGGTGACTCTGTCTCAAAAAGACCAAAAATAAATATATAAATTAAAATAAACAACAACAAAATCCTTAACAGTTTCTTGTCACTAGTACCATATGAGGGGCTGGGAATATAGCTAATTGGTACAGTGATTGCCTAACATGCACAAACAGTACTGCATAAAACTGGTAGCAAAGCCTGTAATTCCATAGTTCAGAAGATAGAAGACAGGAGGATGAGAAGTTCATGGTCATCCTTTGCTACACATTGAAGTCAGTCTGGGATACTTGAGACCTGTCTCAACAGTAACAGTAAGAATACCATAAGAATACCAAATTCATTTTAAAATCCTCTCTTCTAGAACTGATTTTTTTCCCCACGTCTCATGCATTTGGTAAAGATTCTGAACAGTACACTGAGTGTATGGCTTTAATAAATGCTACTAAACTGTCTTTGAAAGTAGCTGCTCCAGGTTCCACCCCCACGATCATGGATTGGAAGTTTCTCACCACTTTGCCAAAGCTTATCATTAACATCCTTACTTTCTTGCCAATCTGATAGACAAAAAAATTGGCACCTTTTTTTAAAAAACATTTTATTTTACTTTTTTTATTTTGTGTATGAGTGTATTGCCTGCATGTACGTGAGTGCACCCATATCATGCAATGCCGCGGAGGTCAGAAGAGAGATTCGGATTCCCCTGGAACTGGAGTTAAGGATGGTTTGTAGCCTCCATGCGTGTGCTGGGAATCGAACCCAGGTCCTCTGCAAGAGCAGTCAGTGCTCTTAACCACTGAGCCACCTCTCCAGCCCCAACACCTTCTTTTATTTCCTCCTTGATGAATTGCCCACTTGGATTCTTTACCCATTTTTATTTATTTATTTATTTTTTTTGGTGTTTCTGAGACAGAGTCTCTCTGTAGCCCCAGCTGGTCTGGAACTCACTATGTAGATGAGGCTGGCATCGAACTCACAGAGATCCACCTGCCTCTGCCTCCCGAGTGCTGGGATTAAAGGCATGCGCCACCACACCCGGCTCTTTACCCATTTTTATGGTCACCTGGTTATCTTTTCCAATTTGTAGCTCTCTAGGTAAGTTAGTGCCAATCCCTTGCTAGCATCTTTCAGTTACTTCCTCACCTCTTCTGGCTAGTCTTTAACTTCAAGGTATCATAGGTCTCCCAAATACTTTAAATTTTAATATAATCTAATCTATCAGGTGGTTTTTTGGGGTTTTTTTTTGGTCTTTTTGAGACAGGGGAACTCCCTGTAGACCAGGCTGGACTTGATCTCCCAGAGATTGACCTGCCTCTGCTGGGATTAAAGGGGTGTGCCACCATACTACAATTCTTGATATAAAATCTTGTCTTGGACTATGATTTTTTAAAAAAATATTTTATTTATTATTTTTATATGTATTAATGTTATGCCTGCATGTAGGTAAGTGCACCTGTGTCATGCAATGCCTGCAGAGGACAGAAAAGGCTGTCAGATCCCCTGGAACTGGAGTTACGGACAGTTGTTAGCTGCCGTGTGGGTGCTGGGATTCAAACTGGGTCTTCTGCAAGAACAGTCAGTGTTCTTAACCACTGAGCCATCGCTCCAGCCCCCTACTCTGTTGTTTTTAAGACAAGGGTCACATGTAGCCCAGATAAACCTAGAACTCCATAGTAGCAGCTTTGAACTCCTAATCTTTCTACCTACACTACCCCAGAGTGCTGGATTACAAGATATGGATAGTTTGTTGCTAAATGTTCATCAACAAGCCACTAAGCTTCAACTTCCTTATCTTCCAAATGAAACAATAGCTGGGCCTGGAGGCCAAGGTTATAATGGCAAAGCTTGGGAAGATCTGAAGCTCAAGGTCAGCCTGCACTATCAAAACTGTCAGCCTGTCTCCAGTGCTGGGTGCTGTGCACACTCCTTTAATACCAGCACTCAGGAGGCAGAGGCAAGCAGATCTCTGCTGTAATTTCAAGGCCAGCCTTGTCTACATAGTAAGTTCCAGGCCAGCTGGAGCTACAGGGAGACCCTGTCTCAAAAAAAGACAAAAAGCCTGTCTCCAAACACAAAATAAGAACACCTCAGTCCAGGGTACAGACATAAGATAAAATACAAGGAACCTGAAGCATTTGGAAAGGGTCTAACCTAGCATCAATACTTACATGTTTAATTATCCCCACCCACCTACCCCCACCTCCCAGGACAGGGGAAAGAAGTGTGCCATCTCTTTACCTGGGAATCTTTCATCTTCTCCACTGTGACTGCCTATCTCACCTCTAAATCCTACAACCCCTCAACTCAGTCATCTCACTTTTTATCTTCCTGTTTCCTAGAAAATTTCTCCATGACATGAAAATATACTGGTGTCTCTCAAAGGCTACAAAGTAAACAGAACAACAGTGCTCTGAGCCCAGGCCACCCAAGATGGAGACTTAGCCCTTAGGCTCCTCCTCCTAGGTCTACTCACTCATTGTGCCAATGCAATCAGCCCAGCATGGTGAATCTGGTCCCTTAACAATCTCTACTGAGGCCAGGTGTGGTGGCGCATGCCTTTAATCCCAGCACTTGGGAGGCAGAGGCAGGAGGAGCTCTGTGAGTTTGAGGCCAGCCTGGTCTACATAGTGAGCTCCAGGACAGCTGGGGCTCCAGGGAGACCCTGGTTCAAAAAGACGGAAAAAAAAAAAAAAAAAAAAAAAGAAAGTCTCTACTGATGGGGCTCAGCAGTTAAGAGCACTGACTGCTTTTGCAGAGGACCCAGGTTTGATTCCCAGCACCCACATGGTGGCTAACAACCATCTGTAACTCTAGTTCCAAGGGATCTGACACCCTCTTCTGACCTCCAAGGGCACTGCATGGCACGGGTGCACCTACCTGCAACCATACACATTAAATAAAAATAAAATTTTACAAAAAAAAAAAAACAAAAAAAAAACTGATGCCTGGGATGGTGGGGAACACCTTTAATCCCAGTACTCAGAAGTCAGGGGCAGGTGGATCTCTGTGACTTTGAGACCAGCCTTGGCCTATAGCAAGTTCCAGGCCAGTTGGGCTACAAGGAGACCTTTTCAAAACAACAACAATTTTTGGTGTTTGGAGAATCGTTATTAAAAACATACAAAGGCTAATACGAGAAAAACAACAACAACAACAAAACTCTACTGAGGGCCAAGCTCATTGGGTAAATGTACTTGCTGCCAAACCTGATGACCTGAGGTGGAGCCTCAAAACTCACATCACATGGTAAAAGAAGAAAAGTACCTCTCTGACCCCCACTCCATCCTTACACGGTAGCACATGCCTCCCAAATACAAAATAAATAAAATACATGTTTAAAAAAACAAACTCTACTGATTCATTTCCTGGGCCCAAAACCTCTGTTCTGTCCTCTGTTTTATTTTGTTTTGAATTCCAGGATGGCCTTGAACTCAAAATCCTCCTGCTTTTTAACCTCTTGTGTAGTGGGATCACACACACACACACAGGGAATATTTTTTAATTAAATTTTTTTTTTTTTGGTCTTTTTGAGACAGGGTCTCCCTGTAGCCGCAGCTGACCTGAAGTCGCTATGTAGATCAGGCTGGCCTCAAATTCACAGAGATCTGCCTGCCTCTGCCTCCTAAGTGCTGGGATTAAAGGTGTGCACCACCACACCTGGCTTAATTAAATTTTTAAAAAATTTTATATATAGTAGTTGGAGAGATGGCTCAGCAGCTAAGAACACTGTTTATTCTTGCAGAAGACACGGGTTTGAATCCCAGTACCCACATGGCAGCTAACAATTGTCCGTAACTCTGGTTCCAGGGGATTCGACGGCCTCTTCTGTCCTCCAAGGGCATTGTGCACGACATGGGTGCACTTACCTACATGCAGGCATAACACTCATACATATAAAATAAAAAGAAAAAAAAGAAAAGAAAATCTTAAAAAAAAAATTTATGTGTATGAGTGTTATGCCTGCATGCATGTAAGTGCACCTGTGTCATGCAATGCCTGCAGAAGCTAGCTTATAACCACCTGTAACTCCAGTTCCAGGCAATCCAATGCCCTCTTGCCTCCACAGGGCCTGCATGTATGTGGTGCATTTACATATAAGCAGGCAAAACACTCATACACATAAAATAAAAATTTTATTTACTGTTTATGTGTACTTATTTATGTGTATTTATTTGTACATATATATTGTCTGCATGTATATAAATGCACCCATGTCATCCCATGTCATGCAGTGCCTGCTCGGAGGTCAGAAGAAGGTATCAGATCCCCTGGAACTCAAGTCATTTGGTTGTTAGCTGCCCTGTGAGTGCTGGGAACCAAACCCAGATCCTTCGCAAGAGCAGCCAGTGCTCTTAACTGCTGAGCCATCTCTCCAGCACCATAAAATAAAAATTAAAAAAAAAAAAACTATTGGGGAAAATAACATTTTCCTCCAGAATTTCCCTGAAGACATAAATGCAAGTTTCCTCACAGTCCAGTCACCCTAAGATCCACTGTTGACCAATCACCTATTTCAACCTGTACCTGTGAAAATGCCTCCTGCTGTTTCTGGGTACCCATAAAGTGTGTTTCCTCCCTTCTTCCTTCCTATGGGACCTCTCCTGGCATGTGGAGACTGGCACCACTGGGTACAGGAAGTGGAAGAACTAGCCCACAACCCTCAATGCCCAGTATCCCATCCTTCACAAGAGCAAAATTACAGCAAGACACAAGGTCTCTAAGAAAGACATTTTTGTTTGTAGCCTCCATGTGGCCAGGTCAAGAACTGTTTGCAACCTGTCAAATGCAGGTATTTACAAGCCTACTTCAGACTTCACACCAAATCAAGATCATCACTTTTCCTCCCAAACCACTCCCATTTGGTGGCGGGGGGGGGGAGATGCGTGGGGGGGGGGGGGGGGGGGGGGGCTTTAAAAATCTGGGACTCCATAAATGGTGCACTTCCTGCCCCTCCCAATCAGGTAGTCACTGAAGTTTTAGAATTGTCTTTACTTTGTCCCTGGTCCCACAGTCATCCAGCCTGATGATGAACTGCTACTCTTCCCCAAGCAACTGAGGCAACCTCTCCCCAGGCATCCGGCCTCCTAGTGCTGCACCTGCTCAAACACTGGGAGGGCTCCCAAGCTCCTGTAGCTCTGCTGCTAACCTGATGGCATATCCTGCTACCTGCACAGCAGGATCAACCACACATTTCCTGGGCCTTGCCCTAGGAAGTCTCAAAGAAAGCTGGGTCAGGGAAGGGAGGCTGGTCTGCAGGTGTCTCTCAGCCTGGGAGTTACCAGGGGCCATCTGAACTCACCAGCCCTGCTCCTTATACACCTGGACAACCTCCCCAGCCTCCAGCACTCCCAGCCCTCCGTGCCTTGGAGCCCTTGCTTGTGTTCCCACGAACATCTCTCTTCCTTGATTATAAGGTGAATTCCCATTCATCTTGGAGCATCTGTCACCAGTGTCAGCTGCTTTATGGCCGCTCCCAAATCCTAGTGCTGTGAGTCCCTACATTCATCATTCAGAGAAACATTTATTGAGGTCCATTACACACCAGGCACTGTAATTACACAGATAACACGCCTACTCTGCCTTTGAGTCTGGTTGAGGCGGCAGACGTATAAACGCGGCAAGTGGGAAAAAAATTTATTATTTTGGTTTCATCTTCTCTCCTGCTTATTAAAATAATGCACGCTCTTTCTAAAATACTACAGAAATACACAAGTCCCTCTGACGTAACTATTACTAATACTTTCATGTGTAATTATCCAGGTTGTATATAATGTCTAACAAAAATGGGGTGTCATACAAACTATGTTGCTTAATTAAATCTGGACACCTGGGCCTGGAGAGATGGCTCAGTGGTTAAGAGCACCTTCTGTTGTTGCAGAGGACCCAGATTCAGCTCCCAGCACTCACATGGCAGCTCACAGCTGTCTGTAACACCAGTTCTAGGGGATCTGATGCCCTCTTCTGGCCTCTGATGGCACGAGGCACACACATGGTACATGTACATAGGCAAAACACTCATACACATAAAAATAAATAAATCTTTATTTAAAAAGAACTGAAATAAGTATGGGTGAGATAGCTCACACCTCTAATCCCAACACTTCAGAACGTGAGGCAGGAGGATCACAAAGAGTTCAAGGTCAGCTTGGATGACAGAGTGAATTATCTCAAACAAATCTGGACACCCGTCTACACACACACGGCCTCATCCTTGTCTCAATCTTTGGTGATTGCAGAGTGAGCCAGTAGATGGTCGTACCACAATGGACTCATCCCTGCCATTGGAGGTTTAGGTTATGTCCAATTTTCCTCCATCCAGCAGGGATGCAGGACAAATCCGTGTCCACATAGCCACATTCATTTGCCAAGTACGTAAGTGCCTTCAAAGGAAAAAACCCTAGAAGCAGACTGTTAACTGCTCTACAGTCAGGCCAATTTATATTCTCCCCCAAGCCTCTAAGAGTACCTTGAACAGATATGGAACAGCCCCATTGCACTCAGAATAGAGGCACTCAGGACAGGGGCCTTTCCAGGCCTGGATGGTCTGGAGTGGGCTATCCCAGAAGGCAGGTATTAGAGGAACATAGTTTCCCAAGTAGAGGCCTTGGGGTGGAGCTCCAGGCAGAAGGAGCCACAGATTCTGAGACCAGTTGTGAAAATGCCCAGCAGCATTTGAAAGAGGTATTGCATGCCTAGGCGATGCAGTCACAGGGACTCATGTGCACTTTACCTACAGCCCTGCTCCTCTCCAGCCTTGACTGTGGGGCCATTCCCAAAGAGTCACAAGAGATTGCAAATGTGATTCCACCAATGGACAGACAGGCTCCATCCCAGCAGCACACACACCCTGTTCTCACCTCTATTCCCCTTCTGTCAAGATGAGAACTGGCTTTTCTCACCATACTGTGCATCCCTGAGGAGGCCAAATGCTGTCCCCTTCTCCCTGGGCCTTATAGTTCAACGTACCGATGGTGTTGCTGTGATGAGTCAATGAACCAATATGAAGGCCAGAACAAAGGATAAAACCACTTTCAGGATTAGACGCATACCATGTACCACTGGTGTTCAGGGGCACTGAGTGGCCAATCTGTCCCTGACACTGTTAGCAGGAATTCAGGCTGACAGAGCAGCAGAAAAACGTAAGTGCATGTCTCCAATCAGCATCACAGACAACGGAGAATGGAGTTCTGGCTAGAGACCTGAGCAGGCCAGACTGTCACCTTGGTTTCTTTATCCTTGGGCAAGCTCACAGAAGACACACAAACTCTCCCAGAGGCTGGCAACTGCCTGGAGAAGCAGGCAGTCCTGACAGCTCAGACTCCACACTGAGGGCTCCCCACAACCCAGGAACTAGCTCAACACTCATATGAACTTGTTTAATCCTGTTGTCACCCCAACAGTATAGATGGAGAGAGAGGGCCAAGGTAGCAACGTAGGTGGGTGTAGGAGGCAGGATCTGTGCTTAGGCTGCTGGCTGGGGAGCATGTGCCCTTTCCACAGCACCTGCTCTGTAGCAGGTGTGGAAGGCTCTAGTCCACGTTGTCTGTAGATGTGTCCTGCAGAGATTAGGATGACAGCACCTAGCTACAGGGAGGCGTCTTGATGTCCAATGACTGTGAACTTGTAGGGGTGTGGGGTCATCCCAACTCCTGACTACTTTCAATGATGCAAACATCCATTTGAGAAAGCTGTACTGGCACCCTCCCCTGGCCCCTTTCCTACCTGCTCCCAACCCAGATGTGTATGTGTGTGTGTTTTAAATTGATCTTTATGTGTATGTCTCTCTCTCTCCCTCCCCCCCCTCTATGTATGTATATATGTATGTATGTATGTATATATGTATGTATGTATGTACGTATGTATGTATGTATGTGCAGGTGCCAAAAGGGGGCATCAGATCCCCTGGAGCTGGACTCAAGCTGTCTTGAGTTCAACATGGGTATTGGAGACCAATTTCTAGCTCTCTGCAAGAATAGCAAGTGCTCTTAACGGTTAAGCCATCTCTCCAGGCCCCCAACCCAGATGTTAAGATTGGGAAGCTGCTGAAGCAACTTAACTGGGGATGGGGGTAAAAAGGAATTCTTTAGCAAAGTCAACAAATCCATTGGAACCTAAGAACAGATGTTTTCCACGCCATGTATGTTTTTCAGATGAATGGAGACACACTTCCATTTTCCAGTAATTGTATGATTATACAGCTTTGTCCTGAGTAAATTAATGTGACAGTCACTGTACAAGGAGTGTGTGGCACATGGGTAGGGTGAAGAAGTAGCCTTGCAGAAGAGGAACAGCATTTACCTTGGCTTCAAAGAAGTTCTTAGCACCTTTGACACCCTCCAGGGCAACATCAATCTCAGAGAGCTTGGCCAGTGCCATCAGCCCACTATCCTCCTGCAGCTCTCCAGCAGCAGCCTTGTGAAAAATGAGCAGGAACTGTGGGAGGAAGGACAGGAGAACAGAGGGGTTACTACTTAGTGGCCTCACTAAGAAATCCGTTAACAGGGGCTGGAGAGACGGCTTACTAGTTAAGAGCACTGGCTGTTCTTGCAGAAGACCCAGGTTTGATTCCCAGCACCCACATGGCAGCTAACAACACTGTCTGTAACTCCAGTTCCAGGGAATCGGACACCCTCTTCTTACCTCTGTAGGGTTTGCACATATGGGTGATCTTACATACATGCAGGCACTACATTCACACACATAAAATTTAAGCCTGGTGTGATATTAAATAAAAAAATAATTCATTTTTAGAAAGAAAGATCCATAATAACCTCCCCTGGTCTGAGCTAATGCCATTCTTGCCAAACCCTTAAAAGGATGTCTTTTTTTTGGGGGGGGGGTCTTTTTGAGACAGGGTCTCCCTGTAGCCCCAGCTGACCTGGAACTCACTATGTAAACCAGGCTGGCCTCGAACTCACAGAGATCCGCCTGCCTCTGCTTCCCAAGTGCTGGGACTAAAGGCATGCACTACCATGCTCAGCCTGAAAGGATGTCTTTTTTTTAAAAAAATATTTTATTTATTATTTTTATTTTATGTGTATGAGTGTATTGCCTGCATGAATGTAAGTGCACCTGTATTGGGCAATGCCCCTGGAGGTCAGAAGAGGGCATTGGATCTCCTGGAACTGGAGTTACAGATGGTTGCTAGCAGCAATGTAAGTGCTAGGAATTGAACCTGGGTCCTCTGGAAGAGCAGACTTTTTTTTTTTTTTTTTGAAACAGGGTCTCCCTATATCCCCAGCTGGCCTGGAACTCACTATATAGGCTAAGCTAGCCTTGAGCTTACAGAGATCCAATTGCCTCTGCCTCCTGAGTGCTGGGATTAAAGGCATCTGCCACCATGCCCGGCACAGCCAGTGTTCTTAACTGCTGAGCCATCTCTCCAGCCCCGATTGGGTTTTTGTTGTGTTGTTTTGTTTTGTTGGTCTTTTTGAGGCAAGTTCTCTCTATAGCCCCAGTTAGCCTGGAACTTACTATGTAGACCAGGCTGGTCTCGAAGTCACAGAGATCCACCTGCTTCTGCCTCCCAAGTGCTGGAATTAAAGGTGTGTGCCATCACCCCCTGGCATTCTTTGTTGTTGTTTTAATGTGTATTGAGTATTTTGCCTGCATGTGTATAAGTGCACCTGTGTTGTGCAATGCCTAGTGAGGCCAGAAGAGGGCATCAGAGCTCCTGGAAATGGATGGTTGTGAGCTGCCATGTATGTGGGTGCTGGGAAGCAAACCTAGGTCCTCTTCAAGAGCAGTCAGTGCTCTTAACTGCTGCGTCATCTCTTCAGCCACAAGATTTAATTTAAAATTTTTTAAATTAATTAATTAATCTTTGTTTTTTTTCAGACAGGGTTTTCATGTAGCCCCAGCTGGTCTGGAACTCACTAGTAGACCAGGCTGGCCTCAATTTCATGGAGATCTGCCTGCCTCTGGCTCCCAAGTGCTGGGATTAAAAGTATGTACCACTATGGTGTATACATGGCAAGATTTATTATTATTTAATTGTCCTTTTGAGACAGGGTCTCCCTGTAGTTCCAGGCTGGCCTTGAACTCACAGAGATTCACCTAGATTCGCCTGCCTCTACCTCCCAAATGCTGGGATTAAAGGCATGTGCCACCATGCCTGGCAAGATTTATTTTTAAATTATGTGTATCTGTGTGTGTCTGTGTGGGTATGTGCACATGTGAGTGCAGGTGCCCAAAGAGTCCAGAACAGGGTGTTAGATCCCTTGGAACTGGAGTTCCAGGCAGCTGTGAGCCACTTGATGTGGGTGCTGGGAACTGAACCCAAGTGTTCTGTAAGAATAGCAAGTGCTCTTAATCACTGAGCCAGCTCTCCAGTCCAAAAAAGGGTGCTTATGTGTATATGAAAAACTATTTTCTCTCTTACTAGACTGTCAAACACATGGGCTTGAGGGTGTACCTCAGTGGTAAAGCATATACTTAGCATGTGCTAAGGACCTGAGTTCAATCCCCTGCACCAAATAAATGAATTAATTAAATGCTATTAATTCACCCACCTATTGATGCCACTGTTGGGAATCTATCCCTCATAAACTCATACAACAGGCCTGGGGATGTAGTTCCATTGGTGGATTACTTAACTAGCATGCTGGAAGCCCTGGGTTCAATTCCCCAAACCATATAAACTGCGTGCGATGGTACAGGCCTATAATCCTGGCGTTTGGGAGGCGGAGACCAAAGACCTTCAAGGTCATTCTCAGATACACAGTGAGTTTGAAACCAGACAGGTCTTAAAAAAAAAAAAAAAAAAAAAGAGGGGGGGGACTGGC
>NW_008342297.1:2342423-2373186 GCF_000622305.1 Nannospalax galili | reverse complement strand
ACATAGTGAGTTCCAGGTCAGCTGGGGCTACAAGGAGACCCTGTCTCAAAAAGACCAAAAAGGTTTAAAAAAAAAAAAAAAAAAAGAAGAGGGCGGGTACTGGCACAGTAACTCAATGGTGCTTGCATCTCAGGGATCGAACTCAGGATGTCAGGCTGGACAGCAGGCATCTTTACCCAAAGAGCCATCTCACATGCCCCGTTTACTTACTTTTGAGAAAGGGCTCTCTTAGTTTGTAGGTCTTGAACTTACAAATGTGTTGGCCTCTAGGGTAACTGGCACTCCAGGTATGTTCCAGGTATGTGCCACCACACTTTTCTTTATGGTGTTTTTGTTGTTTTTTTAAACTAAACTTTGAGTTTTACTCAAACTCTATCAAACCTTTTTTTCCTCTTACCAGAGTTAGGCTAACCTTTCCTGCTACCAAGGTTATATAAACAATCAGGTATGCTTTTTTGTCTACTACTTTTATGGCGTCCTTTTAAAAAACATGTAAATATTTAATCTACGAAATTTATTCTGATCTATCATGACGGTAATCATTAACCTTACTTTCTTCCAAACGGTTACTTAGTAAACCCTACATTTATTGCATAATCCATCTTCTTCTTCCAGATTCAAAATATGACCTGAACAAATTAATCTTTTCAAGGCAATTATATTAAGATCTCCACAGAATAAATTCTTAGATAAAATTGGCCAGACTTAAACAGTCAGTCCCTCCTCTCCTGTCTTTCTCTCTCAAGGCTACTTTGTGGCTTTTTAGTTCTCTTCTTTAAGTAATTTTTATGAATCAGCATGTGGTAGTGGCCTATAACACCAGCTTTCAGGAGTCTGAGGTAGGAAGGCTGCCAAGAGTTCCACCAACCTGCACTATAGGGTAAAACTCTTAGTTTAAAAAAAAAAAAGGGGTCGGGGGATTTAGGCTGGAGAGATGGCTCAGTGGTTAAGAGCTCTTACCACTCTTGTAGTGGATCTGGGTTTGGTTCCCAGCACCCACATCACATTGGGTGGCTCACAATGGCCTGTAACTCCAGATCCAGGGGATCGGACACCCTCTTCTGGCCTCTGCAGGCACCTGCATGCATGTGCTCCACATAAACTCATTCACACACACACAAACACAGACACAGACACAGACACAGACACACACACACACACACACACACACACACACACAGAAATAAAAATAATAAACATTAAAAAAACACTCTATGGTCTGGCGTGGTGGCGCATGCCTTTAATCCCAGCACTTCACTGACTCCCAGGGCTCACCCAAAGGTAAATGAACATGCTGCATTCACCCACATGCAGCTTTAAACGCTCTCACTAGAGGCCAGCAAAGACCCAGTTTGCAGCTGGTTATAGGAGCCAGCACATGGGCTGGAGACAAAGCAAGCCTGTTAAAGAGGCCAGGCCCCCAGCAATGGGATCAAGGCCAAAGGGCGGGGACATCAAGAGCGAGGTCTCTCCTCAGCTCTCCTGGAAGAGATGGTGGCAACAAAGACTCCAGCACTGGCAAAGTGAGCTCTGTGAGGGAGTACTGCCTGGGTCTCAGTACCCAACTGCTAGGATGCTTGCTTCCCAGCCAACAGCGTTGAGAGGTGGTGGCCCTGAAGAGGCAAATGGGCAAGGAGAGAGGGTTCAGTGGTCAAGAGCACTTGTGAGGACCTGGTTCTATTCCCAGCACCCACATGGTGGCTCACAACAGTCCCTAACTCCAGTTCCAGGGGATCTGAAACCCTCTTCTGTCCTCTGTGGACACTGCGTGTCACAGATGCACTTATATACATTCAGATAAAACACACGCACAAAATAATAAATGAAAAAAAAATTTTAAGAGGCAAATAGGCCATTGAGAGGGAAAATGCCTTTCTGAGGGTGAATATTCTGCAAGGAGCTTGGCTCTCTTGTCCCTCCCTCACTGAGTTGCTATCTCTCTTCCACACTAGCTCCCTTTGACTTTGAGCACAAGGCCCTCAGCAGAAGCCAGGCAGATGCCAGTGCCATGCTCTTGGACTGCCAGAACTACAAACCAAGACAAACTTTTCTTTCTAAATAACCCAGGCTGGGATATTCTGTTATGGCAACAGAAATTAGGCTAAACATCTAGCCATCCTGAAAGCACTTCATTTACAGGAGGTCCCTACGTGTGGCCCCATGAGAAGCAGTCCTCTACTCTTCTCAGGGACCAGGGAGACAGCTCAGGAAAGAGGGAGCATCACCCCAGTTCAGCACCTATCCAACTGACCTCAAGGACTCTTTCTGTTCTCCAAGACTCCAGTTTTCCCACTTCTAAAGTTAGAGGCAAGGCCTCTGAGATGGCTCAGAGGGTAAAGGTGCTTGCCACCAATCTTGACAACCTGAGATTGATCCCCAGGACTCACATGGTGGAAAGAGGGGCCTCACTCACTCTGGCCAAGTTATCCTCAGACCTCCACAGGTGAGCCTTGGCAAGCATGTACCCATCTAGTCCCCCCAAATAAATAAATAAAATTCAATTTTTTAAAAAATTGAAATGGAGGCAAAAGTGTTCATGTTCACAGAAGGGCTTTGTGAGCCAGAAACACTAAGGAGTCCCTCATGTGTTTTCCCCAGAGCTGTTCTCTTGAAGTCCTGTGGTCCAGAGTAAATTTAGACTGGAGGACTTCCTCTGCCAGCTCAGATGACCAACAGCCCCCATCGTAACTCTGGGATCCCTGATCCCCAACTAGCCAAAACAGAAAAAGAAAACACAGTTCACCCAAGCACATCCAGCACTCCAGGCACTCCCATTTCACCCATTACGGTCACTCATGCTCTGAAAGACAGTTTACCCCACTGCCCAAGCTTGTTTGTCTTCTTATTTATAGCCCACAAAGACTGGCATGGTGTAGAAGAATTGGAAAGTGTCCGACACAGCTCAAAAGCTCTTTCAGTGACAAGACATCAATACTGCCCTGGGATTGAGAGAATTTTTAACTTCATGACTGTGGCTAGTGGTACAAAAACTTTTCCTGTGTGGGAGTTCTTAGGTTGTAAATGACAAAAATAAGCTTGCTGTTTAGGGTACTCACTATTGAAAAGGGGTGTGTCAAGAACCCAAGGGTGGGCCCACAAGATGGCCCAGAGGCTAAAGCTGTTTGCCACCAAGTCTGACAACCAGTTTAACCTCCAGAACCCATGTAAAGGTGTCAGGAGAGAACTGACTCCCACAAGTTGTCCTCTGACCTCACATACTGTACATGTGTGCACCCCACTTCCCACAAAGTAAATAAATAAATGTAAAAGCAAACAAAAAGATTTAAAGAACCCAAAAGTGAGCCAGATGAGGTGGTAAATGCCTATAATTCTAGGACTTGGGAGGTAGATGTAGGAGATCAGGAGTTCAAGTTCATTCTCATCTACGAAGTGAGGCTGAAGCCAGCCTGGGCTACGTGAGACCCTTTCTCACACATACACATACCCCTCAAAAGAAAACAATAATCTGGGCTGGAGAGATGGCTCATGGGTTAAAAGTACTGGCTGTTCTTACAGAGGACCCAGGTTCATGTCCCAGCACTCACATGGCAGCTAACAACCATCCATAACTTCAGTTACAGGGGGTCTGGCACCCTCTTCTGACCTCTGCAGGCACTGCACAACACGGGTGTACTTACATACATGTAGGCAATACATTCATACATTTAAAATAAAAATAATGAAATATTAAAAAAAGAAAAGAATAATCCAAGGCTAGTGAGATGTGGTGGAGGATAGTAAGACGTGGCGGCATAAGCCTATAATCAGAATGCTGAGGCAGGAGGATTTCTATGAGTTCAAAGCCAGCCTGGGCTATACAGTAAGTTCCAGGCTGATATAGACTACAATGTGAGACCTTGTCTCAAAAAAAATTAAAAAGTGGGCTGGGTGTGGTGACATATGCTTTTAATTCCAGGGCTCAGGAGGCAGAGGCAAGTGGATCTCTATGAGTTCAAGGCCCACTGGTCTGTTCTAGGCAAGTCATGGCTTGGAGCTGGAGAGATTGCTCAGTGGTTAAGAGCACTGGTTGATCTTGCAAAGGACAACCCCCCCGGGTTTGGTTCCCAGCACCCACATGGTAGCTGACAACATCTATAACTCCAGTTCCAACACGGGTGCACTTTCATACATGCAGGCAATACACGCATACACACATACAATAAAAATAATAAATATATTTTTAAAAGTCCCAGAGTAGCGAGGCATATTGGTACTAGTCTATAGTCCCAGCAGTTGGGAGGCTGAGATAGGCAGATTACAAGTTTGAGGCTAGCCTGGGCTATATAGCAAGATCCTGGCTCCAAAAAAGCTTATAGAAGGTACTGAGAGGACTCTGCTCTGGTAGCTTGAGGTCCGAGTGCGAGCACAGGTTCTTTGTGGCCACCCCAGCATCTGGCACAGGCAGACATGGCAGAGTGAAATGACACAGCAGGATGCCACCTGAAGGGTCTGAATTTACTTCTTTCTTTCTTTCTTTTTTTTTTTTTTTTTGGTCTTTTTGAGATAGGGTGTGGTGGTTTGAATGAGAACGTCCTCCACAGGCTCCAAGTACTTGGACATTCTGTCCCCAGTTGGTGGTGCTGTTTTGGGAAGTCTTAGAAGGTGTGACCTTGCCGGAGGAAACACATCACTGGGAGTCGGCATAGAGAGTTCTTTTTTTCGAGAGGGTGGGGTTTGAGACAGGGTCTCCTTGTAGCCCCAGCTGGCCTGGAACTCACTCTGTAGACCAGGCTGGCCTCCAACTCACAGAGCTCTGCCTGCCTCTGCCTCCAGAGTGCTGGGATTAAAGGTGTGTGCCACTATGCGTGGTGGGCTTAGGAAGTTCTTAAGCCTTGCCAGATCTGGAGTTGCTGTCTTGCTCCCTGTGCCTGCTGGAAGATGTGAGAGCTTAGCTTCCACTCCTGCTCCAGCCACCCTCTGCTGCCTTGCCTCCCTGCTAAGACGGACTATAATTCTGGAACTGTAAGCTCAAATAAATTCTTCCTTTCATAAGTTGCTTTGGTCAGTGTTTCTGTCACAGCAACAGAAGAGTGACTAATACACAGGACCTCCCTGTAGCCCCAGCTGGCCTGGAACTTGCTATGTAGACTAGGTAGGCTTTGAACTCACCTGCTTCTGCCTCCCAAGTCCTGGGATTAAAGGCATGCACCACCATGCATGTGTGTATGAGTGTATTACCTACATGTAGGTAGGTGCACCTGTGTGTGCAGTGCCTGGAGAAGTGAGACGAGGTTATCAGATCCCCTGGAACTGGAGTTATGGACAGTTAGCCACCATGTGGGTGTTGGGAATCAAACCCTGGTCCTCTGCAAGAGCAGCCAGTGGTCTTAACTGTTGAGCCATCTCTCCAGCCCCGATTTTTTGTTGTTGTTGTTTTTTTTGAGACAGGGTCTCATAGAGCCCTAGCTGGCCTTGAACTCACTATGTAGCTAAGGTTAGCCTTGAACTCCTGATCTTCCTCCACCTCCTAAGTTCCAGAATTACAGGAATATACCACCATACCCAATTTGTAAAAGGTATATTTAAAAGCAGAGCTGCAGGTTAAATATCCAAATTCTCAAGAGGCAAGCCCATTTGTACTCAGGGGGCTGTAGACTGGGGAGGCAGGGGGTGAGCTTCTCAGGCTCAGTAGGCCACACGTACCTCCCGGAAGCTGAGCTTGCCATCGAAGTCCTCATCCACCTCCTTGATCATGCTTTTTAGACCCAGGTGGGTCTGGGGGGCCCCCAGTTTCTCCATCATGAGCTTCAGTTCCATCAGGTCAATGAAGCCATCCCGTCCAGCATCATACCTACATGGTCAAAGGAAGGAGAGGTCAGGACAGAAAGATACTTGTTTGTTTCCAAGTTGTGTAACTCCCTTGGATCCATCTGTTGAAATGTGACAGAAATGCTTCCTGCTTTGCAAGGCCAATCCAGGCCACCGCATCAGAAGGAACCCCTCAGAGCACCTCATCAGAAATGACCCCTCCCAGGCCACCGCATCAGAAGGGACCCCTCTTTCAGCAAAACATTTGTCTTTGAGCTTTGCACATTCAAAATGTTCCTCCAGTTTCAGTCAGCCAACATAGACCCATCACCTCCAAATAGTGGCCTCTAGAGGTATTGAGAGGCACACCCCCAAACCCAACAAATGCTGTACTCAGGTATCAATGTTCCTGGTGGTCACCATCCTGAGTCACTGGTGCTTCCATTTCTGGCACCCCCCTTCACCTTCCTGTTTGTCCCTTTGTCTTTTTGTTATTGTTTTATGGGGGTGGGGGGTTGAGACAGAGTCTCACTTTGTAGCCCCAGCTGGCCTGGCACTCACTATATAGACAGGTTGGCCTCAAACTCACAGAGCTCTGCCTTCTCTGCTTCCGGAGTGCTGGGACTAAAGGTGTGTCCTGCCACGCCCTGCTGGTCTTGGGTCTTCGAGAGTGCTTCCCATTCCACGAAGTAGGCCTGATCTGGCCTCAGGCTGTGGCTTCCAGGTCTCTCATTCTGTCTCCAGATCTGAGTAGTCACACCTGTGTTGGTGACTGTCCTCTCACAGAGGGCCAGCACCTATACTAGCTGTCACTCTAGTCCCAGTGCCCTGCTTGGAAACAAGACTAGCTTCATGAGGCAAGAAGTGTGCCTTACCCCCTTCTCCCTGGGCCAGCCAACTTTAGGCACCTGCTGTGGACCTCCTCCCAGCCACTCCCTACTCAGCCCCTTCCCGACAC
The DNA here is from genome assembly GCF_000622305.1 of Nannospalax galili. Lineage (NCBI taxonomy): Eukaryota > Metazoa > Chordata > Mammalia > Rodentia > Spalacidae > Nannospalax > Nannospalax galili. The sequence goes on along the minus strand of NW_008342297.1, from coordinate 2,366,480 downwards.
AGGTGGCCTCACAGGACTTTCCAAGGGCTCCTCTAGCTCCCTTACCACTGAGTCCTTACAATATGTCTTGTTACCCAGAAACCCCTTGTTGCTCAGGTCTGAACACCTTGCATTAAAGAACCAATAAGAGGCTTAGGACGCAGCTCAGTGGAAGAGCACCCATCTAGCAGGCAGAAGGCCCTGAGTTCCATCCCCAGCACCACATACATAGAAACAAGAATGACTCAGGTCTCCACAACCAAAAGCTGTGAACAATCCAAGAGTTCACAGATAAATGGGCTGATAAGCAAAATAGACTCATAGAGTGGAGTGTGGTGTAGTGATGGAATGGAATATTCTTCAGCAATAAAAAAGAAAAAAATTGACATATGCTATAATATGGGTAACCCTCAGGGATGTCATGCTAAGTGAAGCAAGTCATTCACAAAAGGACAGTAGTCAAATTCACATAGACAGAAAGTGCATGGGCATTTGCTGGGGTTGGGAGCTATGCCTCAATGGGTAAAGGTTCAATCTGGGATAAGGAAAAACTTTATGAGATAAATGGTCAAGTAACTGGTGTAACACTAAAGGCACTTAATGTTCCCGAACTGTATATACTTAAACATTAACATGGTTATTTTCTCTCTTTTGTTTTATTTATTTGGGTCTTTTTGAGACAAGGTCTCCCTGTAGCCCCAGCTGGCCTGGAACTCACTATATGGACCAGGCTGCCCTCAAACTCACAGAGATCCACCTGCCTCTGTCTCCCAAGTGCTGGGATTATTATTATTTTTAACTATGTGTAAGTCTGGGCATCTGTGTATGGGTATGTGCAAATAAGTGCAGTACCCACAGAGACCAGAAGAGGGCATTTTATTCCCCTGGAGCTGGAGTCACAGGCAGTTGCTAGCCATCTGATGTGGGTACTGGGAACTGAACTCATGTCTTCTGAAAAAGAAGTACTGGCTCTTAACTACTGAGTCATCTCTCCAGCCCCTCTTGTGTTTTTTTGTTTTTGAGTCAGGGTTCTACTCTGTAGCCCAGATCAACCTCAAATTCTCCTTGCACTACTGATCTTCCTATCTCTACCTCCTAAGGGCTGGATTACAAATGTGTGCCACCACACCAGCTCAAAATGGTCATCTTGTGTGTGTTGTTGTTGTTGTTTTTGTTGTTTTGAGACAGGGTCTCCCTGTAGCCCCACTTGGCCTGGAACTTACTATGACGACCAGGCTAGCCTCTATCTCACAGAGATGTGCCTGCTTCTGCCTCCGCCTCCCAAGGGCTGGGATTAAAGGCGTGTGCTACCACTCCAAGCTCTAGTCAGACTTTTTCACTACCCATTTGCCCCCACCTCCATTTCCATAATGAAAAGCCATCACCGTTGAAAACCACCACCTACCAAGAAACACAGCCTGTGGGCAACTAGAAATCTAGGTTGTGGGCAGTGGTATTTAAGGCCCACATTATCAAGCTGGAGAGGGGCTCAGGAATTCCTGACACGCTCCATATTCATACTATTCCGGCCACTGCACATGCACACACTCCTCCCTGCTCTCCTCGGTGACCTTCCTGCTCCACAACAGCACCCACTGTCTGTTCTTTTTCTGGTGCCAGCATTCACCACCCTCTTCTGCTGGGCATTTCATCCCACTGGGCACAGCCTTGTTGCTGGAAGAGTTATACTACAAAGGACACAGGCAAGATCCTGTGTGTTGACCTCTGAGGATCCCGGAATGTAGGTGCCCCACTTCTGGAAATAAGCAAGCTGCCTCCAGGTTTCCAGACAGACCAGCTCAGTTCCTTGTGATATCAAGTACCCATGGCTCAGCAGTTAAGAGTACTGACTGCTTTTGTAGCAGACCCCAGTTCAGTTTCTAGTACCCATACGGTGGCTAACAACTGTCTATAACTCCACTGTCAAGAGATCTGACACCCTCTTCTGGACTTTGTGGTTGCATGCACAGGTGCACTTACATGCAGGCAAAACACTCCTACACATAGACACATAAAAAGGAAAAAAAAAGGCTGAAGAAATGCATCAGAGGTTAAGAGCACTTACTGCTGTTCTTCCAGAGGACCTGAGTTTCGTTTCTAACACCCATGTTGGGTGGCTCACAACCACCTGTAACCTAGCTCCAGGGAATCCATCACCCTCTTCTACTCCTGAGGTCTCATACAGAGAGAGAGAGAGAGAGAGAGAGAGAGAGGAGACATGAAAATAAAAATAAATCTGTAAAAAATAAAAAAAATAAATCTCTCTTAGGGCTGGAGAGATGGCTCAGTGGTTAAGAGCACTTGTTGCTCTTGCAGGGGACCCATCCACATGGTGGCTAACAACTGTCCCTAACACGAGTCCCAGGGCATCTGATGCCCTCTTCTGGCCTCCATGGGCACTGCATGACACAGGTGCACTTACATACATGGAGGTAAAACACTCACACATAAAACAAAAATTAATACCTGAGACGGGCGTGGTGGTGCATGCCTGTAGTCCCAGCACTCGGGAGGCAAAGGCAGGCGGATCTCTGTGAGTTCAAGGCCAGCCTGGTCTATATAGTGAGTTCCAGGACAGCTGGGGCTATAGGGAGACCCTGTCTCAAAAAGACAAATAAATAAATAAAAATATTAAACCAAATAAACAAAAGAACCCAGAGCACTTGTCTAGAATGTACAAAGCCCTGAATTTAATCACAAGCACCATTAAGAAAGGTTAACTTTTTTTTTGTCTTTTTGAGACAGGGTCTCCCTGTAGCCCCAGCTGGCCTAGAACTCACTATGTAGACCAGGCTGGCCTTGAACTCACCGAGATCCACCTGCCTCTGCCTCCCGAGTGCTGGGATTAAAGGCGTGCACCACCACGCCTGGCCAAGAAAGGTAACTTTTGTACTATCTTACCACAGTTTTCAAAAGTGAAGTCCTAAAACTAAGGAATAACCCCCACCCTCCGCTCCATGCCCCGACCCGGACCAGCTTCTTAGGCCCAGGTTTCTGAAGAGGCAGGTTTCCGCAGCACATCTTTGATACCTGGGATAGAGCAGTGAGTCCAGAAGCCTGCCACAATGCTCAGGATGGCAAGGGTGAAAAGTCCCATGAAGGCAGCCACCCTGCCCACCTGCCCCATGACGCTCTGCTCTACTCCATGCAGACCCCACACTCCAAGGAGACTGGGGCTGTTCAGTGGGAGGCCCTCGGAAAGACAAGCAGGTTAAGATGCCACTCAAAGATGGAAGTAGACAGCACCAGGGGTATCTGACAGGGAAGCAAAGGGCTACCTGAAGATGCTGCCCAGTGGCCCAAAAGTGGGGGACACCGGCTTTAGCTAGATGCAGACATGAACTTCCTGGCAAAAAAGCTGCTCAGAACTGACCCAGCAAAGCCAAACTCTTAGAAACAGGATAGAACTGGCAGTCTCTGTTACAAGGAGTCCCAAAGTAAACAGGTTTCTGCAGTGTGGAACTTTCCAGAATCTTCCATAGTGTTATGTGTCCAAGACTTACAAGAGAGAACCAGATCACACAGGTTTATCCCAAGCTCACAATTCAAATCTGGGGATTTTCCATGGGAGAAGGTGGCAATTCTATATTAGGAGGGTTGGCCTTGGGGCAGTGGCAGGGCACTTGTCCATTCCCAGCACCACAAAAAGGAAAAGCAGGCAAAGTGGCTAATTTAGAGTCCACAACAGCTGCTCTGGTGCTGAGATTAGATAAATGTCACCTGTCCTCTGCTCACACTCTGCTTTCCATCACTTACAAAGCCTGGGACCATGGAGAGAGGTGCATTTCAGACAGAAATCAGTCCAGGCATCAACAGAGGGTTCAATGCTGTTAGACAAGTGAGAGGGGAGCAGCTGAAAGGCTTAGGTTTAAAGAGAGGGGCTCACTGGAGGATGGGGCGATAAAGAAAGGTCAGAGAACAAGGCAGAGACTTGATCTCAGGCTGGAGGGGAGGGAGCCTTTCCTCAGCTCCCCTAAAGAGTGCTCCCAATGCAGCCAGGCTGAGCAGGGGTTCCCCTCCAGACACAGGGTTCTGCAAAGGCATTTATGACCTTCCCCTGGGGCTCTGACCTGGAAAACCCTGTGATAGACCTGAAGACCCCTCAAAACCCAATGAAAGTTCACATAGTTCAGAAAGGACTCTAGTAAATGCTGGGCACAGATTAACCATAATTCCAACTTCTTTTTTATTTGTTTATTTATTTATTTGGTCTTTTTGAGACAGGGTCTCCCTGTAGCCCCAACTGTCCTGGATTCACTATGGAGACCAGGCTGGCCTTGAACTCACAGAGATCCACCTGCCTCTGCCTCCCAAGTGCTGGGATTAAAGGCGTGGGCTACCATGCCCGCCACCAGCTTTTTTTAAATCGTGTGTGTGTGTGTGTGTGTGTGTGTGTGTGTGTGTGAGAGTGTGTGACTGTGTGTGTGAGAGTGTGTATGAGTGTGTGTGACTATGTGAGTGTGTGTGTGAGAGACTGTGTGAGTGTGTGTTAGAGAGAGACTGTGTGTGTGTGAGTGTGTGTGTGTGTGACTGTGTATGTGACTCTGTGTGTGTGTGTGTATGTGTGTGTGTGTGTGAATCAGAAGATAAACCTGTTCTCTTGCCTGTTCTGTTCACTGCTGTATATACCAGGCTAGCTGGTCCAAGAGCTTCTGGCATTCTCCTGTCTCCACTTCCTATCTCACCATAGGAGTGCTGGGATTACAGACATGCTTTCTGGCTTTATGTGGGTTCTGGGGATCTGAATTCAGATCCTCACACTTGGCTGGCAAAGGCTTTACTCACCGAGCCCTTTTTCCAGTCCCCAGATTTTCTTTCTATAAGAAAGCAGGAAACTCAGTTTGCTTCATGGAATAGAGGCTCATTGAAAAAAGAAAGGGGCTGGAGAGATGGCTCAGCGGTCAAGAACACTTACCTATATTCAGGCAATACACTCATACACATAAAATAAAAATAATAAATAAAATATTTTTAAAAAAAAGAAAGAAAGGAGGGAGGGAGGGAAGCAAGCAGGGCATAGTGATGGCAGTCTATAATTCCAGCACCTGGAAGGCAGACACAGGGAGATTAGGAGCTCAAGGCTGAGGCTACTTCAAGAGTTCGAGGCTGCGCACCTTTAATCCCAGCAGTCGGGAGGCAGAGGCAGGCGGAGTTCAAGGCCAGCCTGGTCTACATAGTGAGTTCCAGGACAGCTGGGGCTACAGAGAGACCCTGTCTCAAAAAGACCAAAGAAAAAAGAAAAAAAGAGTTTGAGGCCAGCCTGAACTGTATATGGGGACCCTGATACAAAACCAAAATGTTAATAATAGAACTAAAAAAACCAGAGATGAGATTATAGCCCAGCCCCTTTGGAGAGTACGCACTGGGAAACAGACGCTCACTCACGACTGAAGCAGACAAATCCCAGACAGAGAGAAGAGCCAAGGGTGCGCAAAGGGCACATTCTGGCTGTATTCTGCCAGAGGCCACCTGACTGGCACAGGAAGAAAGCACATGGAGACATGAAGGACGTCTCTGAGGCCAGGATGGCAGGAAAGAAGAGTCACCAGCCAGCGCCCCATCCCTGCCCAGGTGCTCAATAAAAGCTGCCCTCTTTTGTTCCTGCTAGAAACATCGGCCTAGTGCCATCTACTGAAGTCCTGGCAGGACTATAAAGTGACCACATCAGTGGTGTCCCCTCCCCCGTGGAGCTGGGGTTTAAAATCAGAAGCACATCCCTGTCTTCAAAGTGACCCCAGCCAAGATCCTGTCCACAGTCACTTCCTTCAGGGCCTGGATTTGCAAGGCAGCCAAGAACAAAGCTTCCCAGACCTGCTTTCATCGTTTTCCCATTTTTATCTGCAGTGACTACACCGCGCATGGTACAAGAAAGGACTCAAGACAGTAGCTCCGCTTGCTCTGTTTTGCGGTGCACCACGTATTGTCTCTTAGTCTAAGCCTTTTGATCTGTAAGACAGTCCTATAACAGTTAATAATAGCCGCCTGCTCTTAGCATTAATTGAGAGCTCACTAAGGGCGACACTGCACTGCCCTTCCTTACCTCACTCCATTCAACAGTGCTGGGAAGAGGCAATTAGTGGCCCCACTTCATCGATGGTAAAAACTACAGGAAGCAGCAAAACCAAGCTGTGTGGATCAGAACTAACTAACCTGGGATCTCGATCTCGATCTCTCTCTCTCTCTCTCTCTCTCTCTCTCTCTCTCTCTCTCTCAGGCAAAGTCTCACTATAGCCCAGGCTGGCCTCAAACTGGTGAGTGATCCTTCTGCCTCAACCTCCCAAGTGCAGGGATTACAGGTAAGAGCCACCATGCCCAGTTTATTTTTTTTTTTCATTACATTCATTATTCATTCATGCCACAGCATCAGTGTGGAGGTCAGAGGACAACTTGCAGGAATCGGTTCTCTCTTTTACCATGGGGGTCCCAAGGATTGAACTCAGGTCATTAGGTCTGGTAGCAAGTGTCTCTATCTGCTGAGCCATCTCACCAGCCCCATGCCCAGTTTTAACCTGGGATTCTCAAGCAGGGGGGTTGAGCTTTCTAGAGGCACAGAGAAGGCAAGAACAATCAGTAACTGAGTTGAAACTGTGATGCCTTCAACTTGAAAGAGGTTAGGGGAGCACAGGGCATACTTGCTGTCTCAAGGAACGTTCTTGCTGTTTCAGCTGAATTACAAGACCAAGCAGGAACCACATGAGCTGTTTGTGAGGTCTACACATGTGTGGATTCTGAGCTTCAAAGTGTGGTACCCTGGACTGGCAACACATGCAAAGGAATCCAATTTTAGTCAAGAGAATATTGATGTCACTGTCTTAGAAACTTTCATAGAAACAGTCTCACCAGCTAAGCCCCTCAGATAAATGTCACCTGTTTAATCTTTCAAGGTTTTTCTTAGGGGTGTGGTGGTGTTTGGCTGCTGAAGAAACCAGAGCTCATCATAACTGAGGCCCTGAGGTCACTAGGGCCAGCAAGGTTAACTGGGAGGCATCCCCATGCACACAGAGAATTGGGGAGGAGAGGGAGAAGGAGGGAGAGAGGAGGAGAGAGAGATTTTATCTTTCCAATGCTTTCCAAAAGGCTTGGAAAATACCAGAGCCCCATTCCACCTCCACCAGCATCTCAGCTCCCCTTTCTTTTGGTTTAGAAGGTGTCTCATTGTTTAGTCCAGGCTGGCCCCAAGCTCAAAATCCTCCTGCCTCAGCCTCCCCAAGGCTAAGATTACAGGTATGTGCCACCATGACCGGTTTTAGCCCCTTTTTATCCCTATAATATTGGGGAATTTTGGTGAGGAGGTCAAATCCAGGACCCCGCACATGCTAAGCATGCCCTCTATCACTGAGCTACACTCTAAGCCCTCCTGTAACTTAAATCTTAACCCAAATCTTCCTTAAGACACTTCGGCGCAATAATGAATAAGCACAGTCCCAAGACCCCCTGTCCCTGCTTTCTGAGGTTTCCTTCTGGATGTGTGGCCATGTTTCCCATTTTTTCAACCCCTTTCATCTTTACATTCTCTGGGATCTGTTAGGGGTGTCCCACTGGCCCTCTGGATGGCCCTGAAGCCTTAAGTACAAGCCCTGCCCTGATAGGCACCTGGGTATGGGTAGGGATTTGACTCCCTCTCTGTGGGGTTGTCAAGGGGCCCAAAGGAGATACTTCTGGGCTGGCTCTAGTCGGCGACTAATAAGGGACTATTTTTATAAAGGAGTTATAGCTTCCAGGCTTCTCCTCCAAAGAGCTGCCCACCTTTAACTCAACTTGATCCCAGTCTTTGCCATCTTTTTTTTTTTTTTTTTTTTTTTTTTTTTTTTTTTTTGTCTTTTTGAGACAGGGTCTCCCTGTAGCCCCAGCTGGCCTGGAACTCACTATGTAGACCAGGCTGGCCTCTAACTCACAGAAATCTGCCTGCCTCTGCCTCCCAAGTGCTGGAATTAAAGGTGTGAGCCACCACACCTGGCTTAGTCTTTGCCATCTCTAGCTGTTAAGGAAAAAAGAGATTCCGTGCTAGCCCCACTGGGGGCAAGGCCGTGGCCTCGAGCGCCACTAGGAAAGGTTCTCCACTCTTTGCTAGTTGGGCAGCACTGAAGGTAAGATGAGGCAAGGCTGGTTGAGTTCCCTGACCAGGGGGCCTACTGCTGTGCCTACCCATCACCAAGGAGAGCCTTCAGCCTGGCCTAGGGGTTCCATGTTCCCCCCCTTTCCACAACCAAGCCCTGTTACTAAAAAGGACAGCAGCAAGAAGACAAAAGCTGGTTTCCAATGTCTGCCCAACTTTGGACCCCTCCTCAGCCCATGAATCACGTATTCTATTGCAGCTGCACAGAGCCCCTGGGCTTTCTTGGTTTTCACCTCCCCAGAATAATCCTGCTGTTAATGAAGAAACAAAGAAGCCAGCCAGCCTTTGTCTGCCTGAGGCTCGGCCATCAGAAACTCCCCAGGGATCACTTAGACAGGGAGAGGGGGTTCTCAGGAAGGTAGTGGTGCCCTAGAAAGTGCCTCGGGGGGATGGGGAGCCTGTGCCTCAGCCACCACCAGGATGACCTTTTAACACTGCAGCACGATACATGATCTACCAAGTTCACACTTGAGAACCTCACAATCAAGTTACAAAAATAATTGCCCCCCCAATCTGTTTTTATAAGTTTGTGATTTTGTGCTGGGACACAGTCATAGCTATCTTGGGGCACATGAAGCTCACAGGCAATAAGTTTGACACAGCTGCAAGCTTACCCAGCAAGGCCTTGCTGGAAACACACATGCCTTTTCAAATGGCCAGGGCTGGCCCCTTGGAGTAGAGTAAAACTGCTCGCCCCAGCCCAACTGGGTAGGAGCCTGCATCTAGGCAGCACCTGATGGCCCCAACTGTGCCTATTGAAATGGGCCTGGGGACTCCCTGAGGCCACAGGATTGGGGTCCCTCTACCAATTCTCCAGGTCCACCCTGGCTACCGTATCACCAGCTCCTGCTCTCTTTCCATTTGCTGCAGGCTGGAACCCCTGCTCTCCAGTGTGTTATCACTGCCTGCAAAGTAACAGTTCACAGGCTCTGGAAGGCCCCACCTCTCAGAAGGTATGACAGAGTTGGCACAAAAATCTCTGCCATCCAGACTGCTCACAGCCACCTCTGTCCCAAACCTTTCTTGTGCTCTGGATACTCATTCGCTCCCTCACCATCCTGCTCACATCTCGTAGGGCCTCTCTAGGGCAGAAGGGAAACGCAAAGACAGTCCCAGAGGGGAGGCAGACAAAAGGGAACAGAGGAGCTGTGAGAAGGTGGGGGGTGCAGGGAGGCACCTGTGGCAGAGGAGCCAACAGGGGCAGAAAAGGAGCTTCTGATGTCATGTGGTCTTAGGCTGCCAGAATGTTCTGGAGAGAGGGGGACCAGTTCGAATAGGTATTCTGAGAGAGCTGCAGTTTCCTCAGGGCAGCAGGAGCAGGCCACAGAGAGTTTGAAGCAGGGAACCAACATCAGATGAAGAATTCTCAGCTCAGTGCCAATATAAGGTAGACTTTGGGGGGTGGGATCCAGCTGGTGAGTGCATGACAGCCCCAGCCAAGGATGAAGGAGTTAGGGAGGGTGTCCAGGAGGTGGGGTGGCATAGGGCAGATTTGACCTCCAGCTTCACCTGCTCTTACACAGCCAGTATCTCAGGGCTCCCTTCTGGCAAATTCTGTTCCTTCTCAGGTAAGAGGTCAACATTTTTGCAGGCTGCAAGAGACCGGTGGAGGTTGAGGCATCACCCCTAGGTCGGCCATAGCACCCTGAACTTCTTAAAATTGTGCCTAGAAATCTAGAAAGAAAGGTAGGAAGGAGGAGGAGCTGAAGGGCCATACCCACTACCCCAGGATACTCACTGTGTGCCTAGCATCCTGCTAGACTGGCACCACTACCTGAGCCTAACACAAAGAACTTTCAAATCTGTTTTTCCCAGATTCAGTAGGAGTGTACTGGCCCTGCCAGGGACTGTTGCAGGGGTTCAAAAGGACTATACAAAGCCACGTGTGGCAGTATATGCCTTTAATCCCAGGACTCAGGAGCCAGAAGCAGGCAGATCTCTGTGAGATGGAAGCCAGCCTGGTCTACATGGTGAGTTCCAGGCCAGCTGGAGCTACAGGGAAATGCTGTCTCAAAAAGACAAAAAAAAAAGGACTATACAAGATGGCCACTCATTACACCTATCTCCCCCAGTCTCCTGCTCTGAAATTGGTCTCTGGCTGCCCTGACTCACAGCAGAGAAGCCTCCTAGAGGAGACTTAGGCAGTGTATGACTTCTCCCTCTGATGCCAGCCTGTGTGCAAACAAGGTACAACAGCTCCGGAGGCCACCCTAAAGGGACACGATAATGACCTAGTAAGTCAGGTACCCAGAGCCCTTCTCACAAACCTGCCTAGGTGGTACAGATAGAGCAGCCTCCAGAAAGCCAGCAATACCAAGGTGACAGGGGACAATTTGGTTCAGGAGAGGCTTAGTAAGCTCCTCCAGAGGAAGGTCACAGTCCCCAGCTCAAAGCTCTGGCACCATCATATGCTGTTGATATGTGTCTCTGGTCATATAATTCCACCTTTGTCCAGATGTTGCCAAAATTCTAGGTAAGTTCTCAGTGGAACCCAGCACAAAGCTAGAACTCTGTTAGTTTGAACTACTATTACCTCACAAAGAAGACGACCCTGAGCCCAGGGGTGCTTTTGAAATGGGGTACCCTTGCTGGGTCTGAGTCAGCACAGACAGGTTTGCTAATGATTTGGGAACAGGGAATGGAATGAGAAAATCTAGGTTTAGAGTCCCAGATAGTTCATTCAGAAAGGAGGAGAAAAAAAGGAGCAATGGGAGACTGGCAGAGGCTCTGGGGCCCTGTGGAAAGCCGGCCAGCAGCAGCCTCAGACAATGGGGTAGGAGGGTGCAGTCACTTACTAGTGATTGAACCCAAGACCTCATGCATGTTAGACAAATGCTACATCCCCAGTCGGCAGGCTTTGAACTTGAGAGCCTCCTCAACTCCAGCTGGGATTACAAGGCTGCACCACCACCCTCTCTCAGGATTCTTCTGACCAGAGCTGGATGCTGTGGCAGCTTTGAATGCTGCACCTTTTGAAGAGTCCCGAGGGGCTGGACCCCAGGCTAGAGGTATCCCTAGGAATAGTCCAACTGGAATTCATGGGGGTGCCCTGTGGATCTCAGTGGGACAATGCCCCAAATATTATGAGTTTTCCACACCCAAAGTCCATTAGGACTGGTCAGGCAGTGCCTAGCCCTCCTGACTCTGAGACCAGGAAGTGCAGGAAGGAAAGGGCCAGGAGAGGGACTGGGTGAAGGGTAGCCTTGCAGCCCAGGGCCACAGCTCAAATTAAGTGCAAGGTGAGGTCTGACTCATGGCTGAAAAGGAAGGAAGAACACCCAGGAGGCCACTCTGCTGTCCGCAGCCTTGGGCTCCCATCTCCGCCCCGCTTCTTCCTGCCATCAGGACCTTTTCCTGTGTCTTCTAGGCTGGCACCACCTTAAACCCAGCGGCCTTCAGTGGCAGAGCATCCAGCTAGTACCAGTGACCTAATTAAGGCCCTGACTGCATACCCAGTGGTCATGTGATTTTGGGCACAACCTGAGAAGGTGGTCACTTACCTTTTTCCACATCTCAGTTACAGGCTTGTGCCTGAGTTGGGTCAGTGGCTCTGCTGAAGGAAGCTGAGGACCCCACCACAGGCTCCAGTTACTTCCTGGCAGTGCATCTGGCTTTGATGCTACTGTCGCCAGCTGCACTCAGAACCTCCACAGGAGGGCAAGGCATCTGTGTGTCCGTGGCCTTGAGATAGATAGGGGAAAGGCAGGGAAAGGTTGGCCATGCTCAGCTCCAAAGACTTAATCCCTTGGCTGGAGATGTAGCTCAGTAATAGAGCACCTGTTTAGCATAAAGAAGGCCCTGGGTCCAATCCTCAGCACATGCACGTGCACACACACACACACACACACACACACACAATGTAGTTCAGTTGGCAGAATGCTTACCTGCCATGCATGAAGCCCTGGGTTCAATCCCTAAGCACTGCATAAATAAGGCTTAGTGGCATAAACCTGTAATCCCAGCACTTCAGAGGTAGAGGCAGGAAGATCAGAAGTTCAAGGTCATCCTTGGCTACAGAGCAAGTTTGAGGCCAGCCTGGAATACATGAGACCCCATCTTTATTTTATTTATTTACTTATTTACTTTTTATTTATTTATTTATTTATTTATTTATTTATTATTTTGCTCTTTTATCAAGGTAACTTTATTTGAATGTCCTGGAACTCATTATGTAGACCAAGCTGGCCTTGAACTCACAGAGATCTGCCTGCCTCTGCCTCCTGAGTGCTGGGATTAAAGGCGTGTGCCACAACGCCCAGTGAGACCCCATCTTTAAAAAAAATTTTTTTTTTCTTTTTGAAAAGATCTGGCCCTGATTTCCCAGGGAAAACTCTGTAGGAGGAGAGAATCGAACAAGAGAAAATAACAGAAAGTCCTGAGTACCATCAGCTGGAAGTTAGAGAACACAGCAGATGCTATGGGGGGATTAGTCCAGTGAAGGCCAGTCAGGCGGGAGAGCCAGTGAGAGAGAGAGAGGTAGGCCATGAGAATCAGCAATGAGGAATCTGGGCTTTGTTTCACAGGCAATGGAGATCTACTCAGTGTTCTATGTGGCCTCTAATTCACAAGGGCTTCTGATGAGAGAAGCAAGTCATGAGATCTATGTTCAGACAAGGTCCCTATGGCTACAGCATGTATGATAGATGGGGATAGGCCAAGTGAAATACAAAGCAGGTGGTCCGGTGGGACCTGGAGTTCAGGCACTCTGCAAAAGGGGGAAGTACAACCATCTGTGTCAAGGGTGGTTGAGATTTGAAGCCTGGAGCCTGGGGTGGAAGTGACATTAATGAAAGAGGCTCATGACATGGAGGACCAGAGTGCAAGCCACCTCTGTTCAAATCCCAGCTCACCACTCACAGGGCCAAGTCCCTGGCTGCTCTGTGCTTCTGCTTCCCTGCTGTAAGACAGGCATGCTGCTGGCACTCACCTCAGAGCACTGAAAGGAAGGAATGAGTTCCCCTGTATGCCTGGCTAGGAACAGAGCCTGCATACAGTAGGTGCTATGTGTGACTCCAAGCACACAGCACTGCTGGGAGCCCAGCACTCAGTACCACTGGCCAGTAGAGAAGCATGAAACACTTAGGAGGAACAGAGAATCATTGCCAAGACCAAGCTGGGCAGGATCCAGGGCCAGCTTCCCCAAGGCCATGACTGAACTCAGCAGGTCCCCATGGGCAAAGATCTGGGGCTGTCAGCAGTGAGATATTTTTGGCAAGAGCTGTCCCAAGACACAATGGTATTCAGTAAGCATTGTGGCAGGGGAGAGGGAGATGGGGTGGGGGGTTGGTCCCTTTGCTGTTTCTCCATCAGGAAGGGGTGGAAGGACCAGCCTAAGGCACACAACAGCCTGTAAATCTTGAACAATATTCTCCTGCTTCCTGCAAGCCTAGTCCAAGTTGGCTGCAGGCTGAGGGTGGGTCTGTGACCCACACCTGGCCTTGGATAGAGAAACCACTGCACCCACCAGAGGTGAGGGTCACTGTGTTGGAATCAGACCCTAGCACAAATACAGGGAGTCCCCTGCCACTCTACTGGGTCCCCACCTAGTCCCCACCCTGTCCCCAAGGCCTTGCTTGGCCTAGAACCAGAAGGAGGAGGCTGCTGTTGTCGCCAGCAACCCAGACCTAGCTCTAACTTGGAGGGCTGGCCTTCATTCGGAAGCAAGGGGTACCATGCTAAAACCAAAAAAGTGAAACAAGGGGTGGATGCTGAGACTGAGCATCACTTGCCATGCAAGTCTGATGACCTAAATTTGATCTCCAGAACCCCCTTAGAGGTGGAAGGAGAGAACTGACCCCACAGAGTTGTCCTATGACCTCTACACATGTGCTGTAGCATGTACTCCCACACACATCATGCACATGCATACAACAGTAATAAATAATTTGAAAAATAATACAGACACGCAAGCACACACACACACACACACACACAAAACTGCACAAAGTCCTCTGAGGAAGGCAGGGAAAGGGAGGGAACATCAGCAAACAGTTCTCAAAGACAGAAGGCAGGCAGGAGTGGACGAGGTCAGTCAGCTGGGGTGGAGGGTTACTGAGAGGCAGCTTGGAGGAGAGTTGACACACCATCCCACACACCCCCAAGGACTACCCTGCATTCTAGCCCACAAGCAAGAGGAAAGCCCAGGGGATAGATGTGGGTTGCAGAGACAGATGTGAGTGTCCCAGGAAGAAAAACTCCAAGAGCCACCACTGCCACCGTCATGGGAAGTCATGACAGACTGCTCTCCACCCCATTGCTGGAATCCAGGCTTACTATCCAAAGCCCTCGGATGGACAAAAACACAGGTTAACAATGAGAATCATGACCCATCATCTCACAAAAATGCTCCAGAGGAACAAGGTTGGGGCTTCATCTCTTTCCTCACAGAACCCCCATTCCAGGCCACAGGGAAGAGGTCCTATCTCCAGCTTAGTAAAACCCATCATAGTGTCACCTTCCCCTGGATGGTCACTGGTTCGAGTGGGCCCAGAACCCGGTGCTAGCCTTCGGAATGCCAGGGACTGGCTTAGGGGAAACAGTACTGAATCTTTCCCCCATTGATTTTGTTGTTATTGTAGGGGGTTTTTTTGTTGTTGTTGTTGTGTTTTGTTCTTTGAGACAGGATCTCACTATGTAGCCCTGGTTGACCTCAAACTCATAGAGATCCACCTGCCTCGGTCTCCCAAGTGTTGGGATTAAAGGTGTACACCACATGCCCTGCTATTGTGTTTTTTATGGAACAGGGTCTCATATAGCCCAGGCTGGCCTCAAACTCTCTATTATACAGCAAAGATGACCCTGAACTCCTGATCTTCCTGCCTCTACCTCCCAAGTATTGGCATTACACGCATGCACACCACCAGCCACCTCACTCAGCTATGATTTCCTCATTGTATAGAAGTCTTTCCTGCTTCTGGATTTTGTCCCCATTGGATATGGCTTGGGGGAAACTTGGCATCTTGCTATCAACCCAAGTATGATAACAGAGGTCAGTGGAGGGAGGGCAGAAACCAAGACCTTGATGATAGCAGCAACCCACATCATCCAAGGTCACCCTGTCTTCTAGATTCCCTGTTATGTAGGATGACACGGTTCTCTATTGAGAGTGAGTTTGGAAGAGAGTTTTCCATCAAAACTCTCAGTGGTTCTCAGCATTGTTCAGCCTTGTTCTTGATGAACACCCACCAGGGCTGGTGGTGGTCCCTGGAACAGGACAGCCTTGAGCCTGTGCATTCTAAGTCCCAAGAATCATCACTATTTTAAAATTTTAAAAATTTATTATTTTTATTTTATGTATATGAGTGTATTGCCTGCATGTATGTAAGTGTGCCTGTGTCGTGCAATGCCCAAAGAGGTCAGAAGAGGGTGCCAGATCTCCCAGAACTGGAGTTAGGAATGATTGTAGCCACCATGTAGGTGCTAGGATTCAAATCTGGGTCCTCTGCAAGAACAGTCAGTGGTCTTAACTGCTGAGCCATCTCTCTAGCCTCTATTTTGAAATTGTAAACAGGAAGCATTATATTTTAATGATAAATGATAAGCTTGGTGTGGTAGTGCACACCTGTGATCTAACACTTAGGAGGCTGAAGCAGGAAGCTCTAGAGTTCCTGGCCATGAAATTTTAAGCTGCAAGATTACCTCCCAATCAGTGAAACTTAACCATTTTTGGGGCAAGGGTTAGGTCCTGGCAAAGCAGTTCCATTCAAGATTCCCAAAGAGGTCAGGTTAAGGGCTGCCCTGACCATGGGGGTTAAGGAGACAGACACCCAAAACCAAGGTCTCCAAATGAGTTTCATTACTTTTCAACTTGAGTACACTATGACCTACCTCTTGGGGGAAGTACTACCAAGGTGACCTTCCTGAGGGTGCAAATGTCACTCCAGGGATCCCAGCTGCAGGGAGTAAGCTGCCTAGCACTCTTAGTGGGCTGGAGATACAGACAGGATTCTTGTTTCCAGTCAGTCTGACTCTTCCAGGGGCAACTCTGGGGTACTGGAACTCTGGTCTCGTCCTACTGTCCACCCAACTGAGGAACTACATGGCATCTGCTTTTCAAATCCTTGGGATCTAAAGCATGTCCCAGTGAATGAAAGTCAGCCAGGGATGGGGGAAAAGCCAAAGTAAGGGCAGGAAATGAGAAAGGTCCTCCAGACTCCTCAGGCAAGGCATTAAGAAGGTCCTAGAGCTCTTCCCTAGACAGGGACAAAAGCTTCCATGGATTTATTAGAACACAGCCATAACCATTTGTGTATCAGCCATCTATTTGCATCATAGTAGCAGAATCCCCATGGTGACAACAGGACCCCCCCATGGCCCACAAAGACATATACATTTCCTATCTGACCCTTTCCAGAATACTTTAACCTACCCAGGCCCCAAAGGGGCCTTGAGTCTCCCAACCTCCCATAAGCTTTCAGCCCTTCCTTACTACAAACCTCACTTGAGGAGTCAGACTGCTTCCCTTGGATGCCACTCCAGTCACGAGAGCCCTCTCTTTCCTACAGCTTCTCTTCTCTTCACTGAACCCTCACTGCCACGTGCTGCCTCCAGAGGCCAAGTAAGTTGCCATGATGAGTGAAGGTTTCAGCCCTCATCCCAGTCTCCAGAGGCTGCTCCCTAGGGCCTTCATTGCTGTCTCCAGTCAGAGGTGAATCCCCTTCCAGTCCTAGCTGGCTACTCCTCTCTGGCTGTCCAGGAGGATTAGGAACTGCCTTGAGTCTTGCATTCTGAGGTCATACTGTTCCCCCAGCTCACGCCCAAAGCCCCATAGAGTGTGCCAAGCTACTTGTACTGTCTTCTACATGGATACTGGGTTGTTTCTAGGCAAACTGCATCCCCTCACCTCTAACAAGCAGGAACATGTTAAACACAGGTCACTGGGTCTGGGATGGAACTCAATGGTAGACTGCTTTCCTAGCGTCCAGGGCCATCACCAGTACCACAAAGAGAGAAAGAACTTTGGTTTGGTTTTGTTTCATTTTTGAGACAGTCTGAGGGAGCCCAGGCTGGTACTCACTATATAACCAAGGATGACTTTGATCCTCCTGCCTCCACCTCCCAAGTGCTGGAATTACAGCAGTGCATCACACCAGGTTTTATGCAGTGCTAGCGATCAAACCCAGGGCTAGGCAAGTACTCTACTGAGCTATAGCCCCAGCCCAGGAGAACTTTAACAACTTTTCATCAGTCAATTTCAAAGTCCTATGATTCAAATTCTCATAAAATGTGGTGCTGAGGTGACTCCTAGAGTGAGTCCGGGAGCAATGGGGAGGAGGAGAGGGGCCTCATACAAAAACAAAAACGCAGCCAGCAACAGTGGCAGCTCCTCCACCTTTTCATCAGGTTTGCCAACAATGAAACCACCCAGTGCTTAAATGGGTCTGAAAACTGGTTTCAATTCCCGGAATCTTTCTGCTAGAGACCAAGTCTCAGAGGACCAGCCTGGGGCTGCCTCCTAGAAATTCCACTGAGCCCTGGCTCCTCTTCCTCCTCCCCTCGGGTCAAGATGGCTAAATGTACAAACCCCAGTGCAGGTGAGAAAACTTTAAATCCAAGGTGAATCACTATTGGCAGGGGCTGTAATCCAGATGAGTCAGAACTCTGAGAAGAGAATCCTTAGTTTCCATTTATTTCTCCCCACCATCCTCATTCTGCATATGTGCACAGGCAAACAGGGCTCGCACTTGGGATGTGACCCAGCGCCTCAAGTACGTTGAGTGTACACTCTGCTCCCATCTGCCCTGTGGTAAAAGCCAGTTGACATTAAAGCTTAAGATGTGGGGAAGCAGGTGCCTCCCCTCCACTTCCTAGTGCACCTGGGGGGTTCACTTCACTCCTGTGGCAAATTCCCAGCTTTCCAATCTATATCTGTCCCCTCTGGGGGACTGAGGGTATAGCTCAATGGTAGAGGGTATGCTAGACATGCACAGGGCCCTGGGTTCCTTCCTTAGAACCAAAAATAAGAAAGAAAAAAACCCCAACAGTCTACATTCCTTTCTTCCTCCCGCCAGGCAAGACTGAGGAGGAGAAAAAGAAACTGGGGGAGAAAGGGAGGGAAATGAATTCCACCTTCTCCGTGGTCAGTGATGTCTTGACATGGGGGGTGTGGCCTTGGCAGGACTTCCGTGACATCAGCATTTTGGATTCTTAATGAAAAAGCAACTTTGCCCATCTGCAAATGTTCCCCTTCCCACCCTTTCTTTGGGGAGTTGAAACCCAAGCTCTCACCATGCTGCAGAGGCAGGCCCGTAAGTGGCTGTCCCCATTACCTCCCTTCCACAGAAGGCTCTGGAACAGCCAAGGTAATTAAAGTTCCCTGTCTAACCTTGACTGCACAGCCAGCTCCACTCGGGTTTCAGTGGTGTGCACAAACGACAGGGTCAGCTTCCTCTGCGCGCTCTCACCCTACTCAAAATCAGGCCACTGCTCTGGCTTCAGCTATCTAGTGACCCGCTTGGAAAGAGAGAGTCACCTCGCTCCTGCCAGGCTGCCAGTGCCTCTGGCTTCCCACACTCATTACAAAGTTCTTTCTTCCCCCACACACCATTTAGGATGCAGGCTCATTTGTTTTAGGCCCTAAGAACACAAAGACAAGCAACACTCCAGAGAGCCACGTGCTCATGGGCTGGAAAGCACCCCTCCCCCCCTTTTTAAACCTTGAAAATGAATGAAACCCCTAAACCCAATAATTTACAAGAAAATCAAATGTAAAAGGCCAAAGGACATTTTACAATGTCTGTGAATCTACCAACCCCCCTTCCCAACAGAGTGGGTGTGCTTTGTGTGTGCTGGTCTAATCGGGTTACACCCTGCAAGGAAAAAAAGGCGACATCAGAATGTGCATCTAGAAACTACTGAAAAGTGAAATTCCAGCTTAAACCAGCATGTTCTTGGCACAGTGGGGCTGGGTTCTGCTGGACTGCTTTTCTACATGGGGCTGGCTTAGAGAGGGTTGATTCCTGGAGGAGATGGGTGGGGTTCCACAAGCATTGTCCTAGCTTTGAGTAAGTCTGAGATTCTGACTTCCCTAAATCTGAGGACGTCCTAGGAGCCCCCAATCTCTAGAAATGGAGTTTCAAGGACTGGGTAGCTTGTCTCGGTTGCTCTCCTGGCTTAAGTAGAACCCTCTTTCCCTTAAATCTTGTCTACTCAGAATCTCACAATGTGACCTTGGTTGGAAATAGGGTCTTTGTAGATGCCAAAGCCCAACCAGAATTGAGGAGAGAGGCAGGAAGATTGTTTCCCAGAGCCTTCAGAGCCGGCACAGCCCTGCTAACACCTCCACTGTAGATTTCTAGCTTTCAGAATTGTAAAGAATTAAGTTTGGTTTGCTTAAGCTACCAGGGTATGGAATTTTGTCCTGGCAGCCCCAGTGAACCAGGACACTGAGCCAGTGACCTGACAACAGATTCCAGAAGGACCAGACCCCCACAGCACAGCTCAAACAGGCTCTTGAAAGCTATGATGGTGCACACCTGTGATTCATTCCTTTCTGACTTAAAAAAAAACAAAAACAAAAACAAAAAAAGACAGTTTGCAAACAAACAAAAGCCCCTACAGGGTTAGTCTCCCTTAAGTGGTGACTCTGACTTGGTAAAGTGAATCATTAAACAAAAAAATTTTCTTGGGGGACCAAAATGACAGCCATGCAATCTATTAAAAAATCAGTGACTGAAGCCATATGTGGTAACTCATCTGTAATCCTGTAGATTAAGGAAAGGAGATTGCTTTGAGTTCAAGGTCAGCCAGGGCTACAGAGTGAGACCCTGTTTCAAAAAAAACAAAATAACAATGAGAAGAAGCAATAAATAGATTAAAAATTAGTGACTTCTTCCCACACCATAGGACAGCCCCACCTGCCCAAAGGGGACCCCAAATACACAGTACACTTAAGCTGGCTGGGAAGCAGAGGTGAGGTCAGGTTTGAAGCCAGAAAGTCCTGCTCCCACAGCCTCCCAGACTGCTCTACCAGGAGGGAAAGGTAGGAAGCCATCCCCATGGAAGGCAAACTGGTAAGCTATGTGTTTGGGGAGTTTTAGCATGCTTTTTAGTTATTCAAGAAAGATGCAGCTGAGTTGAGGGTGGTAAGGATTATGGGGGGGCACGAGGTTTGAACTTTGCCTCAACAGACCAGGTTCCCAGGGTGAGAACAGAGAGGGGCTGGCCTTAATGTGCTGGTTTCTGGGGAGGTTCAGGCTGCAGAGGAGCCCCAAGGCCCCTTACAGCGTTCGTTTCCCCTGCCTGGCCAGCAGCTATCAGTCAAGGCAGCTGCACTGTGTGCAAGTCTGGGGCAAATTGGGCAAGTGAGTCTTTGGGAGACATGGACAGAGTTTTAAATTTTCTTTTAAAAGGCAGAAGGCTGGGGATATAGCTCAGTTGGTAAAGTACTTGTCTAGCATACACAAAGCCCTGGGTTTGGTCCCCAGCACTGTAGAAATGGGTATGGTGGTGCAAGCCTGTAATCCCAACACTTGGGAGATGGAGGCAAGAAGATCAGAAGAATTCAAGGTCATCCTCCCTTATACAGTGAGTTCAAGTCCATCCCCTTAGTCTGATGCTGGGCCCAATATCTGCTTCTTTACCAGTGTCACCTTGCTTGGTCCCCCAAGACCTCCTGACCAGATGGACTTTCCTTTATTACCCTTCAGTAGCCAACTAACAAACTTAACATTCTAAAGTGTTTCAAAAGGAAAACAAAAGCCTGAGAGATTATAGCCACCCAGACTAGAGGGGTTGCTACGTGGTATGGGGGGTGGGGGGAGGGGGTCAGGCATCCGAGCAAGAGCAGTTCTATGAAAGGCAAAACCCCCAAGTAAATCCTGGGGTCAAGCCACTGTCACACCACTGTCACCCCAGTCTCATTCTTTAGTCGCAACTCAGCCTCCCTATGTTGTTGCCCAAACTGAACCCAGAAAACAGTGGCTGGAAGCCAGGGACTGAGAGATCAAGGTGTCAGAGGGGTAGCGGATGCTACAGGTGCCCAGCTTTGCAGACCTCTGCTCAGGCACAGTGGGGGCGACACCCGCCACAGCGCCTTTAAATAGAACCTCCTGGCAGAGGGCAAACACATTCCAAGCGCTTTTAAAGACACCCAAGCATGACCTGGCCGGCGGCCTGCACTCCCCCAGTCATTTTTCCGGTCTCGGCCCAATTCTGGAAATAATATTAATAGCTTGGTGAGGCGTTTTCGGTGTGCAGAATACTCTATGGCCTTAAAAGGCAAAGGTGGGGCAGGCGTGATGGCTGAGTGGGTAAAGGCACTTGCCCACAAGTCTGACCACCTGAGTTCAATCCTGGGACCCACAAGGTGGAAAGAGGACTCCGGCAAGTTGCCTCTGACCTCCACGTGCGCCTATACACAATAAATAATTAAAAACAAAACTTTTAAAAATGCAAGAAGCCGGGCGTGGTGGCACACGCCTGTAATCCCGTCACTCAGGAGGCAGAGGCAGGCAGATCTCTATGAGTTCAAGGCCAGCCTGGTCTACATAGTGAGTTCAGGGGCTGGAGAGAATGGTTAAGAACACTGGTTGTTCTTGCAGAAGACGACGAGTTCGAGTCCCAGCACCCACATGGCAGCTAACAACTGGCGGTAACCCCAGTCCCAGGGGATCCGACAGCCTCTTCTGACCTCCGCAGGCATCGCACGACACGGGTGCACTTACCTACATACACATAAAATTTAAAAAAAAAAAAAAGACGAAAAAAAAGTGCATAAAAAGCAAATATCTTTACTGCTTCCACTCTCCAGAGGTCCAGGTGACAAAGCCTCTTTAATCGATCTCTGTATGCGCGCCTCTATTGCCCTGTGATTGGGAGCACCCGTAGCCTCCAGGTGCGCACTGGTTCAAGCTTACAGAAACCAGTCCCCTAGAGACGAAAGCCAGCGTCCAAGTCCGTTTCTGCCACACATTTCCAACTTGACTCAGAAAGCGGGTAACCCACCAGGAATGCCCCCTCTCGGGAGGACGCCCAAGACGTTCGGGTTCTTGGAATCCCTTTGTACATCAGACCCCTTGCGAAAGCCAGGAATAGACTTTCCCCCCTTTGCTTTAAAGATAAAAGACCAACAAAGGCCAATTTCTCCCTTGAAGGATAAAGTTTAAAGCTGGTAGATGAGGTGCCCCGGGGGCTCCCTTCCTAGAAGTACCTTAGAGCAGATCTCTGGGTGGAGGGGGCAGGACTCGTCCGGAGAGAGCCGGGGAGCTGGGGACACCTGGGCTGGGCCGGGACAGGTGTGCTCCTAACCCTCAGGTCCCCAGCGAAGTTCCCACCGCGCGCCATGGACTCTGGCGCGCACGAAGTGGCTGTGCTCAGTGCGCCCTGCACCCTCGTAGCTCCTCGGAACCCCTGCATCTCCTCCCCGACCGTTCACCCGAGCCGCCCAGCCGCCCCCAGCCCGTCCGGGTTCGCCGGTTCCCCCGGGTCCCTGCCTGGGGGCGGAAGGCGCACGCTCACAGTTTGAACATGCTCTCCAGGTCCTTGAGGAGGCGGCGGCTGAACTCCGGGAACTCGGTATAGGGGTTGAAGACCTTGCAGCGCCGGGGCCGCACCGCGCCCTGGTTGATGTCCAGCCTCCGGCTCAGCTGGGCGCTAAGTTCGGCGTCGGCGCTGGCTACCAGCTCCCGGGCGGGGGCTTCGGTCTCCCGGGTCCCGGTAGAGCAGGGTGCGGGTTGGGGGCCGTCTTGGCCGTCCTCCGCCCGCGCCTGGAGCCTCAGTCGGTGCTGCAGCTTGCGGGCCAGGTCCTCGCTAGACATGGTGGCGGGTGGTGGTCGGGGAGCTGGGACGCTCAAGTGGGTAGGGAAACCGGCGGGCGGCGCGCTCCTTTGCGGCTCCAGACTCTGCTGTGCTCGGCCGCGCCGCGGGGGACCGTGCGGTTGGGTGGGACCGTGGGTGGGCGGGGCGGGCGGGGTGGAGCCGTGGCTTTAAGGACGCGCGGGAGCTGCGGACCGCGGGCTGAGCTGGGGGCGGGGGTGTTTGCGTGTTCGGGGGTGCCGTCTGCTAGTCCTCCGGAGGCTAGGGGCCAACGGTCCCCACGCCGGCCCTGGACCTTGAAGCCAACTCTGGTCGCGCCCCTGGGATCAGCCCTCGGGAGTACACTGACCTCGTGGTCCCCAGAGGAACGGTAGCGGGGACGCAGGAGTTAGTCTCTCCACCGTTCTGGCGGTTCGGTTCTCATCCCCCAGAATTGTGCGGACCGAAGAGCTCGCGGCCGGGGACAGGCTGAGATGGGCGATCCGGGCGCCCCTGGACACCCACGCGCCCCCACGTGTGCAGGTGACATCCGTGGTCCCGAGGTCCTGGAGCAGAAGATGCCACAGGGGAGTGCGGGATGGAGAGCCGCTTTGCAAATACGCCTTGAAGAGAAGCGTTTTCACAACAAATTGAAAATACTAAACACAAATAAAGCCAGGAAAAAAAAAAAACAAAAACGGATGCCCGGCGAGTTTTGAGACCGATGCGTCCCTGGTGTTTTGGCTTTCTGGCTTTTTCAGAAAAAAAAAAAAAAAAAAGATTTTATAAAGCCCACCCAGGGGGTAAAGAAAAGGCTTGAAAATAAAGAAGTAAACCAAAAATTTTAATAAGAGCGTAAACACAAGGAGAGCCGTCATTCTCCCTAAGGGTGATGCCGATGGGTGTTACATCAGCCGGGTGTGGAGATGCTCTTAATACCGGGCTGTGGTCGCAGGAGGATAAGCTCCGCTCTGACCCTCCGGGGCTGAGCCCTGAGAAGTATCTGTGACCGAGCTCCGCAGTGTGGGCCTTGGACAGTGGTGAGCTCTTAGCGAATGCATCCTAGAGGAACCAGGGTGGGGGGAATTCAGAACCTTCTCTGATTAAAATGTTAATTCAGTTAGCTAGGGGTCTAATCCCAGCACTCATGAGGCCTAGGCTAGAGAATTCCAGGGCTGGACAGCCTGGGGTACCTAGGAAGACCCCTCTGTCTATAAATAAATAAATAA
>NW_008342297.1:2333561-2342395 GCF_000622305.1 Nannospalax galili | reverse complement strand
CTACAGGGAGAGAGTGTTTCAAAAAAAACAATAAATAAATAAATAAATAAATAAATAAATAAATAAATAAATAAATAAATAAATAAATTGGAGGGAGCGTGGCTCAGTGACAGAACCCCAATGCTTACCATGAGTAGGCACAATCGGGGGCGGGGGGGCACGACGGACTTTTACATAATGCACGTGCATGATGCAAGTAATCACTTAAAAGGCACATAACAGGTGAGTGGGTGTCCACCAGGTAGCCCCAACGTCCCCTGCCGCTGAAGTAGAAGTAGAGATAGGGCGCTTGTAAGGTATGCCAGCAAATGTTCACCAGGCAGCAGCCAGCCTCTGAGAATAGCCCTGACCATACCAGTAGTGGCTGTTCCAGGAGGCCACAGCCACACCCCAGTAGAGAAGATCTACTCCTCAGAGCCTTCTCCCTAGTGTCTAGGCGGGCACCCCACAGAGAACCCAAACGAGCTGGGGAGATGTCTCAGTGGGCAAAGCACTTGAAAAGCATAAGGACCTGAATTTGGGTCCCCAGCACCACCACTCCCACGCTGAGATGAGAAACCCACAGCATAGAAGCCGGAGTGCCTGTGAGCCTGGCATACACAGCAGCTGACAGAAAAAAAAGAGACCCTGTCTCAAGATGCAAGGTGATGACCCACGTGGAGAATGTCCTCTGACCCCTGCACATGCACCCACACTCACACATATGAGCATACACTGCTTTGTGACACTATTCCTGGGGAGACCTGAATAAACATCTACTCACCAAGGGAACCAAGGACAGGCGGAAGTAAAGACACCACCAAAATCCAATTTGGTGAACCAATGAGTTTTATTGAGGTTACTTGCAGGAGTATGGTTGAGGGGTTACTTACAGGAGCAGAAATGACTCAAAGACAGCTGCATCACCAAAAGCCACCCCAGCATGGGTGACACAGCTCAGGAAAGCTGAAACCCTGGAGGTCACCGCATGACTTTCAGGTAAACAGTCTGGACAGTGTCTCTTCCAGGCAGCTCAGCTGGTCTGACAGAGTTCTTACTGCTTAGACACTCTAGGGGAGGGAGGGACCTAGTGAATCTGGTCAGTTTCATGGACATCCTGAAACCTTTGAGTTGCTTCTTTCTTTTTTTTAAAAAAAAATTATTTTTATTTTATGTGTATGAGTATATTGCCTGCATGTAGGTAAGTACACCCGTGTCATACAATGCCCGAGGAGATCAGAAGAGGCTGTTGGATCCTCTGGGACTGGAGTTACGGACAGTTGTTAGCTGCCATGTGGGTGCTGGGATTCGAACCCAGGTCTTCTGCAAGAACAGTCAGTGTTCTTAAACACTGAGCCATGTCTCCAGCCCCATGTTCCTTCTTTCTTTTTCTTTCTTTCTTTTTTTTTGCGTTACTGATTTCTTTTTTAAAATATTTTATTTATTATTTTTATGTGTATGTGTGTATTGCCTGCATGTAGGTGAGTGCACCCATGTCGTGCCCGCGGAGGACAGAAGAGGCTGTTGGATCCCCTGGAACTGGAGTTATGGACAGTTGTTAGCTGCCATGTGGGTGCTGGGATTCGAACCTGGGTCTTCTGCAAGAACAACCAGTGTTCTTAACTGCTGAGCCATCTCTCCAGCCCCGAGTTACTTATTTCTTAAGCTTAAGAGCTGCCCTTCATGATGAAATGTTTCCCTCCCTTAAGAACATCTTGTCTTAATGAGTTTCCTTCCAAGACAGAAGGTTTTATCTTGGAGGAAATTTCTATGCAATACACACACACACACACACACACACACACACACACACACACGTGCAATAGAACTCACGGGCTGGAGAGTAGCTCCATGGTGAAAAGCACTTGCTGCTCTGGCAGAGAACCCGAGTTCAGTTCCTAGCACCTACATTAGGTGGCTCATGACCTTCTGTTACTCCAGCTCCAAGGGACCAAATGCCCTTCTCGGGCCTCCGTGGGCACATACCCATGTGCACACATGCATGTAGACATACATACATACAAACATACGTATAAAAAAATTTTTAAAAAAGAAATGCCTTTTTTTTTTGTCTTTTTGAGACAGGGTCTCCCTGTAGTTCCAGCTGTCCTGGAACTCACCATGTAGACCAGGCTGGCCTCAAATTCACAAAGATCTGCCTCCCAAGTGCTGGTTTTAAAGGTGTGTGCCACCATGCCTGGCTGAAATGCCATTTTTGACAGTGAAGAAATACAAAGAGGGTTGATGTTCTTACCTAGATTATATCACCCCATGATCTCATTTATTTTGCTAATATTCTTCTGGGGTGGCTGAGGAATTTCTCTATTTTATCTCTATCTCATAGGGAAAAATCAAACTCCCTTCTTTCCTTCCTCCCTTCCCTCCTTCCTTCCTTCTTCCCTCCTTCCTTCCTTCTTCCCTCCTTCTTCCTTCCTTCCCTCCCTCTTCCTATCTTCTGAGGCAGGGCTTCATGTAGCCCTGTGTAACAAATGGTCCCCAAACTCAGTGGCTTCAGAGAACAATGTTTGCTTTGCTCACAGATCTGCAATTTGGGCAATTTCCATGGAGAAACCTCAAATCTACTTCATGACAGTTAATATATACTAATAGAAAAGATGAATTTGGAGAGATGTCTTAGCAGCTAAGAGCACTTGCTGCACTTACACAGGATCTAGGTTTGGTTCCTAGCATACACATCAGATGACTCAACCACCTGTACATTTAATTGGAGAGGATCTGATGGTCTCTTCTGGTCACCATGGGCACCTGCACACATGAGGTGCAAATACAAACAGGTACACACACATATACATAAATAAAAATAAATAAATTTTTTGGGGGAGTTTGAGACAGGGTCTCCCTGTAGCCCCAGCTGGCCTGGAACTCACTATGTAGACCAGGCTGGCTTTGAACTCACAGAAATCTGCCTGCCTCTGCCTCCCAAGTGCTGGGATGAAAGACATGCACCACCATGCCCGGCTTAAAAATAAATAAATTTTTTTTAAAAATGGGAAAAGAATACACTTTGTAAAACCTGAGCAGCTCCCTGGCTGGGCACAGGACTCTATGACTCATTCCTCTGCAGGTCCCTGGGTTGATGCTGACTGATGTGTGGTCCCTTATTGGAGCTGAGGACTAGAACAACTACACGTGACTGTGAGTTGCTGAGCTTTAGTTTCCACATGGAAACTCAAAGCACAGGAAACCCTCTTCATATGTGTTGCATAGAGCTCTGAGACAGGGCCTCACTCTCTCTTGGCCTGGCATATTTTAGTAGCCAAGTGCATTGGTCATGTTAACATATTTCACTTGCCTTATACAATATTAATTTTTCTAAACACTAATATTCTAAATACTGAACACTTTTAGTCATGGGTAGCAAATGCTATCAGTTGTTTACCTGGAAGTCATGGGCTTACATTGTTCATTGTACAACAAAGTGTTTTACTGGTCGCTGTTCCAGGTAAAGGAGGGGTAGTTGCCCAAACACTCTGACAAAGGCTTTTCTTCAGGTGACCCCTTGCTCTCTTCAACAGAAGAGTTCTGTGTTTGCTCCCCTACCTGGCATCAAATATCAAAAAGATGTGCTCTGAAGGATCCAAACAATAAAATTGAAAACGCCTTTTAGAAGCCAGGCGTGGTGGCACAAGCCCTTAATCCCAGCACTCGGGAGGCAGAGGCAGGTAGATCTCTGTGAGATCCAGGCCAGCCTGGTCTATGTAGCAGTTCCAGGACAGCTGGGGCTACAGGGAGGCCCTATCTCAAACAAACAAACAAGAACAACAACAACAAAAAAAACAAAACCCAAACTCCTTTTAGGGAATGATGGTATGGCTCTGGGGTAGATCTTTTGCCAAAAGATCTAACACAAGGCCCTGTGTTAGAGTCCCAGCATAATAAAAATAAAAAATAAATCTTTTCAGCCAGACACAGTGGCACATGTCTTTAATCCCAGCACTCGGGAGGCAGAGGCAGGTGGATCTCTCTGAGTTCAAGGCCAGCCTGGTCTACATAGCAAGTTCAAGCTAGCTGGGGCTATAGGGACAGCCTGTTTCAAAAAGACAAAAAAAAATTTCTTGCTTCATCAAGAAAATGATTAAGGGAAACAGGGTTCGTTATTGTTTTAATGACAGTGGAGAATCAGTTTACTCCTAATACAGGTTTTTGAGTTTGTTTTGTTTCAGACCTCGTAAAAACTTTCTATGTACCACATTCAAGAGCTAGTTCTTTCCTTCCGCCATGTGAGTTCCAAGGATCAACTTGAATCATCAGGCTTGGTGGCAAGTGAGTTTGTTTACCCACAGGCCATCTCACCGGCCTTGTTTTGGGCCTTTCATTTTATTTGTTCAGTGTGTTGCTGTTGGGAGATTTCAGTATTCTTCTGATTTTGGACTATCTGCATAGATGTTTACCAGTTAAGCACCCCTAATCTCAACATCTGAAATCTTGAAAGTTTCAGAGCCCTGATGGCATTTCAGGTTTTTGGAACATTTTAGACCAGAAATGTTTGACTTATGCTGCAATGAGCAAGAGATGGGCTCCCATCTTATGTGGCTGCTGGGTTGAAAAGTGAACCTCAGGCTGGGGATATAGCTCCATTCCTAAGAGCTTGTCTAGCATACATGAAGCCCTGGGTTCAATCCCAGGAGGCAAGAGGATCAAAAGTTCAAAGTCAAAGCTGAAGTTCAGTGGGTAAAGACAGATGCAAATCTGATGACCTGACTCTGATCCCCAGGACCCATGTAGAGGTGGAAGAAGAGAACCAATTCCACAAAGTTGTCCTCTGACCTCCACATGTGCACACACATAATAATAATAATAATTAATAAAATTTAAAAATTATTTATTTTTTATGCATATGAGTGTATTGCCTGTATGGTAGATAGGTGTACCTGTGCCCTGCAATGCCCACGGAGGTTAGAAGAGGGTGCTGGATTCCCTTGGAACTGGAGTTAGAGACAGTTGTTACCTGTCATATGGGTGCTGAGAATCAAACCCAGGTCCTTTGCAACAGTCAGTGATCTTAACTGCTGAGCCATTTTT
This sequence comes from Nannospalax galili, assembly GCF_000622305.1. Lineage (NCBI taxonomy): Eukaryota > Metazoa > Chordata > Mammalia > Rodentia > Spalacidae > Nannospalax > Nannospalax galili. The sequence goes on along the minus strand of NW_008342297.1, from coordinate 2,337,373 downwards.
CAGTCTCTAATAAATAAATTTTATGTTCAGCTGGGCGTGGTGGTGCACGCCTTTAATCCCAGCACTTGGGAGGCAGAGGCAGGTGGAGCTCTGTAAGTTCAAGTCCAGCCTGATCTGCAAAATGAGTTGCAGGCCAGCTGGGGCTACAGGGAGACCTTGTTTCAAAAAGGTTTAAAAAAAAACAAAAAAACATGTTAGAAGACAAGTTAGATGGTAATATTAGGTACCAAGTTTAAAAAACAATCAGGAGCCAGGCATGGTGGCACACACCTTTAATCCCAGCACTTGGGAGGCAGAGGTAGGCGGGTCTCTGTGAATTCAAGTCCAGCCTGGTTCACATAGTGAGTTCCAGGCCAGCTGGGGCCATAGGGAGACCCTGTCTCAAAAAGAACAAAAAAACAAAACAATGCAACAAAAACCCAATTGAGGCTGGAGAGATGGCTCAGCGGTTAAGAGCACTGTCTGCTTTTGCAAAGAACCTGGGTTCAATTCCCAGCACCCCCATGGTGGCTAATAACGATCCCTAACTCCATTTTCAGGGAATCCTATGCCTTCTTCTGACCTCTGCAGGCATTGCATGACACGGTGCATCTACCTACATGCAAGCAATACACTCATACACATTAGAAAAATAAAAAAATCAGGCGAAGGAACAGTTGATGCAGGTTAGAAGGCCTGAGGAAGGACTTGAGATGACTCAGTCATTAAAAGTACTCGCTGCTCTAGCAAGAGGACAAAAGTTTGGATCCCGATGCCCAGGTCAGGTAGTTCACAAGTGCTCTTAACTCCAGCTCCAAGGAATCCAACAGTCTCTTCTGGTTTCCTCAGGCACATGCACGCACACATAAACACATGTACACACATACACTCACACAGATACAAACATGATAAAATAAAAGTCTTTTTTTTTAAGGAATGAGGCAGCATCCTCTGCCATCTTGGAGATCATATTTAAATAACGACCAGCCAGGAAGGGTTTCCTCAGGCACATGCACGCACACATAAACACATGTACACACATACACTCACACAGATACAAACATGATAAAATAATAGTCTTTTTTTTTTAAGGACTGAGGCAGCATCCTCTGCCATCTTGGAGATCATATTTAAATAACGACCAGCCAGGAAGTGTGTGGGGGTGCTAACTGAGCTGTGGGTGCAGAGCACCAGTCATCTGGAGGTGGTAGGTGCGGACTAACCTGGAACTGTGTGGGGGGTGCTAACTGAGCTGTGGGTGCAGAGCACCAGTCATCTGGAGGTGGTAGGTGCGGACTAACCTGGAACTGTGTGGGGGGTGCTAACTGAGCTGTGGGTGCAGAGCACCAGTCATCTGGAGGTGGTAGGTGCGGACTAACCTGGAACTGTGTGGGGGGTGCTAACTGAGCTGTGGGTGCAGAGCACCAGTCATCTGGAGGTGGTAGGTGCGGACTAACCTGGAACTGTGTGGGGGGTGCTAACTGAGCTGTGGGTGCAGAGCACCAGTCATCTGGAGGTGGTAGGTGCGGACTAACCTGGAACTGTGTGGGGGGTGCTAACTGAGCTGTGGGTGCAGAGCACCAGTCATCTGGAGGTGGTAGGTGCGGACTAACCTGGAACTGTGTGGGGGGTGCTAACTGAGCTGTGGGTGCAGAGCACCAGTCATCTGGAGGTGGTAGGTGCGGACTAACCTGGAACTGTGTGGGGGGTGCTAACTGAGCTGTGGGTGCAGAGCACCAGTCATCTGGAGGTGGTAGGTGCGGACTAACCTGGAACTGTGTGGGGGGTGCTAACTGAGCTGTGGGTGCAGAGCACCAGTCATCTGGAGGTGGTAGGTGCGGACTAACCTGGAACTGTGTGGGGGGTGCTAACTGAGCTGTGGGTGCAGAGCACCAGTCATCTGGAGGTGGTAGGTGCGGACTAACCTGGAACTGTGTGGGGGGTGCTAACTGAGCTGTGGGTGCAGAGCACCAGTCATCTGGAGGTGGTAGGTGCGGACTAACCTGGAACTGTGTGGGGGGTGCTAACTGAGCTGTGGGTGCAGAGCACCAGTCATCTGGAGGTGGTAGGTGCGGACTAACCTGGAACTGTGTGGGGGGTGCTAACTGAGCTGTGGGTGCAGAGCACCAGTCATCTGGAGGTGGTAGGTGCGGACTAACCTGGAACTGTGTGGGGGGTGCTAACTGAGCTGTGGGTGCAGAGCACCAGTCATCTGGAGGTGGTAGGTGCGGACTAACCTGGAACTGTGTGGGGGTGCTAACTGAGCTGTGGGTGCAGAGCACCAGTCATCTGGAGGTGGTAGGTGCGGACTAACTTGTATCCTTCCCCTGCCAGGTAGCCAAACTTGCACCTGTGGCACTCCTGAGGTCCAGGCTGGCACACTGCAGGAGAAGAGCCTGCTGAAAACCCCACATCTAAATGTAGGAGGAAACATCTAGAGTTCTGGTGCCTCAGGGGCCCAGGATAGGCCAGCAGGCTCTTGCCCACAGACAGGCTCATTCTCTGGGGACTGCTAGGCTCTGATCCTTCACAACTGTGAGCTGGGGGACAGGCCATAGCCTAGAACCATAGGGAAATATTAGGATGCTGCTTAGCTCAGACCAAGGTTCCTCAGCTCCCTGTGACACAGACAACTGAGAGACTCCAGGAGATGCTGCTAAAAGAAAGGAAAGTGGAAAGAAATTTTTTTTTGAGACATGATCTTGCTTGCGTAGCCCAGACTGGTCTCAAACCTGTGGTCCTCCTACTTCAGTCTCCCAAGTGTGGAAATTATAGACACATGCCACCACAGTTGGTAAGAAATGCCCTTTCTTGGTGTGGAAAATGTGGCTCAGCAGTTAAGAGCACTGGCTGCTCTTCCAGAGGACATAGATTCAGTTCCCAGCACCCATATAGTGACCAACAACCATTCATAACCTCAGTTCCAAGGGACCTGACACCCTCATCAAGTCTTCTCAGGTACTACATGTTCATGGTGCACTTAGATACATGCAGACAAAATGCTCATACACATAAAAATAAAATAAAGAAATGCCCTTTCCTATCCCTTACCTGACACACTCCAAATGGTAGCCTTGAATCCTGGGGCTGGATGAGGAGGGGCAGCCCTCCCACAGCCTGGGCTTGGTTGCAGGAGAGTCCCACCCCACTTCCTAGCCAGGCTCTCAGGATCCTTTCTGCAGCTCCCAGGCAGGTCTCCATCCTCACATCCTGTCAGCCAGCTCTGGATTCCAGCCCCTCAGGCAGTTCGGTTCTCTCCAGTCCCCACTCCTCCTCTGCACTAGGCTTTCCGGGGTATACAATAGGTGGTGGTGCCTTCCTCCCCAGGAGCTTATCCCTCTGCCCATCTACATGCAGCATCAATGACCAGGCCATTCAACAGATAGAAAAGACATATTTTTCACTATATTTACTTTGGGGGTGGGGGTTGAGACAGGGCCTCATGTAGCCCAAGCTGGCTTTGAACTCACTGTGTAGCTAAGGTTGGTCTTGAACTCTTGCTCCTTTTGCCCCCACTTCCTGAGTGCTAGGATGACACCTTTGCTCCATCATGCTCTGCTCCTTTGTTTAAATTTTCTAGTGTTAGGGTCTGTGACTCGGTGGGTCTCTTCTGGAGAACAAATGCATGAGTATGGAGATGCAAAGATCAAGCAGAGTCTTATTAAACCAGCTAGCTGGGGCCTACCGTCCTTCCAGGACACGCAGGTCTGGTTAGAGCAATCGACCCTGAGGCAATTTTAGGTAAAGATTATATAGGCTCCCACAGCCGTTACACAAAAGCCCGTGTTTATACAACCAATAGTTTCAAAGTAGGCATTTCACAAACCAATAAC
>NW_008342297.1:2330279-2332738 GCF_000622305.1 Nannospalax galili | reverse complement strand
GTGATGGGCTCCCTTTTACTCCTAAGGGGACCTAGTCTTTCTTCCCAGTAAGAGAGAAAAGATTCATGGGTGTGGTATGAAAGCTGGGGCAGAATGGCCACTAGTACACAGAACTCAGCAGTGGAGTTAAACACAGAGGTGGATAATGCTGGGGTGAGGCCTATTTTTGAGCAAAGCCACCATCCTGAAGAGGGTATAACCCACTTTTCCTGCTCCCATGGGCCGGTAATGCTTGAGGAGCATACCTGGCTTTGGGATGCTGGAACTGTGCCTACACAGGTACCAGTGCTAGAAGCCTGGGAAATAGTGAATCCCCAGGGTCTCCCATTCCAGTAAGTAGGATGAGAGCTGTTGAGAGTGTAAGAGCCATTCATCCCGATTGCTTCATAGAAAGGTGGGGATCCAGGGTAGCATAACCAACACGGGTCCCCGAGGGAGGGACTGGTGTGATTTAGGGTCTCTACCACTGCTTGTATCATTTCCCACATGGGATTATTGAGAGGAGATGGGTTTCCCATAGTTGGGGTAGCAGATGTAGTAGGCTGGGGAATGAGCCTCAGTGTAGGACGTCAGGGCTCTGGGCGCGGAGGTTTCAGCACTGGATTGGGCCCTATTGTCAATTCGACTACTGCCTCGACCTTGAGGAAGATCTGAAACATAACCCCTATAGTCGGTGGCCATGAGTTAGGTCTCAGGCCCCATGTCAGCCCACTTGTCCACCTCCTATCTTGTTTTCCTTTTGAGGTAAAGGTGATTTTTATCTTATTAGCTTCAAGAGATACTTTTTGCCTGTCGTACAGATTGATAAATCTCATGTCAATTAAATTGGGGGAAGCTTTCTGTCTCTCCTGTCCATCGCTAGTCTCTACGCACAATAAAAACTTTCAGCACCCCCACAATGTTGCTTCCACCATCCTGTCCGGAAACTAGGGCAAGCATAGAACCCATTGCTACAAGTAGTTTGGCAGCTCTTCCAGACCCGTCAGGGTGGGTTCTGGGGGAGGGATTCCCTCAATACAAGTTCTAAGTTTACATACAGGTACGGCCACCATATCCATTGTGGGGAAATGCGAGAGATTTGGCCCTATTACTCATGAGTGTCGCCATTTCGCAGGATCCACGTCTGGCGCACTGGTTGGTGGGGGTTGGTGCCTCGGGCTTCCATCAACTCTGCTGTCCTTGGAATAGTCCATAATAGGGAGCTTATCAGCAGGAATCCTCTCATGTTCGGCTCAGCTGTAACTTCAAGGGATTAGCAGGAGTTGGTCGCACCTCCCACTTCCTTACACCGAATTCCAAGTCTTCTCCCACTTCCTTACACCAAATTCCGAGTCTTCAAGGGGCAAGGCCTTCCGAATGTGGGTGTGGTGAACCCAGGGAGTGATGCCGTCAACCTTTAGGGCAGTGGGGGTGGTAAATAGTACAGCATAAGGTCCCTTCCATCTGGGCTCGAGAGTTTTTACTTTGTGTCTTTTGACCCAGACCATATCCCCTGGAACTATGCCATGTTCCACAATCGGGGTTCTTTCCCCTTCATAGTATGCTTTGATTAGGGGCCAAATTTCCTGCTGTACTTTGGCAAGGGATTGCAACACATTTAAATAGTCAGGGGCTGACTTCTCATCCCGCAGGGGCTGCGCTCGCCGGGTTATTGATGGAGGGGCCCCGTACATTATTTCAAAGGGAGTTAGACCATGCACATAGGGGGAGTTCTGAACACGGAAAATGGCCAAGGGGAGGAGGGCCACCCAGTCACCACCAGTCTGAATTACCAATTTAGAAAGGGTCTCCTATAATGTCCGATTCATTCTTTCTACCTGCCCAGAGCTTTGTGGGTTATAGGCACAATGTAACTTCCAATCCATCCCCAAAGCCTGGGCTAGTCCCTGTAGGACCTTACTAATGAAAGCCGAGCCATTATCGGAACCTATAGCTTCAGGGATCCCATATCTGGGGACTATCTCCTCTATTAATTTCTTTGCCACCATCTGGCTAGTTTCATGTTTAGTTGGAAAAGCTTCCACCCATCCTGAAAATGTATCCACCATGACCAGCAAATACTTGCACCCATACTTTCCTGGCTTTACCTCGGTGAAGTCTATCTCCCAACTTCTTCCTGGGGCCCTCCCCCTCTCCCAAGTACCTGTTGGGTGGAACCCCTTTGGGGCTGGTCTTAGCTTCTCACAGCTATCGCATCTCCCAGTGATCTGATGCGCGGCCTCATTCTGGTGCAGAAATACCAACTGCGCATGCTGAAAAAGGCTGAGCAACTTCTTCCAACCTAGATGGGTGGACTTGTGTAGGTTGATGACCATGTATTTTCCTAGTGCTTCTGGCAAGATCATTCTACCTTCCTGGTCCCTACTCCATCCTCCTTCCCCAGGCTCTTCTCCCAGAGCTTGTTTTCTTATCCACTCAAAGTCCCATGGGGAATAGTCAGGTCTGGGAGGTAGGGTGGG
>NW_008342297.1:2328520-2330235 GCF_000622305.1 Nannospalax galili | reverse complement strand
CCTCCCTCCCCAGGCTTTTCTCCCGGAGCTTGTTTTCTTATCCACTCAAGGTCCCGTGGGGAATAGTTCTGGGGGGGGGTAAGGTGGGTAGTTCAGGTATGGGTACCTCTAGAGCTGCCAGCACAATGGGGTCTAAGAGGGCTACCCTCCTGGCCTCTGCATCAGCAAAGTGGTTACCAATAGCCTCAGGAGTCTTTCTGGACTGGTGTCCAGGCACATGTATAACTGCCACCGCCCTAGGCCTTTCCACAGCTGCTAACAGTCTTTGAACTTCCTGCAAGTTCTTCAGCTCCTTTCCTTCTGCAGACCGGAATCCTCTTTCCCGGTAGATGACGCCATGAACATGCACAATGCCAAAAGCATACCTGCTATCGGTATAAATGTTAGCTCGCCTGCCTTCTGCTCTCTCCAGCGCCTCTGCGAGAGCAATTAGTTCCACCTTCTGGGCTGAGGTGCCAGGGGGCAGGGCTGTACTCCAAATGACTTTCCCCTCGTGTGTCACTACCGCTGCCCTGGCTCTTCTAACCCCATCCCACACAAAGCTGCTTCCATCTGTATACCAGTCTAATTCACTAGCTGGCAGCCCCGTGTCTCTCAAATCTGCCCGTACCTGGATGATTTCAGAGAGAATATCTCTACAGTTCTTAAGTCTTGTCCAAAGGTCAGCTTGTCAGCTTCCTTTACCAGTAGGGCTATGGCTGCAAAGATGCGCAGGCAAGATGGCCATCCTGAGGCCACTGGGTCCAGCCGCTTGGACAAGTAAGCCACTGGTCTCTTTCACAGGCCTAGTTGCTGGGCCAGGACTCCTTTGGCCACTCCCTTCTTTTCATCTATAAACAAAATGAAGGGTTTTTCTGGGTCTGGCAGAGACAAGGCGGGGGCCTGGACAAGAGCTTCCTTTAATCTGTCAAACGCTTCTTGTTGTTCCTGACTCCACCTCCAATCCGGTCCTTCTTTGGTGGCTTCATACAGTGGATGGGCTATCTCTGCATACCCTGGGATCCAGAGTCTGCAAAACCCAGCTGAGCCAAGGAATTCCCTCACTCCCCGGGGAGAGGAGGGCACAGGAATGGTCAGGATAGTCTGTTTTATGGCTTTTGTCAGCCCTCTTGGCCCCTCCCCCCTCTTGTACCCCAAGTAAACCACTGACCTCTGGCAGATGTGCGCCTTTTTGGTGCTGGCCCGATATCCCAGGCTGCCCAGTTTGGCCAACAAGTTCTTTGTAGCTTCCATGCACTCTTCATAAGTTGCTGTAGCCAGCAGCTGGTCATCCACATACTGTAGCAGAGCCACATGGGGGTGCCTTTTGTGGAAGGGCTCCAGATCTTGGCTTAGTGCCTCATTGAACAAGGTGGGAGAGTTCTTAAAGCCTTGTGGCAGTCTGGTCCAGGTGAGCTGCCCTGTCTTCCCCCCTCCTGGTTCTTGCCACTCAAAGGCAAACAAGGGCTGACTGACTAGTGAGAGGGACACTGAAGAAAGCATCCTTCAAGTCTAGGGTGGTATACCACACACGGGATGGTGACAGGTAGCTAATTAGGGTGTATGGATTGGGCACCGTGGGGTGAACATCTTCTACTCTTTCATTTACCCTTCGCAAATCCTGCACTGGTCTGTAATCTCCACTGCCAGGCTTTCTCACAGGAAGCAGGGGTGTATTCCATGCTGACTGGCAGGGTTTAAGGATTTTTACTTCTAGCAGTCTATGGATGTGATGC
>NW_008342297.1:2326521-2328092 GCF_000622305.1 Nannospalax galili | reverse complement strand
AACCTGATGCCTTCCCAAGTCCACTTTCCTGTTGGTGGTCCAGGCGCACCTCTTAGTTCCTGTAGCTCCTTGGACTATGCTTGTGCATCCTGGCTTTAGAGGACTGCGAGCTTGATTGAGAACTGAATACTGTGCCCCAGTATCTACCATGAAGCTGGTGGGAGTCCCCTCCACGCACAGAGTTACCCAGGACTCGGGGAGGGGAGCCGAGTCCCATCCCCGTCAGTTTCCCTCTCCCAGGTGGAGGGTCCTGATAGGGCTCCCTCCTCCTTGTCTCCCTCTTCTGTGTGGGCACTCTCTCTTCCAATGTCCGTATCTTTTGCACAGGGTGCACTGTTCCCGCCCTAGTTTAGATGGGCGGGGTCCTGCTCTCTGAAGCGGTTCGGGGCTCCCTTTCACTCTGGCCAGAAATACTCTGGCCATCTCCTCCCTTTGCTACTTGTTCTCCTTTCTTTGAAATTCTCTGTCTTCTTTCCTATTCTTGTCCTGCATCTCCCATTCTTCCTTCCTTAGCCTTTCCTCCCTGTCCTCTGGAGATTCCCTAGTCTTAAAAACCTTTTCTGCTTGTTGCAACATCTCCCTGATTGAAATCTCTCCCAGGTCTTCCCACTTATGAAGTTTTCTCCTAATATCAGAGGCTGCCTTGTTAATAAAAGTGAGAACCACAGCTGACCTGTGTTCTTCTGCCTCTGGGTTTATAGGGGTGTACTGCCTATAGGCATCAAATACCCTCTCCAGATACGCGGCTGGGCTTTTGGTTTCTCCCTGAACAATTGTTTTTACCTTAGCCAGATTCGTGGGCCATCTTGCAGCCGCCTAGAGACCAGTCATTAGAGTCTGGCAATAGACTCGAAGATGCTCCCTACCTTCTGCCATCCTAAAATCCCAATCTGGAAGTGTGAGGGGGAACGCCTCGTCGATGGCAGGTTGAAGAGTAGTGGGCCTCCCATTTTCTCTGAGGACGTTCTTCCTGGCTTCACTAAGGATCTGCTCCTGCTCCTCAGTGGTGAAGAGGGTGCAGAGCAGCTGCTGGCCGTCATCCCATGTGGGGCAATGAGTGAACATAATAGATTCCACCAAACCTAAAAGACATTTGGGTATAATAGATTCCACCAAACCTATAAGACACTTGGGGTCTTCAGAAAATGGGGAGTTTTGGGTCCTCCAGTTATAAAGATAGGAGATCGCTAGAGGAGAATGGCCAGTATTGATACTGCTGGTCATCTGGGCCTCTGATTGCTCATATCGGCAGCACTGGCACAACCCCTCCTGTGGTGGAGGAGGGGGCCTCTCCTATTCGGTCCCTATTTCCCCGAGACCTTGGCTGCATTCCTCTCGCCTCTCCAGGTCGTCCATCCTCTCCTGTAGAGGAGTCTGGGGAGGGGGCAACCACTGTATTCCCATTGGGACCCCTGGCTCCATCCCCCCCTCCATAGGCCGCCTCGGCTTCTCCACCTAGTGGAGCTGCATAAGGTGGCAGCTGCTCAACAGGTAAAGGGGGGTAGAGGGAGGAGCTCTCGGGGAGAACTGGTGGAGCACTAGGATCCCTGCCTCTGTGACTGGAGGACGTC
>NW_008342297.1:2312860-2326134 GCF_000622305.1 Nannospalax galili | reverse complement strand
CACTCTAAACAATGATGGCCAGTGGGTGTGCTTGTGGACGGGTGCCTGTCATTGCCCAGTTTTTCTTCTGCAGGGGATGTGAATTTATCTGGGATTCACGCCTGGGACCCCCTCATCCTCTCACAGGAGTCTTTCAGCAGTGAGTGCCCTAATGGCTCTTATTTGCTTGACCCGTGCCCGCGGGGCTTTCTCAGTGGCTGGAGAGAGGGATGGAGAGGAGTGGGAGATACAGATAGGAAGGGAAGGTTTAAAATAGGGAGTGTAGAGAAAAATACAAAACCAGACCCCCCCCAGTAAGACAATTAGCACAACCATCAAACACGCGCACCACATCTCATTGCATTCACTCGGACCGGTCCTCCTCTCACCCTGGCGTGCACCGCACTCACCACCTTCACTCTCACCTTCGGGATCCCCGAGACTCCTCGTGATTCTCCCAAAAGGCGTCCACTCGGACCGCCTCAAGGTAACGAGCTCAACCTCCTCTTCCTCTGGCGCCAGGTTTCTGCCGATCGGGCTTCCTCCCCAGGGCCGAGATACTCAGACCCTAGGTGCCAGGACTCGAACCCGGACTTCCCTGCTCGGGACTCGAACCCGAGACCAGACACGGGATGGCGATTCCCACTTTATTCTGGATTTTACAGACACAAGGGAGCCACCCACGATTTACACTGCCCTGTCCGGAGAAAAGAAACTCTGCCCCTGATTGTCCTTTGATCCCCAGAAGCCCCCCACAAATCCCGGGACGAGCCCCCCAAAACGTTAGGGTCCGTGACTCGGTGGGTCTCTTCTGGAGAACAAATGCATGAGTATGGAGATGCAAAGATCAAGCAGAGTCTTATTAAACCAGCTAGCTGGGGCCTACCGTCCTTATGCAGGTCTGGTTAGAGTGATCGACCCTGAGGCAATTTTAGGTAAAGATTATATAGGCTCCCACAACCGTTACACAAAAGCCGCGTTTATACAGCCAATAGTTTCAAAGCAAGCATTTCACAAACCAATAACTTTAAAACAAGAAAAATGTTACAACTCCCTTCAGGTGTCTCAATCAGGGAGAGATGGTTGGTATGTGCCTGGTATGACTCTTTCTTGTTATCTTGTGTAAGCAGACATGTCTACATGACATGACACAGAAAAGGTCAGGCTCCAGGGGGGGGGGCTGTAGCACTTGCCTCTATCTCTGGATGCCTGTGTCTCCAGTTGAGTTAATTGGTTACAAGCAGTAAATTTAAACAAGTAAATTCAAGCAGTAAATTCAGACAAGCAGTATATTCAAACAAGCAGTAAATTCCTCTTTCCCTAACACTAGTAGCCAACTTAAACAAAAAATGCAAACGAAGGCTCGAGTGTAGCTCAGTAGCCAAATCCTTGCCTAGTCATGTACAAGTCCTGGTGGACCTCCAGCAGCACACACACAGACACACACACACATACACACACTTTTATTTTATTTAATCCAATAGTTCCAAAAAATCATCCCAACATGTGACCAATATTAAAAGCATTGATAAGCTGTTTTACTTTTGTACCAAGACACTGAAATTTGGAGTGTAAGGCTGCAAAGCAGTGTAATGCGGGGGGCATACACAAGGCTCTGGGTTCAAGCCCCAGTAACAAGATATGAGAGAGAGAGAGAGAGAGAGAGAGAGAGAGAGAGAGAATATGAGAGAATATGAGAGAATTTAGAATTTAATTTATAGTTACGGTTAACACTATCTCAGTGAAGATTGGCCAATCCCCAGGGCCCAGTAGCCACACTGGGGCAGGCAACAACCTTGGTATAACTCAGGTGCAGAGCATGGAATATTCTAGGTCTAGGGCATTCAGGAGTCAGTCACTATTCCCACTGCTCCCTCTGCTGAATCCTGGTGCTGAATCCTGGTGCTGTTCATCCCTCTGCTCTGGTCTCAGTTCTGTCTCCTCAGAATCCTGCCACACACATACCCTATCCCCACAGTGTGCAGATCCACCCAAATCTGGCCCAGTGCTCTGTGGCTGTTAGACTTGAGTCCAAAGAAATGGATTCCAGCTGGGTGTGGTGGCGCATGCCTTTAATCCCAGCATGTGGGAGGCAGAGGCAGGTGGATCTTTGTGAATTCAAGGCCAGCCTGGTCTACATAGTGAGTTCCAGGACAGCTGGGGCTACAGGGAGTAAAAAAAAAAAAAAAAAAAAAAAAAAAAAAAAAAAGAAAGAAATGGATTCCAAGAGGCAACAAGTACCTGGCTGCAGGAAGTTCATAAGGGCTGCTTTGCCTTCTGAGTGGACCAGTCCAAAGTCTAAAGGTTTGTCTGGAGCTAGGCACCTGCTGATGGGAGCATTTCCTAAAGAGGTTATGGGATATCGCACTTCATTTAATCCCCCAAATTCTCTGATAATTTTTATATAAAGCACAGGACAAGTGCCCTTTTTGGTTTTAATAAGAAATACTTAGCAGGATGTGGTGGTTCATGCCTGTAATCTCAGCATTTGGGAGGATGAGGCAGGAGGATTTGTACAAGTTCAAGGCCAGCCTGGGATACATAGTGAGTTCCAGGTCAGTCCCAGCCTGGGCTACAGTGTAAGACTCTGCCTTAAAAATAAATAAATTAGGGGACTGAATTGATGGCTCTGGATGCTCTTGCAGAGGACCTGGGTTTAGTTCCTAGCATCTACATGGTGGCTAACAACCATCTATAACTCCAGTTCCAGGAAATTCAACATCCTATTATGGCATCCACAGGCATTGTATGACATGGGCATTGCATGACACATACACACAGGCAAAACACTCATATACATAAAATAAAAATTAATGAATGAACTAAAATAAATAAATGAATAAGGCCAGGCATGGTGGCACACACTTTTAATCCAGCACTCCGGAGGTAGAGGCAGGCTGATCTCTGTGAGTTTGAGGCCAGATTGGTCTATGTAGTGGTCTCCAGGCAGCCAGGGCTACACAGTGAGACCCTGTCTCAAAAAGTTAAAACAAACAAATAAATAAGGGCTTGGGATAGCACTCAGTGGTGGAGTATGAGCTTAGCATGTGCAAAGCCCTAGGTTCAGTTTCCAGTACTGTAAACAACAGCAATCACAAGAACAACTGGTATGAATGCCTGTAATCCCCCCTTACCTCTCCCAGCTCCATACACATCAACTCATCTGGCTTTTCCCTTTAGACACAGAACCAGGAATTCTCCATCATGGCACATGAGGAGGAGAGAAGTGGTATAAATCTGGCTCTGTTACTTAACATCTATGTGCCTTTGAATTGCTTACCACCACCACCCCCCCATTTCCTATAGCCCCAGATGGCCTGGAACTCACTATGTAGACCAAGCTGCCTCAGTCTCACAGAGATCCACCTCTGCCTCCAGAGTTTAAACTCTCACTTTTTTTTCCCTCTCTCTTTCAGACAGGTCTCCCTGTAGCCCCAGCTGCCCTGGAACTCACTATGTAGACCAGGCTGGCCTCTATTTCACAGAGATCCACCTGCCTCTGCCTCCCAAGTGTTGGGATCATAGGCGTGCGCCTGGCTAAACTCTCTTTTTTAAAAATAATTATTTGTCCTTTCCGTCTGGTGGCGGCCATCAGCTGAGCCCACATGGGTGCCTTCAAGTACATCCAGGAGCTGTGGAGGAAGAAGCAGTCGGACATGAAGCGCTTCCTGCTACGGGTGCGCTGCGGGCAGTACCTGCAGCTGTCGGCGGCGGCGCTGCACCGGGTGCCCCGCCCCACCGGGCCAGACAAAGCGCGCAGGCTGGGCTACAAGGCCAAGCAAGGTCATACACAGGATTCGTGTTCGATGTGGTGGCCGCAAGCTCCCCGTTCCTAAGGGTACAACCTATGGCAAGCCTGTCCATCACGGTGTCAACCAACTCAAGTTCCCCCGGAGCCTTCAGTCTGTGGCCGAGGAGAGAGAGGGACGCTATTGTGGGGCCTTGAGCGTCCTGAACTCTTACTGGGTTGGTGAAGACTCCAGTACAAGTTCTTTGAGGTTATCTTCATGGATCCATTCCATAAAGCTATCAGGAGAAATCCTGACACCCAGTGTATCACCAGACCAGTCCACAAGCACAGGGAGATGCATGGGCTGGCATCTGCAGGCTGCAAGAGCAGTGGCCTTGGAAAGGGCCCCAAGTTCCACCACACTATTGGTGGTTCTTGCCCGGGAGCCTGGAGACAACGCAACACTCTGCAGCTCCACCGTTAGCTAATACAAGTCGTGTTTGTAAAATTCATACCCAATAAACAACTTAGGACAGTCAAAAAAATTATTCATTTGTGTGTATGTGTGTGCCTGCATGAGTTCATGTGTACCATGTACATGCAAGTGTCCTTGGAAGCCAGAAGAGGGAGTTGGATCCCCAGGAGTTACAGGCTGTGAGCCACCATGTGGATGCCGGGAACCAAACCCAGAATCTCTGTAAAAGCAGTAAGCCGTCTTAACTGCTGAGCCATCTTTCTAGCCGCCAAATTATTTAACTCTCTGAACTTCAAGCCTTCATCTGTCCAACAGAGACAATACCAACTACAAGGCCTGCAAGGATGGTGTGGGATGCAGTGCGTGAAAAGCACTCACTGGTCCTCGGCAGATGTCAGCTTCAGGTCCTGCTGCTTGTAGACCAGCACAGGGGCTAGCAGAGGACAGGTCCAGAAACAGCTCCAGCTACAGGGGATTCTCTGTGCTCTCCTTATAGGTGCTAAGACTTTGGGGTGGGGGGAGTTTGCAGTTTTATCACATTTTTGTCATTCAGAAGAGCAGCTCAGCTCGACCCTGGAGCTAAGAGCCCAGACCAGGAGGATAATATGGAGGCACCAGGCAATTACCTCACCTGTTGGGTTTTAGAATCTCTGGCTCTTTACAGCTCCTAAAATCACTCTACTCCTGCTTCCCTCCATCTCTGAGATAAGCCCCATTAGAAGGTCCTCTGGGACTTTTGTACAGACCAAACCCACCATCTTTGCCAAATTATGTCCTTCCTTGCATGCTTGGGCTGACATCTGCAGGCCGTAAGAGCCGTGGCCTTGGAAAGGGCCACAAGTTCCACCACACTATTGGTGGTTCTCGCCGCGCAGCCTGGAGGCGGCGCAACACTCTGCAGCTCCACCGTTACCGCTAATACAAGTCGTGTTTGTAAAATTCATACCCAATAAACAACTTAGGACAGTCAAAAAAATTATTCATTTGTGTGTATGTGTGTGCCTGCATGAGTTCATGTGTACCATGTACATGCAAGTGTCCTTGGAAGCCAGAAGAGGGAGTTGGATCCCCAGGAGTTACAGGCTGTGAGCCACCATGTGGATGCCGGGAACCAAACCCAGAATCTCTGTAAAAGCAGTAAGCCGTCTTAACTGCTGAGCCATCTTTCTAGCCGCCAAATTATTTAACTCTCTGAACTTCAAGCCTTCATCTGTCCAACAGAGACAATACCAACTACAAGGCCTGCAAGGATGGTGTGGGATGCAGTGGTGAAAAGCACTCACTGGTCCTCGGCAGATGTCAGCTTCAGGTCCTGCTGCTTGTAGACCAGCACAGGGGCTAGCAGAGGACAGGTCCAGAAACAGCTCCAGCTACAGGGGATTCTCTGTGCTCTCCTTATAGGTGCTAAGACTTTGGGGTGGGGGGAGTTTGCAGTTTTATCACATTTTTGTCATTCAGAAGAGCAGCTCAGCTCGACCCTGGAGCTAAGAGCCCAGACCAGGAGGATAATATGGAGGCACCAGGCAATTACCTCACCTGTTGGGTTTTAGAATCTCTGGCTCTTTACAGCTCCTAAAATCACTCTACTCCTGCTTCCCTCCATCTCTGAGATAAGCCCCATTAGAAGGTCCTCTGGGACTTTTGTACAGACCAAACCCACCATCTTTGCCAAATTATGTCCTTCCTTGCACTGCTGGGAATTGAACATGGCCTTCACATGTTAGACAGATGCTCTACTACTGACCAGCCCTGTCTTTTTCTTTTTCCTTTCCCTCCCTTTCCCTCCCTTCACCCCCTTTCCCCTCCCCCTCCCCTCCCCTCCCTTCCCCTCCCCTTCCCTTCCTTTTCTTTTTTCTTTTCTTTTGAGGCAGGATCTGGAGATGTAATGGGATGATTTGTTCTTCAGAATCTCTGGCATAATGAACATCCACCCATTTACAGGTTCAAGCACAGTCCATTGAAGAAAACCTTTCCAAAGTTGTAACGTAGATTTACAGAGGCAACCTTCACTGTGTCAAAGTAAACGGACTTTCAGTTGGAGGGAGTTCCTACAGAAAAGAACCCAAGGGGCAGACTAAGGAAGTTGGGTGATAGGTGGGAACATTGTCACAAATTTTCCTAAAGCACTTTGAATCCCCAACAACTCTTAAGTTCTCTTTGGTGGACTAGCACAGTAGCCAGAGAAGTTTGGGGTGAGAGTTAACCCCTCCCTCAGTCTAGTAATCACATGGTCAGGACATAGCATCAGAACAAATTCAGCTAAACATCTAGGCTTTGGTTTGGTTTAGTTTTTGAGACAGGGTCTTGTTACATATCCCAAGCTGACCTCTGCTTCCTGAATGCTGGGGTTACAGGCATGAATTGCCATGCCCAGCTTCCTCGCCTTATCAGGAACAGCATCAAAGGGCTGAGAATGTAGATCAATGGGTAGAGTGCTGGTTTAGTACCACAAAGCCCTGAGTTCAATCTCCAATACTGCACAAACAAAGGTAGAGGCAGGAAGATCAGGAGTTCAAGACTATATAAGCTACATAGCAAATTTAAACCCAGGTTTCAGGAGACCCTGTTTCAAAACACAGACTAAAACCAGAAGTCTTTTTAAATTAATGGTTGCAAACAGAGTCAATAAAGACCAAGTCCATAGGTGCCGTTAATCCCAGTACTCAGGAAGTAGAGGCAGGCAGATCTCTGTGAGACCAGACAAGCCTGGTCTACAAAGCAAGTTCCAGGCCAGCTAGGGCTGTACATTGAGATTCTGTCTCAAAGAAAGAAACAAAACAAAATCAAACAAAAACCCCAAGCCTGCAGAGCCCAGTGAGGTGGGGCCCAATAGAAGGAGGTTAGGTCCCTGGAGTCATGCCCCGGAAGGGAATATTGTGACCAAGCCCCTTCTCTTCCTTTGCTTGCTGGCTGCCATGCCCACATTCATCAAATCCCATTGCAGGCCCCAAAGCAATGGAGCCAAGTAACCATGGAGTGAAACCTCAAGGCAAATAATCTTTCCTCCTTGTCAGATTATTTCAGTGATGGGAAGATGACCAATAAACCAGCTCCCTTTAATAACACTCAATAACAACCTCTTTTCTCCTTCCTTCCTTCCTTTCTCCTTCCCTCCCTCCCCCTCCCTCGTCCTTCTTTCCTTCTGTCCTTACTTCCTTCCTCCCTCCCCCGCTTCCTTCCTTCCGTCCTTCTTTCCTTCTGTCCTTCCTTCCTTCTGTCCTTCCTTCCTTCCATCCTTCTGTCCTTCCTTCCTTCTGTCCTTCCTTCCTTCCATCCTTCCTTCCTTCTGTCCTTCCTTCCTTCCTTCCTTCCGTTCTTCCTTCCTTCCTTCCTTCCTTCCTTCCTTCCTTCCTTCCTTTCTCTCTTTCTTTCTTTCTTTCTTTCTTTCTTTCTTTCTTTCTTTCTTTCTTTCTTTCTTTCTTTCTTTCTTTCTTTCTTCTTTTTTTTTTTTGGTTTTTTTTTTTTTTTTTTTTTTTTGAGACAGGGTCTCATGTAGCATAGGGTGGCCACAACTTGATGTGTAGGATGACTTAAAACTAGTTTCCTGCCTCTGCCTCCTTAGTGCTGGACTGTAGGTGTGGGCCACTAACTGGCTAGGCTACTGTATGTTTTTAATTGTTGCACAGCTGCCGTCTAAACCACTTTAAACACCAGGTGAGTATTGTGGCTTATGC
Source organism: Nannospalax galili (assembly GCF_000622305.1). Taxonomy (NCBI): domain Eukaryota; kingdom Metazoa; phylum Chordata; class Mammalia; order Rodentia; family Spalacidae; genus Nannospalax; species Nannospalax galili. The sequence continues at coordinate 2,318,276 of NW_008342297.1, read as the reverse complement.
CTGTAATTCCAGTCCTTGGGAGGCTGAGGCTTGAGGATCAGGAGTTCAAGATCATTTTGGGATATCTATTAGGTTTGAAGCCAGCCTGGGCTACATGAGACCCTGTCCAAAAAACAAATCAAAACAAACATCAACCAAAAAACCCCAACACCTCACCCTCTTCCACAGTCCCTGCCAACTAACTTTCTACTCTACCTCTAGGTGTTTGACTCATCCAAGCTCCTCACAGCCTGTGTCAGGGCTCTCTTCCTTTTTAATGCTGGGGATAATGCATTGTATGCACAGACCACTTATCTGCCAACAGAGACTCTTCCTCGTCTCAGCCACTGCCACTCCGGCTGAGAACACGGTGGTTCATCATGGCATTCTGAGTGTGTGTGCTTGTGCCACAACAAATGCCTGAAATGACGCTGTGTCTCAATAAAAGTCCATTAAAAGAAAATGACTATGCATGTAAAAAAATGTGTCACTCAGCAAAGCATTCCTTCAAAGACCAGGGACATTCAGATGATCAGAGAATGCAGCTCCACAACTCCTTGTGAAAAAGCAAACTGCTTTGTGCCTGACTGCACCACCCATGGCCAAATCTAGACAAACAGGACTGGGCGTGGACAGACAGGCAGAGGCAAGCTGTAGCAGAAGACTGGATCTATTTATGTACAATGCCGAGCCCTGTGCAGTGGCCCACAGCTGTAATCCTAGCACTTGGGGAGTGGAGGCAGGAGAATCAAGAGTTCAAGGCCCGTCTTGGCTGCAGGAGACTACCTCAAACACAAACAAACCAACACCCACAAAGACTAAAGCAAAAAGAGATCTACTCTGGTGAATACATATGATAACAAATTTGACCCTGTAAGGAAAAAAAATATGTGAGTATCTGTTAAGAACTTTCCATAATGTTTCACCACAGAATGCACATCCAGCTATGTGTGCAGGTGAGGAGCTGGAGGGAGGGCTGGGCCATTGCTGTAGCGCTACGGTCCACCTTTCCATCGTGGGAAACAGATTACTTGTGTCTATTATTGAAACATGCAGTTAATAGTTTATTTTCAATAATTAAGATGACAAAGAGGAGGCTGGAGAGAAGGCTCAGTGGTTAAGAGTGTGTTCTGCTCTTGCAGAGGGTCTGAGTTTGGTTCCCAGCATGCATGGTGAGCAGCTCACAACCTCCTGTAACTCCAGTTCCAGGGAATCTGATATCTCTGGCCTCCAAGGGCACCTGCACTCACCCCCACACAGGTACACACATAATAATAATAATATAATAATGACAACAAAGAATGAAAGAGTGACTTTGGTTTTGCTGGATCCTCAGCTATTGGGAAAGGATTTTCTGACCCAGGCATGGTAGCATATTCCTGTAACCCCAATACTCTGTTTGAGGCTGAAAGATTGCTACAAGTTCAAGGCCAGTGAGAGCTATGCATCAAGACCCTGATATAAAGCAAAGCAAAGCAAAGCAAAGTAAAACAAAGGTCTTTTTGAACAAAGTCCCAGAGTGTGACCTATGACATCCTGTGGATTCCTCATTCAGCCCCAGGTTATCCTGAAATTAGGCATTAGGGTTATTTGGTCACAGATAATTGAGTGAACTTGGGAAAATAGTTGCCAGGCTTCCGGTTCCTCATCTTTAAGAAAGAAGGTGGAATGGGAGTGGAGGTGTTGCCTTTACTCCTAGAACTCAGGAGGCAGAGATAGAGATCTGCGTGTTTGAGGCCAGCCTGATTCACATACTGAGTTCCAGGACAGCCAGGGCCGGATAGTGAGACCCTGTCTCAAAAAGAGAGAGACAGCACTCAGGAGGCAGAGGCAGAGGCAAGCAGATCTCTGTGAGTTCAAGGCCAGCCTGGTCTACATAGTGAGCTCCAGGCTGGCCCCAGTACAGGGAGACCCTGTCTCAAAAAGACCGGTGGGGTGGGGGGAGGCACTTGTCTTTCAAGCCTAGTAAGAACTGATCCCTGAATGTTGTCCTCTGACTGCCACATGCTCACCATGGTATTTGAGCCCCCACGCAGACACACAAGTCAATAAATAAAAATAAATAAGAAGGCCGTTTTACTCTTTCACTGAAGACCAATTGAGGGAGTGCACTTTGTCAGGCTGCAGAACACAAGGGAAGGCCTTCCACGAAGGCAGCCAGGGAAAACCACTACATACCCAGAGGGCCAGGGCAGGCTCCGGAGGGCAGAGGGATCTTTGAACTGACAGCTTGGCAAGGGTTTCCACTCATTTTGCCTATGTAAGTGGAGCCACTTCTCTGCGTCTGGCTTTGCATGTCTGTCTTGGTTCCTTTCTTTTCCCAAGCAGCGGTCCATTGAATGGATATACCAACCAGGTCGTTTGCTGCTCATTGAGTACAGTGAGCTCTGGAGCTCTTTTCAGTTTGGTCTGTTACTAGCAGACTTGGTGTTTGTGTTTTTGTGTAGGTACAGTCTTATTTTGTTAATTACTGAGAATAGCATAGCAAATGTTCTAAATACAGGAACCTTTCCAATGTGGTTACACTGTCTTTTTTCTTGAGACAGGGTCTCTCTACATAGTTGGCCTGGAACTCTTTATGTAGGCCAGCTGGCCTGCAATTCACATAGATCCACCTGCCTCTGCCTCTTGAGTGCTAAGATTAAAGGTGTGCACCACCAAGTCTGGCTAGTTAGAATCATTTTATTCCCACTTCCCCATGTATGAGACTTTCAGATGTTTGTAGTTATTCAAAGCCAGGGAGCTAGGAGTTCACAGTAACTCCTGGTACTTGTTTGCTTAGCTGTGCTGGGGCTCAAACCCAGGGCTTTAATACTATGCAAGTGCACTGAACATCACTCCCAGCCTCTGCACTGGTTTTTGTTTTGCTTTCTTTTCAAATATGGAATACTACTGGGTGTGGTGGCACACGCCTTTAATCCCAATACTCCAGAGCCAGAGGCAGGCTGATCTCTGTGATTTAGGCCAGCCTGGTCTACATAGTGAGTTCCAGGTCAGCTGGGGCTACAGGGAGATCCCGTCTCAAAAAGACAAAAAATAACTAAGTAAGTAAAATAAAATAAAATATGCAATGCTTCATGAATTTTGGTGTCATCCTGGCACAGAGCCATGCTAATCTTTATTGTTCTAACTTTAGTATATGTGCCGGCAAACTGAGCACTACTTTTTCTGAGAGTCTTAGTTTGTAGCCCTGACTCTCCATTCCCCCTTCCTCAGCCTCCAGAGTGCTGGAATTACAGGCATGTGTCACCATGCTGGCTTTCTCATTGTGGTTCGTCCTGTCCCTATCATCTATCTATCTATCTATCTATCTATCTATCTATCTATCTATCTATCTATCTATCTACCTATCTATCTATCATCTATCATCATCTATCTAAGACAGGGTCTTACTTAGCTCAGGTTGGCCTTGAACTTACATAGTTCTGGATGACCTTGAATTTCTGATCATCCCGCCTCCACCTCCCAAGTGCTGGGCGTGTGTGCCACCATACTCAGTTTATGTGATGCTAGGGACTAAAATTCAGGGCTTCCTTCATGTTAGGCAAGCACTCTACCAACTGAGCCACACTCCCAGTGGTGGTGGTGTTTGCAACAGCATTTCTCCAATGGTAAATGATGCTGGTTAGTGTTTCATGTTTCTGTTAAGCATTCATTTACAGTTCTGGTGAAATGTTGGTTGGAATCTTTGTCTAGGCTGCATGTCTTCTTACAAGTGGTACACACCCTCTGGCAGTGGTACTGTGAATATCTGCTCCCAGTCTGTAGCTTGCCTTTCCATTTATTCTTAGAAACTTCTGAACTCTTGCTTGTTTTCATGTCAATAAAAGGTTCAAAGAGGGACACGGTCCATGATGGGTGCCCCACGCCCTGCTGACTGGCTGTGTCTCAGAAACTGCAGAAGAACAAAGGCTAGGTGATGTAGACTCGTCACAGCTGCTGGCTGGTGTTACCAAGTCCAGGTGTTGGGCCAGGCAGGCAAAAGACCAATAAAGGTTACCAGTAGGCTGGTATGAGGCCAAATGCACAAGCTCTCTTCTGGAATTCTGGAAGGGGTGATAGACTGGGGAACCAATACCAACCTGGAGGAAACACAGCCCCCAGGTGGTCTTGGACAGGCCGCCCAAGCTGGTGGCTACGGGTAAGGACAAGGCAGAAACACCTCAGGACTCACACCTGCCCTAGCTCCCTTGGCAGTGCTTTGAAGGCTAGAACAGGCCTTGCCTCAGGGGATGTCAGCTTTATTCTCGAGCCTCCCAGGTTGGGAGGAAACTGTTCTGCCTGAGGGAGAGATGTAGACACTGTGGAGTGGTGGTGGTGGGGCTCTCTGTCTGCTGCAGAGGAGTCTACCCTTCCCCAAGTTTCTGTCTGCCCTCAGGGTCTACACCTGGGGCTGGACTTTGGACCATGATTCCTCATTCCCCACCAGGCTGGAGCCCTCTACTGAAAAGAGGGCTTATCCCAAAGGTAGTATGGGTGAGGTTGGAGTGCACAGCCCCCTCTCAAGATCCAGGGGGATCAGAGTGCAGAGTGAGGCATTTCTCTGGCTTAGGACAGACTCATAAGGGGCAGCTTAGGATAGCCCTGCCCATACTATTCTTTTTTTTTTTTTTTTAAGTTTTATTTATTGACATGTATGAATGTTTTGCCTATGTGTATGTATGTGCACCCCGCGCATGTCCAGTTTCTATGGAGGTCAGAACAAGGCATCAGATCCCCTGGAACTGGAGTTACAAATGGTTGTGAACCTCCATGTGGGTGCTGGAAACAGAACCCAGGTCCCCTGCAAGAACAAGACACTGACCTTTCAGGAGACCCCTGAGTACCTAGCAGTCAGGAGCAGGAGGGCTTCAGCTGACAGGTGCCAACCCAGCTCCTTTACCCTCCTCCCAATGGAGCTGGAGCCTCTGCCTGCTGGGTCTGGCTGGGGCGTTATCAGTAGGGCTCTGCAAGCAGCATGTGACTCTTTGAGAACACACACAAAAAACACAGCAGCATAAGAGACTTACCTGCCTGCTCCCTGAAACCTGCTGGTCTTTGGTAACATCTATAGGCTCTAGAATGCATTTATATGAAAAAAAAATTAATGTACTCAAACACCACATAGGAGTACAAAGGAATCCAATTATATTGCGATAGAAGAATCACTACCTAGGGCCTTACTGTGCTGAACACTCACTTTTCAACTGAGCTATACTTTCAGTCCTGGAAGATGACGAAGATGAAGGTGATGAAGGAGAATAATAATAATAATAATAATAATAAAAAACACACTGACTGAGAATGTCCCCCCAGTAGGCTCCAAATATTTGAATACTTGGTCACCAGGTCATGGTATTGTTTGGGGAGGGTCTTGGAAACTTCAGGAGGTGTGGCCATGCTGGAGGAAGCATGTCATCCATTGGAGAAGGGTGGGGGGGTTGGGGGAGTGGGGTGG
>NW_008342297.1:2311397-2311875 GCF_000622305.1 Nannospalax galili | reverse complement strand
CCCTTAGCTGTAGGTGGGCACTACAGTATTGAAGACCAAGATTTGAAGTCTTACATCTGAGTAACGTCTTATTAGGAACAAAATTATCAACGGGAGATAATTGTCTAAATAACATAAGAACTCACGTCTAATGTCTGGGTTGTGTAATCCCCTGAATCCTCAATAGTGGGTTGCCTCCCTTAGTTTGGTTATACTTTCCTTTTGGGTGTTTAAGACCATACTGTTGGACCAAATAAATCAATTTATTTTTACACTTAAAGTCATTTGAGGGTCTGTTCCTTAAGGGTCACATGGGCTTGGGAGGAGCTCCTGGCTCCTTTCTTCTACCAGTTCCATCTATGTGAAGATAAGTCAAAGGTCCTGCTCAACCATTGTTGGCTTCTCTTGGAAGCATGGAGGAAATGATTCCTCCATGTTGACCCCCCTCTTTATAGACTGGACACTGGTTCAAGTCCATCTGGTGGGGTCTCCTTGGCCT
>NW_008342297.1:2309169-2310332 GCF_000622305.1 Nannospalax galili | reverse complement strand
TCATGGTAGGGAGAGGGAGTTTGAGTGGGAGAAAGGAGGAGAGCTGGGTTGGGCCCTGGAATGGGAGGCAGGGAGAGTATAGCAAGGGGAGAGCATGGGGAGGACTTGGCTGTACCTCAGGGTGGGGAGCAGGAGGAGGTTGGGGCTGGGTCCTAATCAGAGGCAGTTCATCGGCTATGGTAGGATCAAAAGCTGAGGTGGAGGGGTAGGGAGGAGGAGGAGGGGCAGAGGCCCCTGGTGGGTTGGGATCCCATGAAACTGTCTTAGCCAGAAGAACCTGATGGAAAGAACATGGGACCCAGAGGGAGGGATTAGCATGGAGATCAAAGGAAGCTTGGATGTATGGTAATTCAGACCGTTTGCCGTTACAATGGCAGAAATTTTCTAAATATCTCAAAATATTGAAGTTTAAGGTTCCAGTGTCTGGCAAAACAGAGTTATTATCTAATTTGTACTGAGGCCAGACAGTGGTGCACAGGAGCTTCAAGCGTTTTAGCCTGATTGTATCCGAAAGTTTTAGTTGTTTTAAGGATTTAAGAAGACAAGCAAGAGGTGTGAGACCCTGAGACTTTGAGTGGGTGTTTCCCATAGTGACAGATTAAGTACAGAGTGAAGAGGAGATAGAACTGAGCAAGCGGGTAGGAGGTAGAGACAGAACCAAGCAGATGGGAGACAAGGAAAATCCTCCCTCCATAGGGAGTGGAGGCAGGATCATGAGTCCAGGCAGGAAAGTGCAGCAGATGAGGAAGAGAGAGAGACAGGGAGGGAGTAGGAGGAAAAGGGGTTTGGCATCAGTCACGCAAAATGAGAGCGAGGAGAACCAGGCATCAAAACAAAGCATCCTTTTATTTGTTGCTCGGGTTCTAGTTATTATTTTCTAGCTATTTCCAAGTCCCAGAAAGCGGCGTCCCACAATCAGATCATCAGGGAGAGGAAAGGCGAGATCCTGTCCTGGACAGGAAGTAGTGCATCTCCCTATCTATAGAAATAGCTTCCCATATCCAAAGAAAGGAAGGGCTTTTTGGATATACTGGTGTGATATTGAGGCAAGCAAGGCAAGATGAGGGAAAAACCCTGCAAAGAGAGCATGGGGTGACCAGCCAGTAGATGGAGCCAAAGTACAAGGAATGGGATGGGAGAAAAGTTAAAAAAAAAAAAAAAAA
>NW_008342297.1:2304798-2305880 GCF_000622305.1 Nannospalax galili | reverse complement strand
ACTGTTAAAACCTGTCCTCTTTAGAGATCAAAGGGAAGCCTGCTGTGTTGGCCAAACAGTGGAGAAAAGTCTGCTTCTCTTGACTTCAAAGACCAAGGTGCTTATCAGCTAGGTTTCCTTTTCTCAGGAGCATGAGAAGTCCTTGGGATCCTGTTGGTGAGGGGGCAGGGCTATCTGAACATTAACAGAAGTGAGCACTCTGTTCTGGCCACCCTCTGCCACCATGTCTCTCCTTCATGATGGACTCTCATCCCTCTGGAGCCATAAGCCAAATAAACTCTTCCTTCTATAAGTTGCTTTGGTCATGGTGTTTTATCACAGCAACAGAAAAGTGACTGATACAGAAGTTCATAATTTACATACACATAGCTAAGGGCGTAGCTCAGGTGGTAGAGTGACTGCCTAGCATGCAAGAGGCCCTAGGTTGATCAACAGCACTGCACAAACCAAGCATGGTAATGCAAGCCTATAATTCTAGCACTGGGAATGTGCAGTTAGAAGGCTCAGAAGTTCAAGGTCATTCTTGGCCACATAGTGAGTTTGGGGCCAGCATGGGCTACATGAGACCCTGTTTCAAAAACAAAACATAGCAAGTGGCACCCCTGTTTTTCTGATGTTCCCAAATCTGTGGCTCTGGAGAAGTAACCCTCAGTACCCAACAACCTCTCTTGGCGTGAGGTGGGATGGGCTCTCTGCCCCAAGCCCACTTCTTCCATCTCTGGGGCTCTTACCCTTGTGTGAAGGTGGGGCAGGTGATCAGTGTTTCAAGTCCCTGTCTCTTACTGCACAGGGAGTTGAGTAGATGACATGTGTACCACACGACAATCACCACAGGGATATCAAAGACACATGTCCTCACCTCTCCAAGAAGGCAGTGTTAGGGAAAGAGAAATTTTACTGCTTGTTTGAATTTACTGCTTGTCTGAGTTTACTGCTTGTAACCAATTAACTCAACTGGAGACACAGGCATCCGGAGATAGGGGCAAGTGCTACAGCCCCTGTAACCTGACCTGTCTGGTCTGTGTCATGTCTGTAGACATGTCTGCTTACACAAGATAACAAGGAAGGGCTGTGCCAGGCAT
>NW_008342297.1:2301308-2303323 GCF_000622305.1 Nannospalax galili | reverse complement strand
TGTGAGGTACTCAAACTCGTGGCCCTCCAGCCGTGCCATGGCCCAGCTGCCCGGTGGGGACCCGCCGCCCCCGGCCCCGCTGCCTGTGGGAGAGGTGCCCGTGCCCGACAGCGCAGCCGCGCGCCGCCGCGGCCGCCATCGCCTGCAAGGCCCAGCCGATCCGTGCGGGCGCCCTGGTGGGCCGAGGCCCGGGTGTGGGCCGTGCGAGCCTAGCATGGTCACCGAGGCTGCTGTTGTGAGGTACTCAAACTCGTGGCCCTCCAGCCGTGCCATGGCCCAGCTGCCTGGTGGGGACCCGCCGCCCCCGGCCCCGCTGCCTGTGGGAGAGGTGTCCGTGCCCGACAGCGCCGCCGCGGCCGCCATCGCCTGCAAGGCCCAGCCGATCCGTGCGGGCGTCCTGGTGGGCCGAGGCCCGGGTGTGGGCCGCGCGAGCCTAGCATGGTCACCGAGGCTGCTGGCTGGCGAGGAGAGCAGGACCCCGCCCATCTAAACTAGGGCGGGAACAGTGTGCCCTGTGCGGGAGATGTGGGCACTGGAGGAGAGAGTGCCCACAGGGAAGGGAGACGGGGAGGAGGGAGCCCTGTTGGGGCCCTCCACGACAGGGGGGGGACCTCCCACTGGGTTCGTGATGGGTGCTGGGGCGCAGCGTTCGGTTCTCGGTCAGGCTCCTGGCTCTCTGAATCCAGGACGCATGCCCTGTTGGGGCCCTCCACGACAGGGGGGGGACCTCCCACTGGGTTCGTGGTGGGTGCTGGGGCGCAGCGTTCGGTTCTCGGTCAGGCTCGTGGCTCTCTGAATCCAGGACTCATGGGCGTGGTCTAGGGAGCTACAGGAACTGAGGGGTGCGCCTGGACCACCGACGGGGGGGGGCGTGGACTTGGGAAGGCATCAGGTTTCCCACTCCTTCCTGGTTGTGCCCGGGAGTCCCGCATCTTTGTTGGATGGAGACTTACTCGCCGGGATAGGGGCACGTATCCATTTTGAACCTAAAGGGATAAAAGTCATGGACTCAAAAGGACAGCCCCTGCAGCCAGTACATGTGTTGTCTTTATCTCTGGCTGATGAATATCGCCTATTCCCATTCGGGTTCGACAGTACCCAATGCCAAAAGAGGCTAGGAAGGGAATATCACCGGTGCAGGATTTGCGAAGGGTAAATGAAAGAGTAGAGGATGTTCACCCCACAGTGCCCAATCCATACACCCTACTTAGCCACCTGTCACCGTCCCATGTGTGGTATACCACCCTAGACTTGAAGGATGCTTTCTTCAGCGTCCCTCTCACTGAAGTCCGTCAGCCCTTTTTTGCCTTTGAGTGGCAAGAACCAGGAGGGGGAAAGACAGGGTAGCTCACCTCGACCAGATTGCCACAAGGCTTTAAGAACTCTCCCACCTTGTTCAATGAGGCACTAAGCCAAGACCTGGAGCCCTTCCGCAAAAGGCACCCCCATATGACTCTGCTGCAGTATGTGGATGACCTGCTGCTGGCTACAGCAACTCATGAAGAGTGCATGGAAGCTACGAGAAACCTGTTGGCTGAACTGGGCAGCCTGGGATGTTGGGCCAGTGCCAAAAAGGTGCACATCTGCCACAGATCCACCCATCTAGGCTGGAAGAAGTTGCTCAGTCTTTTTCAGCATGCGCAGTTGGTATTTCCATACCAAAACGAGGCCGCACATCAGATCACTGGGGGATATGAGAGCTGTGCAAACCTAAGACCAGCCCCAAAGGGGCTCCACCTGACAGGTTGACGGCATCACTCCCTGGGTCCACCACACCTACGTTTGGAAGGCCTTGCCTCTCCAGGACCCGGAATCCTGTGTGAAGGAGTGGGAGGTGCAGCCAAATCCTGCTAATCCCTTAAAGCTACAGCTGAGCCAGACCTGCAAGGATTCCTGCTGATAAGCTCACTGTTATGGGCCCTCCAGAGAACAGTTGTGTCAGCGGGAGCTCGGAACATCAACCCCCACCAACCAGTACTCCAGACATGGATCCTGCGAAGTGGCAACACCTATGA
>NW_008342297.1:2288430-2300086 GCF_000622305.1 Nannospalax galili | reverse complement strand
TAACCTGACCTGTCTGGTCTGTGTCATGACCGTAGGCATGTCTGCTTACACAAGATAACAAGGAAGGGCTGTGCCAGGCACAACCACCCATCCCTCCCCGATTGGGACACCTGAAGGGAGCTGTAGCATTTTTCTTGAAGTTATTGGTTTGTGAAATGCTTGCTTTGAAACTATTGGTTGTATAAACGTGGGCTTTTGTGTAACAGTTGTGGGAACCTATATAATCTTTACCTGAAATTGCCTCAGGGTCGATCGCTCTAACCAGACCTGCGTGTCTTAGAAGGACGATCGGCCCCAGCTAGCTGGTTTAATAAAACTCTGCTTGATTTTGCATCTCCATACTCGTGCATTTGTTCTCCAGAAGAGACCCACTGAGTCACGGACCCTAACAGCAGAACTGGAGCAGCCTCATCCACCACCCACCTCGGCGGCATCTGCAGAGTCTTCAGGGCCTACCCAAGTGTCACTGAAGAACTGAAGGAAAACACCTAAAGGTAAGCATTTGCTGCATGTCACATTCGGTCAGGTCTGGAAATCACCAGAGGTTTCAGGCCCACACCCACGGATTGTGTGTGTGTGGTGTGTGTGTGTGTGTGTGTGTGTGTGTGTGTGTGTGTGTGTGCTGGCATGATCTTGAGGTGAAGGGCAGCTGGCTGTGGAAGAGAAAGGGAAGTAAGATTTCCCCTCTGGCTCTCCCTGGGCGTCACACCCTCTAATGATCACATCTCTCGCCCCTAGTGGGGAACCTCTCCAAAGGCCTTAGATAATTGATCTTGGATCCTTGGTCCCCATGATGGTGCCTGGCACACTTAGACACTGAAAAAAAAAATAGTTCCAGCACTGAGGAGGCAAGTTCCAGGTCAGCTGGGCTTACAGGGAGACCCTGTCTCAAAAAAAAACAAAAATAAAAGCAAAGAAACAAAGCAAAATTTTTTTAAAAAAAGACAAAGGAGGAAATTAATGAATAATTGAGGTAAAATTTATGCTGGTGTGGTGTTGAATGCCTATAATCCCAACATTTGGGAAACTGAGACAGGGAGGATCTTGAGATTGAGACCAGCCTGTACTACATAGTGAGACCCTGTCTCAGAAAATATATATTTCTCTTAATCTTACTTTCCTTCCTTACAATATATCCACAGAGCGCTGGTGGTATGGCTCAGTGCTAGTGTATTCTTAGCATGTATGAGGCCTTGGGTTCAGTCCCCAAGCAAAACCAAGAGCAGAATGTTTGCCCACATGGACTCTTTGACTTAAAATAAATCTCCAGGGTGCTGAAGAGATGGCTCAGGAGTTAAGAGCGCTTGTTGCTTTTCTAGAGGTCCTGAGTTCCATTCCCAGCACCCATGTTGGGTGGTCCAGGGGATCCAAAAACCACCTGTATACTGGTGGCATGGCATACACATACACAAAGCTTAAAAAAAAAAATCAATCTAGAGTATGGGTCCAGCCCTGGGAAAGATTCCCCCTGGGGCAGATTCCGTGCTCCCTAGCTTTAAAGTCTGGGGTCAGTGCAGAAAAGGAAGTAGATATTGCTCAGGGCCCAACCAGCAGAGTCCGGGTTTCCCGGGGCAACCTGTCTCTGGGTGCACAGGATACTGCTGAGTTAGGGGAAGCCGCCCCTTCTTTCTCTGACAGATAAGACCCAGTAGGGGCTTCTCCACGTCCGAAGAACACACGGTCAGAGAAGACGCCTGAGAAGACGCGGGTTTAAAATGTTGCAGCCCTAGGGCTGGAGAGATGGGTCAGCGGTTGAGAGCGCTGGCTGCTCTTACAGAGGACCGGGGTTTGAATCCCAGCACCGACACGGTGGCTAACAATTGTCTACAACTCCAGTTCCAGGGGATCCAACGCTCTCTTCTGACCTCCAAGGGATTGCATGGCACGAGTGCACTCACACACACGCAGGCAACACACTCATACACATAAAAGAAAAAAAAAGTTCCTGCCTGCAGGAACTAAAGCCCTGGTGCCCCCTCGTGGACGCGGCCTGGCAGGTGTGGCCCGGGACACCCCTCTTTAAGGGGCCGCTCTCAGTATCACAGCTCCTGACCTGTAAAGATTGAACAAGGCCGCTGTAGAGCGGTCGAGCAGCTATGTCAGTCTTTTTGGGCAAATTATTATTTTTTAAAGCTTTACATTTTTAAAATTTATTTTTATGTGTGTCTTGCCTGTATGTATGTAAGGGCACCACATGCATGCAAAGCCCAAAGAGGCCAGAAGAGGACATCAGATCCCTTGGAACTGTAGCTGCCATGTGGGTGCTGGGAATCCAGCCCATTGTCCTCTGCAACAGCTGTCAGTGCTCTTAGCTCCACTTACACAAATTCTATCTGCACTGTAAAGGGCCAGGATGGGAGACCAGGGCATCAAGAACATATTACAAGAGGTCAGGGAAGGCGTCCTGGAGGTGACATCGCTCCAGACATGGAAGTTTAGAGTTGAGCAGTGTTAGATAAGGAGCTTGGTGTGGTGTGATAAGGATGGAGCCCCTATCTGGCTTGGTGCCAAGGTCACAGGAATGCTAGTCTATTAGCAGGGAATACTGGCTGCAGCCCACAATCAGGAGGGAACAGTTTACCCCAAAATGGGCAAGAACTTGCTATGTAGACCATGCTGGCCTTGATCTCACAGATATTCACCTGCCTCTGACTCCTGAGTGCTAGGATTAAAGGCATGTGCCACCACGCCTGACATTCTCTTTTTTATATTTATTTATTTATTTGTTTGTTTGTTTGTTTGTTTATCTATCTATCTTTTTGAGGCAGGGTCTCCCTGTAGCCCCAGCTGGCCTGGAATTCACTATGTAGACCAGGCTGGCCTTGAATTCACAGAGAACCACCTGCCTATGCCTCCCAAGTGCTGGGTTCAAAGGCATGTGCCACCACGGCTGACCCTTTCTCTCTTTCTTAAAAGATTTATTTTTATGTGTATGTTTTGCCTGCATGTGTGTATGTGTATGCTGTGTGTGCCTGGTGCCCGGGAGACCAGAAGAGGTTGTTGGAATTACCATGTGGGTACTGAAACTCCTCTGCAAAAGCATCAAGCGCTCTTAATTCCCGAACTATCTCTCAAGCCCCTCTATTTTCAGTTTATATTGAGGATTGTTAGTTGGAGATCCATTTAAAGTGGAAATTTTCAGGAGATTGAAGATTAATCCTTAAACTGAAACAGTGGTTGGGAACTTTTAGGAATCTACCTTTAAATCACCCATTGCTCAGTTGAACTGAATTTCTGCAGGTACTAAGTCAGCTTGGCTGAATGGAAATGCATCTACAAGTTTTACACAAAGCAGGTAGATATTTCTCTTAAAGATCAAGGACTCCCATGGCAGAAGGGGACATGCTCTGTGAGCTGTTTAAAGGCAGCTGGATGGAAGCTTTCGGATAGAAGAGTCTACATGTCTACACAAGATTGATTATCATAAAAATTAAGATAAATTTCTTCAAACAAAAAAAAAAAAGAGGAAATTTCCGAAGCTCCCTCATGCAACAGAGGCCACAAACACAAAAGGACACAAATGGCCAAAGTGTAGAGAACAAGAGTCTGCAGAGTGTGGGTCCTTAGACAGGACTCCTATATTAAACTCTACCCACCCAGGGCTCAGGGACCATTTCTGAAGAGGGGGTGGAAAGATTCTAAGACACAGGGAAGAGGTGCATAACTATATGGAAATAGAGTCCTTCAGGATGCTGGGACCTTGCTCATATGAACCTACAGCAATGGTGTCAGCATGCACAAGACCCATGCAATCTCAAGCAGACAAAACCCCAGCACAGAACTGTGGAAATGGACAGCAGGACCTAAATTTTAATCGAAGAACTATTGGCAGCTGATTACTGCTGGGTGAGGAAGAGCTGATCTTCTTAAAGGGAGGGACTCTAGATAGGCTGACTAAACATCAGTGGATGAAGTTGCACTGAGGGACATCTAGGGACACTAACCTGACATGATAGGCCTTGACACAGATGACAGAAAGCATGAAATCCAGTGGGAAGGGGCTATGGGAGGGTGCCAGTGGGGAAGATGGTATAAAGATGACTAAGATGTTCTATATGAAATACACAAAAGTTCAATAAAAAATTTACAAAAAATAAAAGTGAGGGCTGGAGAGATGGCTCAGTGGTTAAGAGCACTGACTGCTCTTGCAGAGGATCCGGGTTCGATTCCTAGCACCCACATGGCAGCTGTGAACCGTCCTTAACTCCAGTTCCAGAGGGGAATCCAAAGCCCTCTTCTGATCTCCGCAGCATTGCATGACATGGGTGCACTCATATACATGCAGGCAATACACTCATACACATAAAATGAAAATGAGAAATAAAAATATTTTTTAAAAAATTAAAAAAAATAAAGTGAAAGGAAAAAATAAAATGGAAATTTGGAAAATTCTAGCACCTTAGTCCTTGTTGGGCAGATTTATAGTGTCTGATTGTTCTTCTGGCTAAAGGTCATTCTTTCTCCTATGCAAGGAATTTTTATTGGGTAGACATTGTGTAATTTATGATTTTTGTCTGATGGACTGTGTTGCTGCTTTTAAAGAGCATTGGATCTTTTATGGCAAGCAGGCCATTTACTTGCGAATTGCTCTGGTCTTATTTATAAGCCTTTTCATGATATGATTGGAGTAGCTAGCCTTCTGGATAATATAATTGCACTTTCAGGGCATGGCACTGGAGGCTGTCCCCCAACACTGTGTGCCTGAGGTCAAGCCCTAGCCCTGGCCACTGGGAATGAGAACACTTTCCCACTCTTGGGAGTGTCAAGAGCTGGTATTTCCCTGACAAGGGTGGAACTTGCTGCCAATGTTTTCTTTCCTCCCAGCTCTTGGTAAGCTGAGACAGAGGATCACAGAGAGTTCAAGGATAGCTTGGGCTACACAGTGAGTTGAACAGGTATGAGCTACCTATCGAGACCCTTGTTTCGAAAAAAACCAATCAATGAAGGCTGGAGAGATGGCTCTGCAGTTAAGAGCACTGGCTGTTCTTGCAGAGGATCTGGGTTTGGTTCCCAGCATCCACATGGCAGCTAACAACCATCTGGGACTCCAGTTCCAGGGGATCCAATGCCCTCTTCCAGCTTCTGAGGGCACTGCATGCACATGGTGTACTTACATACAAGCAAATATACATAAAAAAATTAAATACCATCCCCCCCATTATTTTTAAAAAGTAGGAGCTGGGGAAATCAGTAGGTAAAGTGTTTGCTGCCCAAACATGAGACTCTGAGTTCAAATCCAGTACCCAGGTTAAAAAAAAAACAAACAAGCATGGCAGTGTGTAATTGTATCCCAGTGCTAAGGAAACAGAGACAGGCAAATTCTGGGCCTTGTGACCAGCTATTCTTGTCAATTTCTGAGTACAGGGTTCAGTGATAGACCCTGTCTCAAAAAATAAGACAGAAAGTGAGGAAGACACACATCAACCTCTGGTCTGCACAGGGGCATTCATAGATATCAAACCTGCACACCACACTCACACACACAAACACACACACCACCACCACCACCACCAACAACAACAACAACCAGAGACCCTGTGGAATGATTCCATTGTTAGAATTCTCTAGCAAATGTTAAGTAGAAGGCTATGCCCTGGTATAATTCATTATTATTATTTTTTTTGGTCTTTTTGAGACAGGGTCTCCCTGTAGCCCCAGTTGTCCTGGAACTCACTATGTAGACCAGGCTGGCCTTGAACTCAGAGATCCACCTGCCTCTGCTTCCAGAGTGCTGGGATTAAAGGCATGCACCACCTGGCCTAGCTGCCCTGGTATAATTTATAAACAACTGAGGTGGGTTGGAGAAATCTTTGAGCAGTGAAGAGCACTTGCCGTGCTAGGTGTGGTGGTGTATACCTTTAATCCCAGACAGGCGGTTCTGGTTCTCTGTGAGTTTGAGGCCAGCCTGATCTACATAGCGAGTTCTAGGCCAGCCAGGGCTAGATAGTGATACCCTGTCTAAAAAACCAAAATTAAAAAAATAAAAAAGAGGCATGGCTGTTCTTGCAGAGGATCTGGACTTTGTTCCCAGTATACACAGGGCAGCTAACATCAGTAACTCCAGTTCCAGGGGATCTGATGCCCTCTTCTGGCCTCCTCTGGCATTGCACACACATGTTGCATTTACATACATGCAGGCAAACTACTCAAACTACAAAAATAAATAAATGAATAACCACCTGACATGCATGACTGCTCTCAGCACAAGAACATCAGCACTGTGAAGATGGGGTTTTCTAGCAGACTCTCCGAAGGTTTTTCTTTTCTTTCTCATTTACTGCCCATTGGATTGGGGCACATCAGACTGATGCCTGCTGTAAACATTTGGTAGTCAGATTCTTTGGATATCAGATATAAAAAGTATAAATAATTTTAGGGCTGGCGAGATGGCTCAGTGGTTAAGAACACTGGTTGTTCTTGCAGAAGACAGGGGTTTAAATCCCAGCACCCACATGGCAGCTAACAACTGTCCGAAACTCCAGTTTCAGGGGATCCGATGGCCTCTTCGGTCCTCCTCAGGCAATGCACGACACTGGTGCGCTTACTTGCATGAGGGCACTCATTCACGTTAAAAAAAAAAAAGTATAAATAATTTTAACATAGTAGTGATGGAGTCTATAATATTCTTAAATTATCTGTAATCTTAATTCAGTTAAAATACTTCATGGTTCAGCTTTCGGTCTGCGACGCCTCAGCCTGGCGAGGGCGGGTGTCTGCGCTTGTCCCCCTCCCTCCGCACCATGTACTCGGTGTAGTTTGTGCAGCTGGCGGCGGTGCAGCGGGACCACAAAGACTGCTACTTCGAGGTGGTGTTTTACTACAAGGAAGCTGCATAAGCCTTAATTTATGCTGAGATGGCAGGATCAAGTCTAGAAGTATCCAAAAAAAAAAAAAAAAAATCAATGAGTATCTGGAGAGAGTTCTGCATTCAAACAGTGCTGATCCTTTGAAATCAAAACATCAGTTGGACCTACAGCGTGCCCACTTCCTTGTTACACAAGCTTTTGATGAGGATGAAAAAGGGAATGTGGACGATGCTTTCGAATTGTATACAGAAGCTGTGGATCTCTGTCTGAAAACCGTAATCTTATGAAACTGCTGCTAAGACTCTGCAAAATAAATTGAAACAGTTGGCTTGACAGGCGCTAGATAGATGTATGAAAAGACGTTTGTGTGCTGTTGATGTCTACGTTGCATGCAGCTTTCATCCCCTAAATAGCAGAAGCATTGAGTGAGCCCTTGACAAAGCCATTTTGCAAAGTCAAGTCAACAAATACTATTAAAACGGAGACTCCTCCTTGTGAGAACACATTTTCCTCTAGGACCTAATCCCTTCCTTGAGAAGCCTCAGGCATTTATAAGTCCACAGTCATGTGATGTGCAAGGACGAGATACACAGCAGAAGGAAATAGCAGTGCTCAGAACATCAAAAGTAAATGGCATAGAATATGTTCCTTTCATGAGTGTTGATCTGCGGGAACGTTTTGCTTATCCAAAAGCCTTTTTGCGATAGATTGGGGCAAGCTGCCATTATCATCTAAACAAAAAACTACGCCTTTCAAATGGGTTCAGCCAGAAAACTTCACTAAACAATCCTACAATGATATACACTGTATCCAGTTTTAGTATAAAACAGACAATAGTATCAGATTGTTCCTTTGTGGTATCACTGGCTATCAGTGCAGCTTATGAAAGACGATTCAATAAGAAGTTGATTACCAGGATGTTTGCTGTCTCCTCTGTTTTGAGGATCTGACCACACCAAGCCTTCTCTCTATCTCTCTATCGAGACTTTTCCAATACCTCTCTCCTGAGTAGAAAACGGTGAGAGTTCTGGAGCCTGGTTCTTAAAAGGAGAATTACATCATAGGATCACAGTTCCAAGACCAGGAGACAAACCTCTGGAGACAGAGAGGGCTCTTTCATCAAAAAGTAAAGTTGTCCCTGACAACCTGGACCAGCTGGGTCTTTTCCAAAACAACCAAGAGGTTTCTTTAGGAAAAAGAATCTTGTACAGGAACACTTGGAGACCTTGGCCAAAGCCCTCCCCATGAAATTATGCTAACATTCCTGTTACAGACAAGTGATAACCAAACACAAAATGAGCCTGGGTTGTGCTTGGTGCCCACACAGCTTAAGTCTCTGATAGGTCTCTGGGATTTAAAATTTAAATCTGGGGTAGTAAGGAGAAAGCAAATGGGCCTGCATTCTAGACTGCAAAAGAATATTGGCAACAACTGGAATGTTTGTTACACCCACTTTTCTGTAGGCTTGACATTTTTTTCTTTTTTGATTGAGCGTTTAATATTTCATACATTTCCCACTCAAATCCAGACCCCTTCCCCATCCATGCCTCCCCTATTTCCACACCGAACCCTATGCACTCTGCCATACATGCTGAGTGGATGAATACGTATTCATTCAGGTATTTGTACCCAAATATTCTTCACTGTAAATGCTTCCCCTGGAATCTAGGCTTCAGATTTTTTAAAGTTTGTTTTTACTTAATTTTTGTGTATTTCATATGGAACATGTCAATCAATCTTAATAATCTTTATACCCTCATCCACACTGACACCCTCCCATAATCCTCCCACTGGAGCTCATATACTCTGTCATACCTGTTAAGTCCCACTGTGTCAAATCAGTGTCCCCAGATGTTCCCCAGTGCGAATCCATCCACTGAGGTCCAGTCAGCCTATCTAGAGTCCCTTGTTTTAGGAAGGTCAGCTCTTCCTCACCTAGCAGTAATCGGTAGCTGACATTTCTTCAGATAAGATTGGGTTCTGATCTTCATTTTTCCAGTTCAGAATGCTGGTTTTTGTCTGCCTGAGTTTGCATGGGACTTGTGTATGCTGGCACCACTGCCATAGAATCATAGGAACAGGTTCCCAGGAGATGGTAGGACTTGTTTCCATGTGGTCCTGCACCTCCTCTCTGACTCTTACAATCTTTCTGCCCCTTCTTCCGTGGTGGTCCCTGAGCCTTGGGTGGGTGAAGTTTAATAAAGGAGTCCTGTCCAAGGACCAACATTCAGCAGAAAAAAAAAATTATGGTTCAAATGAATAACAATGACACTAAAATCATTACCTTAGGGGGTGTGTGGGATAGCTTTAGTTGTCAACTGGATACAGCTGGGTAGAGGGAACTCTACCCAACTGAGGAATTTCCTCTATTGGACTGCCCTTGGCCATGTCTGTGGGGCATTTTCTTGATTACTGAGTGATCTGGGAGGGCCCAGCCCACTGTGGGTGGTGCTACCCCTGGGCAGGTAGTCCTGTCTTATGTAAGAAAGCAGGTTGAGCAGGAGCCAGGGGAATAAGCAGTGTTCCACCATGGCCTGTGCTTCAGCTCCTGCCTCTAGATTCCTGCCTTGGGCTCCCTCAGTGAACTGTGACCCGGGAGATGTAAGCCAAATAAACTCTTTCCTCCCCAAGTTGGTATTGGTCAGAGTGTTTTGTCACAACAATTGAAAGGAAACTAGAACAGGAGTTTGTTCAAAGTGAATATTGTAGCCTTATATATATTACATAATAAAAAAAAATGCTGCATGTTTGGGAGGGATGGCTCAATGGTTAAAAACATATTCTCTTCCAGACAACTCTAGTTTAGTTCCCAGCATAGCACTCATGTCACAACTGCCCAAAACTCCAGCTCTAGGGGATCTGATGCCATTTTCTGGCCTCCTCAGACACCTGTACTCACGTGCACACATTCTCACACAGACATATAGTTAAAAAAAATTACAGGGCTGGAGAGATGGTTCAGCAGTTAAGAGCACTAGCTGCCCTTGCAGAGGACGTGGGTTCAGGTCCCAGCACACACTTAGCTGCTAACAACCATCTGGAACTTCAGTTCCAGGGGACCCGACGCCCTCTTCTGGCTTCTAAGGGCACTTATATACATACAACTAAACACATACACATAAAATAAGGTCAAAAAAGAAATTGTATTAAATGGGTGCAGGTGTTTTGTAAAGTCTCGTGATGGTTACTCTTAATTGTCAACCCCATTGAGTTGATCCAGAATCACCTGGGAGTTGGGCCTCTGGGCACACATGTGGGGGAGTATCTTGATTAGGTTGAGGTGGGAAGACCTACCAATATGGATGGCACACTTCCGTGGGCTAGGATCCTAGACTGTCTACAGAGGAGAAAGGGAGCTGAGCACACGCATTCACTGCTCTCTGCTCCTTGATGGTGGATGCAATGTGACCAGCTGCCTCAAGCTCTCCTGCCTTGACTTCTCCATCATGACAGACTATATCGAATTGTAAGCCAAACTGAATCCTCTCTTAAGTTGCTTTTGTCATGTATTTTATCACAGCAACAGCAAAGGTGACTAGACAACCACTTAGCTATGTGAATTGTTATTGGGTAATAGAAGCCAAGGCCCATGCCACACACACCACCATGCAGTTCATATACTCTATAGTGCTTGCTTTCGCAGAAGCAGGACTCAAGTTTCTCTGTTAATCATCACCTCAACTAGTCCTTTTGTTGCAGGCACTGATTGTGCCTCATGTTCTTCATAACTCTGAATTACTGTATTAAATTTCACTAAATTTCTCATTTGTGCTAAATTTTTGAGTGCATGCCAAACAGGAAATGCAGCTGTGTGCATGTAGAGGTCAGGGAACTTTGGGGGAGTAGGTTCTCTCCTGCCAAGGTCTGTCTTGTCTGTGCCTGCTGTGCTGTCCAGGCTAGCTGTCCCATGAGACTCCAGCTGATTCTGAACTCTGTGCCATCACATCTGGCTTTTTACACAGGTTTTGGGGCTCGAATTCAGGTCATCAGGCTTATACAGCAAGCATTTTTACCTACCCCACCATCTCCCTGGCCTGCACTTGTGTGCTCTTAAAAATCAGCTTTAAACCAGGCGTGGTGGAGCATGCCTTTAATCCCAGCACTTGGGAGGCAGAGGCAGGTGGATCTCTGTGAGTTCAAGGCCAGCCTGGTCTACATAGTGAGTTCCAGGCCAGCTGGGGCTACAGGGAGACCCTGTTTCAAAAAGACCAAAAAAAAAAATCAGCTTTAATTGTAAGCAAAAACATTTTTATGGGGCTACAGGGAGACCCTGTTTCAAAAAGACCAAAAAAAAAAAAAAATCAGCTTTAATTGTAAGCAAAAACATTTTTTAAAAAAAATTTTAGGTGTATGAGTGTATTGCCTGAATGTATGTAAGTGCACCGGAGGTCAGAAGAGGGCATTGGATTCCCTGGAACTGGCATTAAGGACAGTTGTTAACTGCCATGTGGGTGCTAAGAATCAAACCCAGGTCCTCTGCAAGAACAGCCAGTGCTCTTAATGGCTGAGCCATCTCTCCAGCTCCTATTGTAAGCATATTTGTGTCAGCCTTGAAAGATTGAAAATAGAAAAATATATATGCCAAAACCTTTGGAAATTACTGCATTTATATATGAACTAAACCCAAGCATCCAAAGCTTCTATTAAACCAGGCATACTCCCAAGGATCTTAGTTTTTAAATAGCATTATTACTATTTCTTTTTCTTTCTTTCTTTTATTTATCTATTTATTTATTTTTGGTCTTTTGAGACAGGGTCTCCTTGTAGCCCCAGCTGTCCTGGAACTCACTATATAGACCAGGCTGGCCTTGAACTCACTACGTAGACCAGGCTGGCCTTGAACTCACTAC
>NW_008342297.1:2285063-2287033 GCF_000622305.1 Nannospalax galili | reverse complement strand
TTTGGTCTTTTTGAGACAGGGTCTCCCTGTAGCCACAGCTGGCCTGGAACTTACTATGTAGACCAGGCTGGCCTCAAACTCAGAGATCTGCCTGCCTCTGCCTCCCAAAAGCCATCCTTTTATAAACTCACTGGAAAGCTTTCCCAGGAGGCCAAGAACTAGAAATTTAGCATCTTCTCAGCTGCCGGTGCTGGGACCTAATTCACCAGCTGACACCATCTGCTTGAAACCACTGAACCACCAGGGTCCACAGAGTGGCTGTAGATCCATTCTCAGACCCTCAGATCTCATAGCTGGACAAGGCCTCAAAGGTCATCTGGTCGACCCTTGAACTTGCCACTTGGGACCTCCTTGGCAAATCCCTAACAGGTTGCCTTCTGGTCTCTGCTTTGCACTCCCAGCCTCTATTTTTAGACAGCACAAATGTTCAGGGAGCTTTTCTGAAAGCTAAAGTCCACGCCCCTCCCTCCCAACCTCTCTCTGGAGTGCTGCTTCCCTTCAAGGTCATTTCCTGAGCAGCTGCACAGGTCCTTACAGCCTTTGCCCTGTTCCCTTCTCCAGGCCAGGTGTCAGGGCCTCAGAGAAACAGAATTTCCCCTAGGGCACTGAGCAGCCCTGTGTAGTCAGCTTAAACACTCTCTACTCTCCAGAGAATCCAAGTAGGCTTCCTGGCCTCCAGTTGTCAGCACCCCAATTTCTACTGGGTTATGCTGAGACCCATCAGCTCTTTGAACTTCCATTTTCATTCCAATGTTCCTTAGCCCCAGTTAAGCATAATTAACAGTATTGTGATGATAAAAATGTAAACTGAGGCTAGACACACCTGTAATTCCGGCACTTGGGGGGCAGCAGCAGAGGCAGGAGGCCTCTGTAGGTCCAAGGCCAGCCTGGACAATGCAGTGACACCCTGTCCCAAGAAAGCAAAACAGTAACAAAAAATGTCAACTGAATTGTGGAAATGGCAACTAGCAATTAGAGGGCTGGGGATGTTGCTCAGTTGGCAGTGCTTGCCTAGCCTGGGAAAGCCCTGGGCTTGAGCCCCGGCACTGCATAAATTGACCAGAAGTAGCACATGCCTGTAACTCCAGGATTTGGAAGCAGAGAGGTAGGAGAGTCAGAAGTTCAAAGACATTCCCTACTACAGTGCCAGGTTTAAGGCTAGCCTGGGCTCTATGAGGCCCTGTTCCCGCTTCCACCCGCCAAAAGTCACCCAGAGACTATTTCCCAGTAAACCTATCAGTGCTGCCAGCATTGTCTGGACTACCCCATACAGTTCTGGAAGTCACTGGAAATGGTGATGAGGACAGAACTGGTACCAAAGTTCAAAGACATTCCCTACTACAGTGCCAGGTTTAAGGCTAGCCTGGGCTCTATGAGGCCCTGTTCCCGCTTCCACCCGCCAAAAGTCACCCAGAGACTATTTCCCAGTAAACCTATCAGTGCTGCCAGCATTGTCTGGACTACCCCATACAGTTCTGGAAGTCACTGGAAATGGTGATGAGGACAGAACTGGTACCAACCTGTTAGGGAAAGAGAAATTTTACTGCTTGTTTGAATTTACTGCTTGTCTGAGTTTACTGCTTGTAACCAATTAACTCAACTGGAGACACAGGCATCCAGAGATAGAGGCAAAGTGCTACAACCCCCGGAGCCTGACCTGTTCTGTGTCATGTCATGTCTGCTTACACAAGATAACAAGAAAGAGTCGTACCAGGCACATACCAATCATCTCTCCCCAATTGAGATACCTGAAGGGAGCTGTAACATTTTTCTTGTTTTAAAGTTATTGGTTTGTGAAATGCTTGCTTTGAAACTATTGGCTGTATAAACGCGGGCTTTTGTGTAACAGTTGTGGAAGCCTATATAATCTTTACCTAAAATTGTCTCAGGGTCGATCACTCTAACCAGACCTGCGTGTCTTGGAAGGAAGGTCGGCCCCAGCTAGCTGGTTTAATAAAACTCTGCTTGAT
>NW_008342297.1:2281791-2284492 GCF_000622305.1 Nannospalax galili | reverse complement strand
AGGGGAGTCTCTCCATCAAACGCCGAGCCCCTTAGGCTATCTGGACATGGAGAAACTGCAACCCTAACAGCAGGGTTCCCCAACACCTTTCCTCCTTTTCCTTCCATTTATTCTCTGTATCTCCCACCCCTCTCCATCCCTCTCTCCGGCAACTGAGTAAGCCCCGCGGGCACGGGTCGAGCCAGTAAGAGCCATAGGGTGCTCGCCGCTGAAAGACTTCCGTGAAAGGATGAGGGAGTCCCAGGCGTGAATCCCAGATAAATTCACATCCCCCGCAGAAGAAAAACTGGGCAACGACAGGCACCCGTCCACAAGCACACCCACTGGCCATCATTGTTTAGAGTGGCATCTTCACTTCTCCCTTTTCATCTCTCTCTCTCTTCTCGCTGGACAAGGCTGTGAACGTTATCTTGATGTTTTTGCTCAAAAACCTGAACGTGCACATGCGCGGTAGCTGTAGTGGTGGCGCCCCGTGCCTCTGGAACACGCCGTCCACAAAAACGCCGTTCTGGCCGGGGCTGAGTGGGCTCTGGGGCGGCCACGCCATGGCCGCTGCCCGGGGGCATGAAGATCTCCAGGTGGCGCTGCGAGATGAAGTTCGAGTGGCTCATGCTCACGTCCACCGAGCCCTGCAACGAGTTGCGCCCGATGGTCACCAAGCGCTTCTTCGTGAGGTACTAGAACTCACGGCCCTCAAGCCATGCCATGGCCCAGCCGCCCGGTGGGGACCCGCCGCCTGCGGGAGGGGTGCCCGTGCCCGACAGTGCCACCGCAGCCGCCATCGCCTGCGAGGCCCAGCAAATCTGCGCGGGCGCCCTGGCGGGCCGAGGCCCGGGCACGGTAGTGCGCTGCGTGAGCCTAGCATGGTCGCCGAGTCCGCCGGCCGGAGAGGAGAGCAGGACACCGCCCATCTAAACTAGGGCGGGAACAGTGTGCCCTGTGTGGGAGATGTGGGCACTGGAGGAGAGAGTGCCCACAGGGAAGGGAGACGGGGAGGAGGGAGCCCTGTCGGGGCCCTCCACGACGGGGGGGGGACCTCCCACTGAGTTCGTGGTGGATACTGGGGCGCAGTGTTCGGTTCTCGGTCAGTCTCGCGGCCCTCTGAATCCAGGACGCACGGGCGTGGTCCAGGGAGCTACAGGAACTGAGGGGTGCGCCTGGACCACCGACGGGTTGTGCCCGAGATTCCCGCACCTTTGCTGGGTAGAGACTTACTCACCAAGATCGGGGCACGTATCCATTTTGAGCCTAAAGGGATAAAAGTCATGGACTCAAAAGGACAGCCCCTGCAGCCAGTACATGTGTTGTCTTTATCTCTGGCTGATGAATATCGCCTATTCCCGGCGGCTCTAGAAAAGGGGGGCCAGGGAGACATGAGCTCCTGGTTGCAGGAGTTCCCTTCCGCCTGGGCCGAAACCAGAGGAGTCGGCCTCGCTAAGCACCTGCCCCCGGTTGTGGTCCGATTCAAAGCAACAGCCCTGCCCATTCGGGTCCAACAGTACCCGATGCCAAAAGAGGCTAGGAAGGGAATAGCGCCTCACATCCACAGACTGCTAGAAGTAAAAATCCTTTAAACCCTGCCAGTCAGCATTGAATACACCCCTGCTTCCTGTGAGAAAGACTGGCAGTGGAGATTACAGACCGGTGCAGGATTTGCAAAGGGTAAATGAAAAAATAGAGGACATTCACCGCACCCCTTGTTTGCCTTTGAGTGGCAAGAACCAGGAGGGGGAAAGACAGGGCAGCTCACCTGGACCAGACTGCCACAAGGCTTTAAGAACTCTCCCACCTTGTTCAATGAGGCACTAAGCCAAGACCTGGAGCCCTTCCGCAAAAGGCACCCCCATGCGACTCTGCTGCAGTATGTGGATGACCTGCTGCTGGCTATAGCAACTCATGAAGAGTGCATGGAAGCTACGAGAAACCTGTTGGCCGAACTGGGCAGCCTGGGATGTCGGGCCAGTGCCAAAAAGGTGCACATCTGCCACAGATCCACCCATCTAGGCTGGAAGAAGTTGCTTAGTCTTTTTCAGCATGCGGTTGGTATTTCCATACCAAAACGAGGCCACGCGTCAGATCACTGGGGGATGTGAGAACTGTGCAAAGCTAAGACCAGCCCCAAAGGGGCTCCACCCGACAGGTTGACGGCATCGCTCCCTGGGTCCACCACAGCCACGTTTGGAAGGCCTTGCCTCTCCAGGACCCGGAATCCTGTGTGAAGGAGTGGGAGGTGCGGCCAAATCCTGCTAATCCCTTAAAGCTACAGCTGAGCCGGACATGAAAGGATTCCTCTTGATAAGCTCACTGTTATGGGCTCTCCAGAGAATAGTAGTGACAGCGGGAGCTCAGAGCATCAACCCCCACCAACCAGTACTCCAGACATGGATCCTGCGAAGCAGCGTTGCCTATGAGGAATGGAACTGCACGTCCAATACGGCCCCATTGTGAACATGGTGGCCAGATCTGTATGTTGACTTAGAACTTGTACTGGGGCAATTTTATTACCTCCCCCAGAAAAACCACCAGGAACAATATCATATGAAAAAACGGGCTTTGGTTGACACATCATCCACAGTCAACCGCCAAGCTTTGAGGGCAAATGGGTTCTTTGCTTGCCCAGGTTTCTGGACAGGTTGGTGGAGGCGCGATTGTGGGGGTGCTGATAGACTCTACTGCGCTGAATGGAATTGTGTGGAAGTTA
>NW_008342297.1:2279575-2280562 GCF_000622305.1 Nannospalax galili | reverse complement strand
GGCTTTTGTGTAACGGTTGTGGGATCCTATATAATCTTTACCTGAAATTGCCTCAGGGTCGATCGCTCTAACCAGACCTGCGTGTCTTGGAAGGACGGTCGGCCCCAGCTAGCTGGTTTAATAAAACTGTGCTTGATTTTTGCATCTCCATACTCGTGCATTTGTTCTCCAGAAGAGACCCACCGAGTCATGGACCCTAACAAACCAACCACCAGTCACACTTCCCTGTATTAACAAGTCCACAGCCTGCTCTTGCTGACTCTTCCCATTTATTACTGCAGCAGACAACTGCTCCAAAAGGCAACCCTGCACCACTCTTGTCACAGCCTCGGCTCCTTCCCCAGTGGCGAGGACTTGAAAACTCATTCCTAGAGCACTGACAAGCTCTTCTCTGGATAAAAAGTACTGCCAGTGTCACAAGGAAACACGCACATGAACAAAAGGATAAAGAGAAGGGCTCTAGGGGCCAGTTTCTGATAAAACCGCAGTGCCAGGGATAGGGAGGACAACCCAAATGGGACTGTCTCTTCTCCAGCAGCAACCTGCCATGCTGCTCACACTGGCCCTTTATTTCCTGTTTCTAGCACAAAGGCTACTGTAACTGTGTCGGATCTTGGTCTACAGGGGCCTATGGAGTCAATACAAATGGAGATTTCTTAAGCTACTCTGGAAAGAATGGGTGGTTGGGATTGCGCTGTTACAGCTGTTAGGCAGAGCAGCTGGGAGAACACTGGGGTAAGATGCTGCCTAGCAGAGAACTCCTTGCTCTAACTGGAACAGGGCAACATATTTATGATGGGGTGGGGGGATCTGTCAAATATTACGACCAAG
The DNA here is from genome assembly GCF_000622305.1 of Nannospalax galili. Classification (NCBI taxonomy): domain Eukaryota; kingdom Metazoa; phylum Chordata; class Mammalia; order Rodentia; family Spalacidae; genus Nannospalax; species Nannospalax galili. The sequence goes on along the minus strand of NW_008342297.1, from coordinate 2,279,731 downwards.
AGGAAGGGGAAAGGTGAGCAGCTCTAGAAAACATTAAGAGATTCAAAAATCTGAACAAATGAGATTTTCTCTGAAAGGCAAAACTATGGGCAAATCATCTAACCACTAGGCCCGACACAGGCCTCATTCATAATAAACACACTACACAGACCCCCC
>NW_008342297.1:2276783-2279427 GCF_000622305.1 Nannospalax galili | reverse complement strand
CCCCCGCCCCAAGTCAGGGAAATGCCCAAAGGAAGGCAAATCCAAATGTCTGCTCTTTGGAATTTTTGAGGCCATCTGGGCACAGGCAAAGATGAAGACCTCCCGGCCTGGTCCAGACTCCAGAGGCAGCCTTTGCCCAGGGCAGCCAAAGACACTCCTGCTTTTGCCTGAGTCCTTCACAACTGTTTGCACCCTGGAATGCATTCTTCATATTCCTGGAGTTTTGATGACTGCTGAATGTTCTTCTCAGATCACACTTCAACCACAATGGAAACACCTCCATTCTGGCCCCTGTACTCCTGTTCTTTCAGGAAAAAGCATCCCCAAACAGTGATGACTCAAGGGGGTTCAGGAGTTAGAAAGTTGGAAGAGATAATATAAATACAAGGGAAAGCCTGTTACTCTCACAAGATTCCTGAGATCCAATGGCTGAGGATCCCCAGGCTTCAAGGATATGCTTTAAAGAGAGGCCTTAATTTAAGGTACTGTGATCTCTGCTCACAAGAGCCAAGTACAAAGGTCTACTCGAGGCTGCTGGAGTTGTTCATCTCTTCCTGGGATTCTGGGTGCTCCTTTAACCTCTCTGGCCTCAGTCCTCCTGGTGTTGGATCACCCAGCCTCTCTGCTGAGGGACAGGCCAGCTGGGCATCAGGATCTGGATACATCTGCTTACATCCTGGTAATGATGACTGAAGGTGTTTTCCAACCACCAAAGACAGGCACAGCTATTAAATAAAGCCACCCAGCAAGGCCACCTCTTCTTCAGATGTTCGTTTCAGCATTGCAGAATGTGCACACTAAGCGTTAATAGCTGACACTAGCCAGCTGCTGCTTCCCTCTTTGATGAGGGCAAGCAAGTCCCACAGAACCATGCTTGGCACACAGACTCCGGTCCTATGGGAAACTGGTATCAGTCACTGCCCTCAGCTCCGATCCTATACTCAGAACCTGTATTATAATCTAGCTTCTGACTGGACTGGATTCTGCTCCAGCTTCTGTCATCAGGCAGATCTCTTAAGTTTCATCAGCAGAACCAGTACTGCTCACAATTATAACTCTAAGTGCCACAGTGCCTAAGAAGGAAAAGTCCCACTGGAAGGAACTGGAGGTGTAAGGTGGAAAGGACATGAAGCTCCAAGCCGTCATGACATTATAACACATTTTCAGAGTGGTAGGTTCGGGGAGAGGTAACAATAACTTAACAGCAGAGCTGGAAGAGGCACTCGGTTCCCCTGCAACTCTCAGCAGACAGAGGCTGTTCCTGGAAGTGAAGACATTCATAATACTGATAATGCTCAGCCCCAACACCAGCACAGGGTGCATACATGTGGTCACCAAGTCCTTTGCACAACAGAAGAGTACAACAGGATGCCAAGGGGCATCTGGATTGCACACAGCAAGATGAAAGGCTGCACTCCCCCCACAGAACCCCATTAAAAAAGTTTGTCTATTACAAAGTCACATTTCCCCCATCTTTCTGCTTTATAAAGTCAGCAATGCTGGAGGGTGTCTAGTGGAATCCATCTTCCAGGAACGACTGCAGAAGGAGAGCACACTGCTCAGGTACGCCCCTTCAGTGAGCAGACAGAAGGACTGCCCGAGCCTCCCATCCATCAGACAAACACACAAATAGAAAAGGATTATTGCCAGCTTGTGTACTTTCACAATGTGATTTTTGTATTTCGAAAGCTTGAATTGTCCCTGAAAGAGAAAATGGGAGAAAATAGAGTATTCAATACATGGACCATCTAGATACAACCGCACACATACAGGGGGAGGACTCAATCAGCAAATCTCCAGCTCTCCACACCCCAGACCTTCCTTCCTTCCTTGCTTGCTAGTCTAAAGTAAGTCAAATGGCAACCTGACTTCCAAGTTCCTGGAGAAGTGTCCATCCTTTTACTGGGAAAGGCAAAAGATTAGCAAATACCCCAATGCAGATCTAGAGGGGACGGGTCAAATCTTAAAGCAGGGCACATTCACACAATTGGGATACTGCAGCTTTAAAGAGAAAATGAAGAAGCTTTCTACTAATGTGGAAAGATCTCCAAGACCAACTGATAACCTCAAGTACAGAACAGCAGGCTAACACAATGACTGCCTCTGGAGGGAGTGGGACAGTTTCACACATATCTATCTGTTTATATACTCTTGTCTTTTTGGTTGTGCACCAGCCTTGCTTGTATATTCTTAAAGAAACCAAGAAACCGCCAAACACAACAGCTACCTAGGGCAGAGCAGAGGGACACAATGACATGCAGGCAGGTGGAACAGGGAGGAGGAAGACACAATCAGACAATAAATGAAAACCCACCCTACCCACCACGAATTCACAGTTGAAAACAGCTTATCTCCAGGAGGTGTACCCTGCAACCCTATCAGAAACTTTTGAACTCCAGAAAGAGGAACATGGGGAAGAAAGGGTATGTACAACTACGAGTCATTGCCTTCTACAGGATGCAGGCAGGCCTGGCCACCTTTCCTGTCCCATACTAGAAACCCAATGTCTCAGCAGGTCATATCACCTGAATCTCAAAATCTTAGATTTTCCTGGCAGGGACTTTAAAGACCAACCATCTGCGGCCCTAACTCAGGGTTTCAGGTTTAAATATGCCAGAAGTCCTGAAACAGGAATTCTCATTAT
>NW_008342297.1:2240512-2276710 GCF_000622305.1 Nannospalax galili | reverse complement strand
GTGTGTGTGTGTCTTTTTGAGACAGGGTGTCCTGGAACTCACTATGTAGACCAGGCTGGCCTCTAACTCACAGAGATCTGCCTGCCTCTTCCTCCCAAGTGCTGGGATTAAAGGTGTGCACCACCACGCCTGGCTCTTTATAGTTTTAAAGGAACACTGTTTAAAGGACTTTAACTGTCTATCTTAAACCTGTTATAATCAACTGGGCTATAGCAGCTGGTCGACAGTAAACAAACACTGAAGTAAGAATGTGCCCAAGAGCCAGTTTCTTCCTGCTGCTGGCTGCTGGCAGCAGGTTGACAGTAACCAAGATTCCAACAACCAGAGAATGACTGTACAGTACACTGAGAGGGGAGATGCACTGGCCTAGAAGAATTAGACAGAAACTGATATGTGGCATTTCTATAACTACCACAAATGGCCCTGGGGTTCATTTATCAACTGTTTTCACCTAAGGAGATGAAAGCTGAACACAAAGCTAATATATGATCATCTTTTTAAAAGACCCACAGTATAGAAGCCTTTCAAATGGACAGATCTCTCTGAGCCGTCACAAGTAGCCAGCAAAAGATAATAAGGAATCTAGTCACCCCACAGAGGAAAGCAGGAACAAGCTGAGCTGCCTTAGCTGGTGTGCAGTCCCTGAGCCTGCACTGTAGATGACACTTCCTTTACATACTGAATGTGAAGAAAATGACCACGCAGAAGTCTGCTCTACTGCACATCTTCCCTCTCAATGCCAACTCTATGCTCAGACAGGGCCTGGACAGTCTGGGTCTATCAGGACCCTGCTCTTGTGAGAATGAATAGAAGGATGGGGCAGTGGGAAGGTAACTGAGGAAAGTCTCTATCTTGGACAAAGGAGAATGAGCAGGTACCAACACATCAGCTGCTCTGTGATAGGAAGAACATCTTAAGGCCAAGTACCACTGCAAGTGCTAGGGTTGGGCCAGAAATAAAGTCTCTCTGTGGAAGGCCCACTGAAAAGTCCTTCCATAATCAGGAATTACTCTAGTTTCTTCTCGGGCTTCCTTCTAGTCAAAAAAACCTAAGAAGCCTACCACTTGAAGGTCCATTCACGAAATGGAAAAGGAAGAAGCACAGAAGAGCCAGGAGGAAACAGGTAAATTTTCCCAGTTTGATTTAACAGGAAAACAAAGCATAGTGAAGGATGGTAGCCTGGCCCTTCCAGGGACAGGCTGACATAGGTGGATGGCAGCAAGGGCCACAAGGTAGTTCAGTCTTTCTAAAAACAGAGTTTAGAACAGTTCCATGCTAAATTTAATCTGAGGCATGTGTTTACCTCAAAGTAGTTAAGAATATATTCAGTCAGGTCCTAGCTATAGCATAAGAAATTAGGTGACAGGCAAAGAAAATGTAGACAGGAAATGGCAGAGGCCATAGGTGGCTGCTTTTTTCTGCATTTCTCTTCTGTTGTTTTAGATACAGGGTCTTGCTATGTAGCCCTGGGGCTAGACTGGGATACTGTGGCAGACCAGGCTGGCCCTCAAACTTGTGATCCCCCTGCCTTAGTCTCCTGAGTGTTAGGATTACATGTGACTGCCACCATGCCCATGTCTGTCTTCTGCTCTTTAAAAGCAAATGAAAACTCAGGAAATCCATCTGGGCACCATGGATCACACCTTAATCCCAACCAGCCATCTGAACACGCTATGATAGTACTAAATAGGATACATGAATTCCCAATTCTGTCTCACATCCTTGGGGGAAATCAAAATAACCCTCTACTGGAAGTCCCTGTCCTGATAAGATCTCAGACATACCAGGGAGCCGCGTCCAAATTGGTTTCTAACTTTACATTCCCAGGTACCTTGGGGAAAACTGATATCCAAATAATCTGAAACAACTTCCTAATCTGCTTTGATCCAAAATGATCACCTTTTTTATTTCTAGAGAAAGAGATGCATGCTAACTTTGGAACAATGAGCTAAGGCAGGGGCTAACTCCCTTGGACAGAGGGGTACAGTGGTCCCTTAGAATGTCTCCCTCTCTGGGAGTGACTGCCTCTGTGCCTACACCCAGCAGGTGCACCAAAATGACTCTGGGTCCTCATGTGGACACTGGGGATCATCTAAGGAAGAAGCCCACCCATCTCTGCTCTGGAGAATGCCCTGGAAGGGGTGGTCCCCATAGCCTAATACTCAAGTACACCTGGTCTCACCCCTGGCTAGCCATCGTCTACTCAGGTAGATATTCAGTACACATTCAGTACAGCTGTAAACCCTTACTAGGTTCAATGGGGTAAATTTTAGTCTCTCACTTCCCACTGAACAACCATGCCAACTATACTGCTCACCAATACACAACCCTGTTCTGTGCAAGCTAGTCCAGATGTCTAAGTACCCAGAGTCCTCCCCCCATGGCTGAGCGTGACTTCTACTAAAGTCATAGCTTTGTAATAAAAGTAAAATAAAATAGCCCTAAGAAATGTAATGATTGCAGGTATATAGAGAAAAAGTATTTAAAGTTTTGAACTTTAAGGTAGATGTATGTATTTTGGTTTTGAGAGACAGGGTCTCATATAGGCCAAGCTTCTCTGTAACTAAAATGGACTTGAATTCCTGATCCTCCTGCCTGTGCCTCTCTAATGCTGGAATGACAGGCATGAGCCACCATGCCCAGCTAGAATTATTTAAATAGTTTTCTACCAACTTTCTTTACAGATCTTGATCTACTTGTACAGGAAAAAAGGAAAGAAGGCAAGGGACACAAATGCTATGGGGCTTTAACGTGGCATCAATCTGGGAAGGAGTCCACACCTTAGAACACCTTTCACTAAAAACAAGACCCAACTACTAGAGATGAAACATGAAGTCTTTTTCAAGTCAGTTAAGACAATGAAACAAGCTGACTGTTGTGGCAGAACAGGAATGTCCCCCACATACTCCCAGGCCTGTGCTTTAAGGACACCTAAATCATCAAATGCATTAAAAGAATGGAGGGGCTACAAAAGAAGAGAGAACCTATACAAGGGCAAGTACGCAGCACACATAGGGTTTCCCAAGCAATTCAAAGGTGTTTTTCTTGGAGGAATTTAGTGTCTACTAAGGAATAAATCACTTTAAGTTTTCAGTTTAAATGCTTTTTGGGGGCTGGAGGGGTGTTGGGGACAAGATCTCACAAAACCTAATCTGGTCTTGGACTTACTATATAGCTCAGGGTGGTTTCAAACTCAGAGCAATCCTCCTGCCTCAGCTTTCTACTTGCTTAGAATACAGGCGCGAGCCACTACACCTTGTTGAAAATGAATTTATAACAAACTTATTTGGGGGTTTCAGGGAGGCAGCTGGGTGTGGTGGTTCTAATCTCACCCCTCAGGAAGTAAAGGAAGGAGGATCAGGAGTTCAAGGTCATCTCAACTACACAGTGAGTTCAAGACCAGTCTGAGCTACATGAACCCTGTCTCAAAAAATCAAAAACAAGGGCTGGGAGATTGCCCAGTGGGCAAAGTGCTTACTGGATAAGCATAAGGACCCGAGTTTGAATTCTCAGAACCCATGTAAAGCCAAGCATTACAGTATAAGTCTAGAATCCCAGTATTCCTGTGGTAAGATGGGAGGTGGAACAGGGGACTCTGGATGCTCTCAGACTAGCTAGTTTGGTGTATGCAGTGGCAGACATCAAAGAAACCCTGTCACAGACAGTGGAAGAAAAGGTTGTTTTCTAACCACTGGACACACACACTCCACCACCAAATCAAACAAACAAACAAACAAACAAACAAACAAACAGCCCAAAACCCAAAGGAGGGACTGGGACCACCACCTATGTGCAGGAATGCTGCAGCTGCTCACTTTAGATCATGTTAGATCACAGAGGACTGCACCTTGCAGGCACCTGATCTAGCACTCACAGCATCATCTCTCCTAGCTCATCTGAGGACTGCAGGTCTCCTTTTCTGGAATGCCTCATCTCCTTCCTGGGGTAGGGGCTTCTGCAGTGGATGTGCTCTGTTCCAACAGGAGAAGCACAGGGCTACTTTATATCCAGAAGGCTCTTACTCATGGCACATAAGACACTGGCCTTTACCCATTCCAGAAAACTTACCTAGTTCTCTCTGCTAGAGACAGACATGAACTGGACACCCTCTTGATGAACTCTAAATACTTATGCAGATGTTGGAATTGCCCCAGCCTTCCCTATTTTTAGGCCATTCCCTGTTAGCCTGTGATTGCCTGGTACAGCCTTCTGTGGTCTCTTATACAGCCCTGAAATCCACCCCTGCCCATTTACTCTCATCGTGCAAACTGAACTTACAGTACTGTTCTCTCACAGCTGACAGACAATACCAGCAAACAAGAGACATACCTCTCACCTAACCCATATTGGGGCCTATGGAACTGCCCTTTGGCCATAGAACATTGGCAGATGGCTTAAAAAATGGTCAGTTTCTGAGAAAAACAGAAATATCTGGGACATATTTACGCTCATGAAATATTAACATCTATGAATCTTGTTTTCCAGACAGGAGCACAGGAGTCTGCCCTGAGACATGTAACCTAAGAATGCTGAGTTTGGAGTTCTTTGGTTCTCTGAGGTGCCAAACAAAGGCAAGTTTGGAGGCAAATGGGAAGAGGGCATCCCCTTGGGAAGAGGGCTCCTATGGCTGAGAGGTATGTCATGGGGTTACAGAGAAGGAAGACAAGGCCCTACCCTGAGTGTGAGAGACAGAGGGGGAGCGTCCGATCAGCGGCCGCTGCTGTTCACCAGGCCATGAAACTCCTCCCAGGCCCTGGCAAACCAGAGACAAAAAACAATAGCACATTCAGATCAAACGCATTGAACAGAGAGCAGACACCATCACCCCACTTCCCACTCTGATGCCCTCCAGGCCAAGTGGAGCCATAGGGAGCTGGGAATAGAGTGGTGAGGTTCCTGGAGGGCTTTCTTCGTAGTAGATGGGCAGGTAGCCTGACACTTCCAGCTTGCTCTGTTTGGGAAGTCTAACCCTCACTACTCCCCCAAGAACTTGCCTGTGTTCTTCAACAAGGCTAAAGGGGAGGCCACTGAGGTCAGAGCTGAAGCTCAGCCATGACACAAACACTTCCAACTTACTGTTGCAAAGGGCAACAGTGCTTGCCTTTTCTGCACTGGGTCCTGGGGAAGCAGGCATTAGAAACCACCTTTCTTCCTCAGGCCCCACCCCAAGAGTAAAGCCGAGTAACCATCAGCATTATGATGTTTAAAGATGCAATTCAGTTATATATCACTTTTCTCTGCTCTCCTTTTCCAGTGTCCTAATCGTTCTAACCCAAGACCCTAAATATGTCTGATTCTATCTGCTTCTAAAAACACTGCTGTAACTCCTATCTTTAGATTTAAGCTGTGTAGGTAGGTCATAGCAGTTAAAATTTCCAGAGAACAGAGCTCATCAAAACTTCCATGCTGAGTAGCACAATTCAGAAATGCGATTAGGAAGGAGTTAGAAATGTGACTAGCAGGGTACACACACAATCACAGCACACTGAGCAGTCAAGTGTTTCAGGAACAGGCCCTTGGTGACTGCTAGGTGAGAAAGGAGAAAATCAGATCCTGTAGGTCAGAAGTCTGCAACTTCTAACCACTTCTAAGTTTTCCAGAAAAGCTGTTTTCCTACCTTTTGCCCTAGCCACTTCTCACCCCCAAAGCAATGAGTTTCTTAGGTATTATATACAAAACTTGATGCTTCTAAATCTGAAGCTTTTTATTATCAATTCTATTACTGGTTTAAGGTGGTAACACAGCACTCAGAGTGGTAATATACCAAGTCACTATGCATTTAAAGAATAATTTCTTTACCAGGCTTTCTAAGTAGTTTTTCTTTTCTTTTTTTTTCTTTTTTTTTAAAAAAAGGTGGTGCACACCCAGTACTTGGGAGGCAGAGGCAGGTGGATCTCTGTGAGTTTGAGACCTGCCTGGTCTACCTTGTGAGTTCTAGGCCAGCTGGGGCTACAGGAAGACTGTCTCAAAAGGACAAAAAAAAAAAAAATTAAATAAGGAGACGTGGTGCACCTTCGTTACTCTGGGCAATGTTTACCGCAGTTTCATCACTATCTTCCTCTAGAACAGCAGCACTGATAATGGTTTCTTCAATATACTACCAGATCTACGCGCTTGTGGCAACCGACTTGACTATTCAGAATGCGCTACAACATGTGGGTTCCCAAGCTCAGTTTCCACAGCAGGATGCACACTCCACACCCCTTTGTGGACAGCCAGTGGTAAGGTTGTACTCAGTTCCTGAGGAATGTTGGAGGCAATTTCAGTCCTCAATCCACAGGAAAATCCAACACTTGGGCACTGACCTGGGAACTGTTCTCTAACAGCGAGATTCAACTTCTACTTAAGTAACCTAGATGTCAACGTAACAGGGCTGCAGTTTATCTTGTTTATCCTTTTGTTTCCAGAAAGGCCCATGCCTACTACACTAGCCTAAACAAAGCAACAGGTTACTGGGTCAAGATCTGGAAGAAATGTGGACTCCAGAGATCCCACTAGTCTACTCCAGAATAAACTGCCTCCTGCCTCCTTCAGAAATATCTTTCCTGTATGTTAAATCCAGACACGAAGATTTTGGGATCAGGAATTTCTCTGCATGGATTCAGTGGAAATAAAGCCACCGGCCGTAGATTTTGGGATAATCAAAGTTCTCTGTCTTACAGGCCAGCCAGGTGTAACTTTCTAGCTACGTTCCTTTTAGCATCCCAGACATTAGCTAACATTAAAACTTTCTTCTTTAAAAGGTAAAGAATAAGCTAAACTAAAAATTGTCACGACTGGAGTTTCTAAAAACAAACCACCGAAATCACTGAGGTTAAGATAGTCTACTGGGAATTCTGAACAGATTCCAGTTCCAATAAAAGCAACAAAGAGTCTTTTCAGGTCCACCAGTCCCATCTCACTCAGAAAGCAAATTCTGAGAGCAGAGAGATCTCATTTCTGTGTTATGTGATTCCCTATCCCTGTTCAAAGTTGATGGGGATCAGTCTTGCCCTTGGCCAGCTCAACATGCAAAGAGAGGCCTGGCCTCCAGCTAACTGGGCTTCCCTTCAAGTACCTGCATGGAGGAATAGTGTACAATGTGCCCTGAGGCCAGCCACTCTGCTAGAGTGACCTAGGGTCACCAGGTTATGACTGAACTAGGTCAAAGTAAGGGGGTTCATCCCCATTCACATTCAAGTTCAATGCTGAAATACAATGATAATCCAGGCCGAGTATACTTGGCCTGCCTCTCTTTTAGACTAAAGATTAATTCCTTCTCTCTCACTCTGTAGAGAAGTCCCACCAGTCTTCTCCAGCACTGCATTCCACCATGGGAAACTGGCTCTTTTTCCACCCAGACCAGATGCACAAAAGAATTAGTGGGGGCAATTCCAAAGAGGCATTTTCTCACAAAAGACAGGGCTGTATTAAATGGCTCTGCACCCCGGTGGCCCAGAATTTTGACTGTTAAGAATTTTCTCCTCAAGAAGAGGATACAGTTAACCATTTGATGCAAAGACCCAAACCTACGAAAACTCACTATACGTTTGTCTCATTAGGAGGAGCCATGAGCTAGGTGTGGTGGCATACACCTCTAATCCCAGTACTTGGATGGAGGCCAGTGTGGGCTACATGACAAGTTCCAGAGCCATGGCCTGACAAAAACTACAATTTAATAAGCTTTATACTTTTTAGGATTTTTCAGCAATAAACAAGAACAAAGCCTTCTACAGCAAAGCGGTTCATCACCTGTCTGTAGGACAATGGCTACCTCATGGTTCACTTAGGGGTGCTGCAGGAAAAGGCAACAGGCAGGGTGACTCGGGAAGGCTGGAAAGACAAACAGTGAAGGACACTGGACACAAACGCACAAGCTGTAGGAATGCACGGCTGAAGTAGAGCCATTCCTAAAAACATGGCCCTCGTTTCTGTAGCAGCCCTGCTCACATACATGAGAGGAAGCATCACCAATGGCTTTCTTCCTTTGTTTTTCTTTGAATTCTTGAGCCTCAGCAGCTGCTGTTCAGTGGCTCAAATAAGAGCCACAAGAACAGACCAAGGCAAGGCCAGTGCTGACTTCTCACATGTGGCCAGGCTCTGAGGGGTCTCAGGCCAGTCTGGTGCTGACAGACTCTTACTCTGGAGGGTGACATCAAGTTCGTTCTCTGGTGCAGTTACAATGTGGCTGAAATTAAGGTCAACACATGCACCCTCACAGTGAAGACAAGGCAGAGGGGCCAGAGAGTCGCTGTTTGACAAGTACTAAACACAGCCCACAGGGCCTATCCCCATTTCAGCAAATCTCTCATTTCCTACATGCTTCAGCCAATTTTGGGAATGTGATAAAAAAAAGCAATTACATAAACACTCCCAGACCGTGGAACCTGAGGTCTCACTGTGTGTTCTGTGGGTTCCTGGGTCACATGGTGACTAGGGTTGAATCAGTCACAGGGTACTGCTGCTAGAGTAAAGACAGCCACTCTGGAAAACTCAACTTTGCAGTTCTGGCACTTGGACCCAGAATTTACAAAAATGATTGTTTTTCAGTTTGGAGGGAGCTCCTAAGAAAATCTAGTATTGTGAGGGTTGCTGACACTCACCATGCAGGTTAAGGGCCTGAAGGCCAAGCTGCAAGCACACACAGGAGCCAAAGCCACAGAGCCTACGAAGCTGGTATGTGCACGTTCAGACTGCCTCAAAGGTGAACTCCCACAGGATGAAGGCTTCTCCCACCCTAGACCCTGGCACAGTAATCCTGGGCTGGGAGGAAAGGAGGGCTCTCACAAAGCAAGGCTCCCAAAGAGGAAGAGGATCTGTTCTGCACGCAAAGGGAGGAGGGTGGCAAGCAGCTTTGGCACCAGAGAAAATCCCATTAGCACAAAGCAAGAAAGTATGTAGTATGGCCACAGACAGACAGAAGCAGGGCTTTAGTTCCAAGCAAGAGATTTCTATGAAGTAAAGGCAAATGGAAGCTAGCAAAGAAAAGCCAGGGATCCCCCTTTCTAGTCTTAAGAGACATTCAAGTTGGATCTGAAACCAGATACCACTCTCAGCTGGGCATCTGCATGACTAAATGGAACTAGCGCATGTGAAGAGGTAGTGGGATCTTACTTTTAGAGCTGGGTGTCAACTCATTATGTTAGACCTCAACAGTCCTGGAACAAAGTACCATATGACTAAACAACGGGCTCATGGATATGAAGCCACATTCCCTGGATGGCCCTGCATGGAGAAGTCTGTGTGCCATCCCCTGATAATGGTGACAGTCAATCCAAAGGTCACATCCTGATGCACCATAAAGAGCAAGAGCATGAGACAAGCTAGTTCAGCACCATTTATTTGTGATCTCAGCTGTTGTTGTAGCTGCTGCGTGTCAGCCTGTTCTCAAAGCATAACATGCTCTTCATTCCTCTTGTCCAGGACAGAAGGGTCTTCCAGGTGGCACGCCAACAGAACAAGAGACTCCGATGACGCCAGCTTCAATGATGGTGCCATCCAGAGAGGAAGAGGGTCATGGCACATTCAATCGCGGCTTCCAGAGGTTTTGAAAAAGGAGCCTTTGGGGGCCCAGCCTGCCTGGCATTCTAGTGGAAGTGCAAAAGGTGGCTCATTGGAAGAGGAAAGAGAGTGGGGAGCAAGGGAAAGTGGCATCTGGGTCTTAAGGAGGGTGTTACAGCTATAGGGCTGGAGTCCCAGAGGCAGGCCTCTGGGGAAAGCAGGACTCAGCAGGCCAGTCTTCCTAGCAGGCATTAGTCCACAGGCTTTCCTAGGTCCTGGAAGGACTTATTCATGTGATTTTACAAGTCAGGATGAACTGCCTCCAAGTATTAGAAAAGGAGAACAGTAGAGAGTGTTGATGAAAACTACCTCTTTCCCTTTCCTGCCCAAGTGGCTTTGGGGGTGGGGTAGGACAATGGGAACCCTGAAAACAAGAATCCTAGAAAAAGATGTGGATCTCTTGAGCTTAGACTAAACCTAGTAGGAGGGCAGACACGACTTCTATCCTGCAGCAGAGAATAAGACAGATCAGCTCCAAGAAAAACAGTGTTGATATAGGATTGCTGAGGCAAGCAACCAGGGCCACAGGTGGCAAAGGAGGGCTGGGGCTACAGTGAGTCATAGCCAGCCATCTGATGGTGGACCAATTCCCATGGCAGTGCTCCCAGTTAGAAACTGGCACCTAGCTGGCATAAGCAAACTCCACCCACAACATCATATGCAAATGCATGGGAAAGAGATTCCCACACAGCCTGCCTGCTGATGAACACAACCACTGGCTACTTGTCTCAAATAAGAATGCCATGATGATAACACTGTTACTAATGATGATGATGACGGCAATAATACTTGGTCTTATAAGAGCTTTCTTGCTCTGAGGACTGTCAGTTACAAAGATTAAGCCAGTCTCACCATAGCCTTATGATATAGTATACTATACTCCCTATTTTATAGCTGGGGAAACTGCAGCTGAGTTGCACACTCACCAAAGGCACACACTGACTCGGGGCTACAGGAGAGGATAAACATAGAGTCTTGACTCCTCGTTGGCTGGCCTTCCTTCTACCTTTGAGACAATCTGGCAGCCACTCCCAACCTATTCATAATGACATGGACTTATCTCTGGTCATGTCACTTGTCCCTGAAGGAGCAAGCCCTCACCAGTGATTCTCACTGTGGACAGACCTCACTGCCCTGAGTTCTGAGTAGGCTGCAAAGCTCTCCCCCATGACTCTACCCTTCCTTCCTTTCTCCTCTCTCAAACTGCCCTACTTCCTCTAGACTTCAGCTCTACACATAGAAAGGGAGTCATTCCTGATAAGAAGTCAATCTCCCAAGACAAAGGAAACAGACTAAAGCTAACAGGTTAAACAGACATGCAAAAGTGGGGTAAGGGGTGGGCAGGGAAGAGGACTTTATTTTTCAGTGAAATTGTCTTAAAAACAGCCATGTTTAAAAGCGCTTTGTCTTTCATTTTAAAATAGTGGTTAGCATAGGAAAGACAACACAGCCTGCAGAAACAAAGCCAGCCCAGGCAGGACAGGGCTCTCTGCTTACAGCACCTCACGGCACATGTCCTCAGGGAGCCTCACCAACAACATCAGCAAGTGGCCAAAGCCCTGGAGGGGGCTGGTATGTCCCTTCTCCACAAGCCAGTGTCATGTATGACCACATGCCTCTGGGCCCAACTATGGAGCTACTTCTGCTAAGTTCAGGGACCTGTCCCCGCCCCCCCCAAGCCCCCCGACACGTACTTGATGCTGTCGGTGTGAGTTTTGTATTCCATAATGGTGTTGGGAGGTAGGTTAAGCACGCGCCGAAGAGTATCCCGGATTCGGGCTGTGGTTGCTTGGTCGCTGGCAGTCTTATTCCATATAGAAATAATGTCCTCCTAAAGGAGGAACAGAATGTATCATCAAAGCAAACTAGAGGTGGCAAGGAGAGCAAGGGCAACCCAAGAAAGCAGACTAGCCTGGGAGGGCTTACCTGAAAACGCACAGAGACCACAGCTCCGCAGATCTCCTCCCCCACCATGAACTGCTCCCCCAGCATGGCCAGGATGAGATTCTCCCAGCAACGGGAAGCTAAGCCCTTTCGCAATCGAATGATCCACTTGCCACCATTTTTATTTGCATCATCCTATAGAAAGACAGACAGAAAGAAAGGTGAAATATTGGCTCACAGCTTCATCTTTGAACATCAAAGGAGTACCTTTGAAGACCAGAGAACTCTGCTTACTTTTCAATTCAACTTTTTAGAAAAAAGGGGGGTGGGTAAGATTACAAAGAAAAGAAATAGGGAACAAAATAGATAAACAAGGCAGGCATCCTAGGTGTAAGTCACTAAAAAAAATGTTTAAATACATCTTTTAAAAAGGACCCACTTTGAGGGGCTGGAGAGATGGCTCAGTGGTTAAGACCACTGGCTGCTCTTGCAGAGGACCTGGGTTTGATTGTCTATAACTCCAGTTCCAAGGGATCTGACTCCCTCTTCTGACCTGTGGGCACTGCACAACATGGGTATACCTACATAGATGCAACACACTCATACACATAAAATAAAAATAAATGAAATTTTTTTTTTGAAAAAGCACCCACTTTTATCACAACTATTTCCAGATTCAAAATACAGACAGACCATTTATCACCATTTGCTAAAAATTTACTGAGCGTCACCAAGTACATGGACAGAAGCCCAGATTTCAGCTCAGAATCAATATAGTACAGAAGAAAGAAAAAAAAAAACTTTAAGCAAAACCATGCAGCCTGGTGAGTGCTACTGTATCTAGTATGCACACGATGGTAAGAGAGTGCACAAGCTACAGAGGCTCAGAGGAAGCATTTAGGCTGCTCTTGAGGAAACAGGGAACTGTGGGCACTGGGAGAAACATGCCTGCACACGGAGCCAGGGAGATGTGAATAGGGAGGGCTAACTGAAGGGAAGGGAAGATGTAGGTATCTCCAAGAGCATTTTTTTCCCTAGAAAAATGCTCTGACACTAAAATAGAAGATGTGTTACGACCAAGTAATAGCTTTGCAAAAAGACCACAGAGCTTACCTCTATCTGAGCCTCTTTTACTCCAAGCTTTCTGTTACCACTTTAACTATCTGTCTACTGTGTAAAGGTATTCCATATAAGCACGCACACAGACATGAGTTCTATGGAAACAAGGGCATTTTTAATTTTTTTAAAAAAGATTTTATGTGTGTGAGTGTTTTGCCTGTGTATATTTAAGTGCATCCATGTTGTGCAATGCCGGAGGAGGCCAGAGGAGGGTGTCAAATCCTCTGGAATTGGAATTATAACAGTTATAAGGTATCATATGGATGCTGGCAATTGAGCCTGGGTCCTCTGGAAGAGCAAACAATAATCTTAATCACTGAGTCATTTCTCCAGCCCCCACAAGGGCATTTTAAAAAGCCTTTACTACTGTAATATCACTTGCATGAGAGAACCATCTTTAAGGCCCCCTACAGCAGTAATCCATGCAACAGCATCAACGCCTTTCCCTAAAGTAGCAGGCTCCCAGGCTGTATCAAACAGTGTGGTAACCAAGAGAAGACTTACAAAAATAGTGCTAACCTTAAAATTCAAAACAAAAAAGAAAAAAAAACTTGTTCCAAAAAAGCAGTCAGAGACCTCAATCCTCACCTCCCACATAGGCTTAATTCCTTCCTTGAAGAGATGGAAGTCACTGTGTCCAGTCAGGTCCCCAGGACGTACCATGTGGCTATAAAACCTCCAGAACTGCTCCACCTGCAGGAAGAAGACCCAGAGTACAAGGAATACATCTTCTCTCCCTGAAGAGTATAAGCACGGAGACAGCTAGCCCTATTATAAGACACATCTTTATTTGGGGAAGTGTAGAAAGGAGAGCATACGAGAAATATTAGAGAAAAGCAATCATACAGGTTTTTTATTTGGTTTGAGAACAAGGTCTCATGTAGCCCAAGCTGGCTTCAAATTTACTATGTAGCTGAGGTTGGCCTTGAACTCCTGATCTCCCTCCTGCCTCCACCTCCCGAGGGCTAGGATTCTAAGCATGTACCACTATCCCTGGTCAATATTGCTCAATAAAAGAAGAAAAAAGTAACAGTTTCAACACAAGAATAAACTCTGGGTCAGAATGCTGGCTTGGCCAGAGGTTTTTACGCTGCAAAGCACCATAATGAAACATACCTTCCCACTGAACCTGCTGGATAATCATCCTGAGAAGTAAGAGCACTAGCTTTTGCACAACTGAAACTCTTTAGTCTTGAGATATGGTAAACATCACAAAGTCTCAGCTTGAATGCATTTACTTGTAGAACCAAATCAATCTTTTCTTTTGGTTATTTGAGAAAGTCTTCACCCTACAGCCCAGGCTGGCCTGGAACTAACCATGTACCTTGGTCTGGCCTTGAACACTACCTCTCAAGTGCTAAAGTTATAGGTAGCCACCACATCTAGCCCCAATCTAAAAAAAAATTTTTTTTGAGACAGGGTCTCATATATACTATGCTGGCCTTGAACTTGTTATGTAGTCAAGGATGACTTTGAAGTCCTGCTCCTCCAGCCTCTACCTCTTGAGGGCTGGCATTACAGGCAAGTGCCACCATACCCAGTTTATGTAGAGTTGGGGATCAAATCCAGGGTTTCATGCATGCTAGACATTCTACCAATTAAGCTATATCCCAGCCCTTGTCCCATCAATTTTTAAAAGTATTTGTTATTTTTATTTTTTATGTGGATGAGTGTACTGCCTGCGTGCAAGTGTGCCTGTGTCATGCAATGCTCATGGAGGTCAGAAGAGGGCACTGAATTCCCCTGGAACTGGAGTTAAATATGTTTGTTAGATACCATGTGGATGCTGAGAATTGAACTCAGGACCTCTGCAAGAGTAGCCAGTGCTCTTAACCGCTGAGCCATCTCTCCAGTCCCCAACACTCCCATCAATTTTTCTTTTGGTCTTTTTGAGAGAGGGTCTCCCTGTAGCTCCAGCTGGCCTGGAACTGACTATGTAGACAAGGCTGGCCTTGAACTCACAGAGATCTGCCTGCCTCTGCCTCCCAGGTGCTGGATTAAAGGTGTGCACCACCACACCCAGCTCCTCCATCAATTTAATTTAATTTATTTATTTTCCTCCATCAATTAAAAAATATTTTAATATTTTTATTTTTTATGTGGATAAGTGTATTGCCTGAACGTAGGTCGGTGCACCTGTGTCATGCAATGAATGCCCACGGAGGTTAGTGAGGGCACTGGATCCCCTGGAACTGGAGTTACAGATGATTTTTAGCTGCCATGTGGATGCTGGGAACTGAACCCAGGTCCTCTGTAAGAGCAGTCAGTGTTCTTAACTACTAAACCATCTCTCCAGCCCCTCCCATCAATTTTTAGCAAAAGGTTATTTTTCATGGCAAATATAGCATTAGCTGAAATGAAATACATTTTAGCCGTTTAGTTACTTAGTTAATTAACCACTATTTTATACCAGGGTGTTGTTGCTGAGGCTAGAACAGTGCAGATAAGATGAGATATGGTTTCTCAGAGCTAGGGTTTCCATCCCCCCTCTGAGCTGGAAAAATCATGTTTCTCCTTGATCTATCTTCAACTTTGGTAGAAAACTAGACTTATATATTTTTTTCAAATGTGTGCACCCAATTGTAATCCCAGCACTCAGGAGGCTGGGGGATAGGGATCACCAGACTGAACTATTTAGTGAATGACCTTGCCTCAAAGCCAAACAAGCAAGCAAGCAAGCAACGAAGCAAGCAAGCAAACAAAAAGCAGGGGCTGGAGATGCAGCTGGCTCAATGTTAAAAGCACTTGCTGCTCTTCCAAAGGGCAGGAATTTGGTTCCTAATACCCGCATCGGGCAGCTCACAGCAACTGTAACTCTTAGGGGATCAACTCTCTCTTCTGGCCTTCCTAGACATGTGTGTACACACAGACACACACGTAGACGCAGACACATAGATTTAAAACAGTAACAAAAATCCTCGAACTCATTCATACTCATCACTCTGGTCCTTGTTCTCACTAGTGTCTTCAAAGGAGACACTATTCCCTTGTGATTCTCCAAGGATACCCACTAAGTACTAGCTAGTGAAGAGGTACACTTTAAGAAAGAAGAAACATGGAATAATAGGAGGAAAAAAAAAAAATCACTGGTATTTGTCAGTGCCACACTTAGGAGGCAGAGTTAACAAGACACCACGATTATGGTAGGAAACAGGTATCAGTAGATTCAGGTCATACTTCTAATCTAAACTGACCTCACATCACATGAAATGCTATTCTTTCCAGCTGCCCTCCAGAGCAGAACATGTGAAATGTCCTACATATATAAAAGTCAGAACTAGGGGCTGGAGAGATGGCTCAGTGGTTAAGAGCACTGGCTGCTCTTGCAGAGGACTGGGTTTCAAATCCCAGCACCCACATGGCAGCTAACCATCCATAACTCCAGTTCCAGGGAAGCCGACGCCCTCTTCTGTCCTCCATGGGCACTGCATTATATGGATGCACTTATGCACATGCAGGCATAACACTCACACATAAAAAAAATAATAAATCAAAAAATAAAGTCAGAAACTAATGCTATCTGTGGAATTTCAACATAGTGTCTCAACTCTACAACTGCAAGGTTTACCTGTAAATATAGTCATTTGGAATATTAAATGGTCATACGTGTATACTTAGCAGTATTCTAAACCTTTAGTCACTCTGACAGTTAAAAAAAAAAAAAACCAGAGTATACCTACCAGAACTAAGGCTCACTGTAAACTAGGAATGGAGGGGTGTGGTGGGAACAAAGTATATCAATTCCTCCGTCAAAAATCACTTCACAGTCCAGTCTCTCTGATCTCAACAGGCAAAAATGCAGAATTTTTTTTTTGGGGGGGGGGTCTTTTTGAGACAAGGTCTCCTTGTAGCCCCAGCTGACCTGGAACTCACTATGGAGACCAGGCTGGCCTTGAACTCACAGAGATCCACATGCCTCTGCCTCCTAAGTGCTGGGACCACAGGTGTGCGCCATCACGCCCCGCTAAAATGCAGAATTTTGTACCCACAACACAGAGAGAAGAAATAAACAGCTTGAGAAATACCACTAAATTTGAAGATCTCTTTACAAAAGTTCCAATTCAAGCCAAAAATAGAGTATGCGGTGAGGGAAGGACCTCAGGAAGCTACTGTCACACTCTTGCTACACGGCCGAGACAATGGTTGCAGGACTTGCTCCAGCGTACTCAAGTACCAACATGGATTTTTTTTTTTTGATACAGGGTCTTGCTCTATCTTGGGTTAGTCTAGAACTTGTGATTCTCCTGCCTAAGTTTCCCAAGGAATGAGAGGTGTAAGCCACATGCCTGGCACTAGCATAGACCTTAAAATCTTCCTATTTCAAATTACTACCTTCTTGATGACCCTGATTTCAAGGGCTTGTAAATGCTGTTAAATATTAGGATTAAGAAACACTGGAAAGGGGCTGGAGAGATAGCTCAGGAGTTAAGACAACTTGCTGTTCTTACAGAAACCCAAGCTCGGTTCCCAAAAACCACTGTGACTCCAGTTCCAAGGGATCTGACGTCTTCTTCTGGCCTACATACATGTAGAAAACATACACATATACATAAATAAAAATAAATTTTGGGTCAACCAGATGGCTCAGCGGGTAAGGACATTTGCTGCCCAGCCCAATAACCTGAGCTGAATCCTTAGAACCCAAATGGTGAAAGGATAGAACTGACTCCTGCAAGCTGTCCACAGGCATGGCATAGCATGGATATTCTCCCCAACCCCTACACAAAGTAAATCTTAAAAAGAAAAAGAAAGACTATAAACATTGTTTTGGACTTGAGAAAGATTTCACAATATCATTACTTCTTTGTGAGGAATTTAGTTTCACAGGCAAATCATTTTTTTCTTTTTTTTTTTTTGGTCTTTTTGAGACAGGGTCTCCCTATAGCCCCAGCTGTCCTGGAACTCACTATGTAGACCAGGCTGGCCTTGAACTCAGAGATTCACTTGCCACTGCCTCCCAAGTGTTGGGATTAAAGGCATGTACCACCACACCTGGCACAAATAATTTCTTAATGCCCTGAATTATGATAGCTGACTTTAGAAAAGCTCACATATTCAGGGAGCACTAAGAGGCAGATGCTTTCAATCTAATGCCACCAAGGACAGAAAACAAACACAAAACCTGTGCCTTTTGGGTAAACTCATATTTTTGTACAGGAAAAAACAAAAAATGCTAGACACAATCACAATTATTCCAAAGTAGCAGCTGAACCCCAGAAAATGCCCTCCCTTTCTTTTCTTGTCCTCAGTATTCAACCTGCTGTTCCTAAGCCAATGGCTGCTAGTTACCCGGAATTAGCCTAGCATGCCAACAGAGCAGATGTCAGAACTCTTTTTTTTTTTTTTTTTTTTTGGTCTTCTTGAGACAGGGTCTCCCTGTAGCCACAGCTGGCCTGGAACTCCCTATGTAGACCAGGGAGGCCTCCAACTCACAGAAAACCGCCTGCCTCTGCCTTCTCAGTGCTGGGATTAAAGGCACCTGGCTCAGGCATCAAAACTTTTGTGATGGGTTTCCAGTTAGAAAAGAAGGGATAAGCTGGATGTCCTGGCTCAAGCCTATGGCTAGCCAGGGCTACAAAACAAGACCTAGCCTCAAAGAACAAGGGGCTGAAGAGATGTCTGAGTGGTTAAGAGCACTCGCTGGCCTTGCAGAGGAGCATCATGTGGTTTCCAGTACCTACATGGCTGCTAACAAATGCCTGCCAATCCAGTGCCAGAGGATCCGACGCCCTCTTCTGGCCTCTGTTGACGCTGCATGCACAGGAGCACTTATGTGTAAGTAGGTAAAACATTCATACACATTAAAAAAAAATTAATTTGTCCAGGCGTGGTGGTGCACGCCTCTAATCCCAGCACTGGGAGGCAGAGGCAGGCAGATTTCTGTGAGTTCAAGGCCAGCCTGGTCTACCTAGTGAGTTCCAGGACAGCTAGGGCTACAGGAGACCCTGTCTCAAAAAGACCACAAAAAAATAAACAAATAAAATAAAATAAATAAATAAATAAATTAAATTAAAAAAAGAAATATATTGCAAAAATTCAATAAAAAGATTACAACATATTTTAAATCCTTCATTTGATTCTCCCCAGAGAGAATGAACACACAGCACATAGGAGGGGCATGAAAATCTTTGTTGAGCAAGGTAAGACTTGTTTTAGTTGCAATCAGGTTCTCCAAGTTCACAAATGTAGTCAAGGGCCAGGAAGGCAGAGGGCGGGTTGGGGTGAGACAAAGCCTACGCACTCCGTACTGACGGATTCATCAAGACAGTTATTAGAGTCCAATTTCATAGGACAGATACAAATAGAATAAAATTTCTGTATCTCTCATGATGCTCTGCATATACTGAATAAATAAAACTCCACAAACCAAAAAATCTTTTCCTTGTGTATTAAGCCCCCCTGATCAAAGCTACCGTTCTCACTTATATTACCCGCATGTTACCTATGGATGTCTAATGAGAACAAACCTGACCTTGGAGACTCAGGTGAGCCAAAAAAGGAAAGCAGATTGTCCAACAGGCTAAGCTGACACAGTAACAGAAATAGAGGTGGGTGTGTCCTATCAATACACACTCCATCAAACAACTCACAGAGGCGAAAGTGCCAATCTGCTTGATGTTCTGCTCATAGCTCTGTGAGCTGGTGGGACGGCCTGGGGTCCTTCTAGAGTACCAAAACGTATAGTTGTACTGCAGGGGATGTTCTGCTGGTCCAGGGACAACAGCCTGAAAAGCACAGAAGGTAGGTTAGTCCTGGCCATTTGTCACATGCAGTGAGTTCAAGAAACATTTTATTTTTTAAAGATTTTTTTTTTTATTTGTGTATGTGTGCATGTGCCCATAGAGTCCAGATGGTTGTGAGCCACCCAACATGGATGCTGAGAACCAAACTCCAGTCCTCTGTAAGAGCAGCAAGTGCTAAGCCATTTCTTCAGCCTCTTATTTTTTTAATTTAAGAAGTTATTATCAGGGCTGGAGAGATGGCTCAGTGGTTAAGAGCACTGGCTGCTCTTGTAGAGGACCCAGGTTCGATTCCCAGCATCCACATGGTGGCTACAGTCCTTAACTCCAGTTCCGGGTAAATCCAAAGCCCTCTTCTGACCTCTGCGGCATTGTACAACATGGATGCAACTCACATACATGCAGGCAATATACTCACACATAAAATAAAAATAAAAAATAAAGCATTTTTAAAAAAGAAGTTATTATCACCATTATCTTGTATGTACATGTGTGAGAGTAAGCGTGGGCACATGGTGCGTGTATGGAGGTCAGAAAACAACAGATTGGTTCTTTCCTTCAAAACAATAGGAATATGGGGATTAAATCTGAGTTATCAGGGTTGCATAAGTATTTTTACCTGTTGAGCCATCTCTCTGACTCCCCAAGAAACATTTCACAGTGTCATTCCTGCCAGGCATGATGGTACTCAAGGGGCAGAGAGACAGGTGGATCTCTTGTGAGTTCAAGGCTAGCATGTCCACATAGCAAGTTCCAGGCCGCCAGGGCTACATAGTGAGTTTCTTTTCTTTTTCGTCTTTTTGAGACAGGGTCTCTCTGTAGCCCCAACTGTCCTGGAACTCACTATGTAGACCAGGCTGACCTTGAACACACAGAGATCCGCCTGCCTCTGCCTCCCCGGTGCTGGGGTTAAAGGCGTGCGCCACCATGCCCTCTACATAGTGAGATTGTGTCTCAAAAAAGAAAGAAAATACAGTGTCAGTGTCATTGTTTATCAGCTCTGCAACTGGGGTGAGGGTTGGGGTATCTCAATTATTTTCATTTTGGTGAAGTCTGCTCACACAGTAATTTCGTTACTAGTCAAATGATTCTAAGCTCTTGGAACAGTTTGTGTTCCTATGGCTTTTTAACCTTTTCCCTCACATTACAGGGATTCATCCCAACATACACCTGGTCCAAGCACTGCCTCCTCAACACTTAATCACAGAAGTGGGAGGTTGCTTCACTTGCTTGTGCCTTATAACCACCTCAGAAGGCTGCCAAGAGGATCAAATGAACCAGAAGCTACAAAGAGCTTAGGTTCTGCCTGACCCAGAGTAAGTGCTCACTGAATGTAAGTTCCTTGACCCACAGGCTCACCACCTTTGTGTCTGCCTACTACCTATCAGAATATGCTCACACTTGAAAGGTATTCATTACCGTGCAATAACCTGAGTGCTATGGTATCTCGAGGAAAAACTTGATTCACCTTGCTTTCATTCCCTAAATTTTCTCTATGCCAAGCCATGTTGATTGTGGATTACTACTCACTAAGGAGTCTGAAATAGGGATGAACAGGACTGAACCACCGAGCACCTTCTCAAGCATCTCCCCATCTCACACAGGAGCTGCTGCAAGCAAGGCAGTGCCCCAGGGTCTCACAACAAGGAGCTCTAGTCCAAAGTGAACTCTAGTGACTCCACAATCTTTAAAACTCATAATTACAGATGCATGAGTGGTTCTGCAGGGACATTTCCATACGTGCATCTGTCACGTATTGGTCATCCCCACCCGCCCACATGTCCTCTTGTCCTCCCTCCGTTCCTCCAAGTCTTTTTTTTTTCTTTTCAGTCCTAGGGCTTGAACCCAAGGCCTCATGCATGTTAGTCAAGTGCTGTGAACTATATCCCCATCCCTACAATCTTTTTGTGTGTCTGCATATGTTCATGTGTGTGCACAGGTGTATGCAAATGCATGTGGAGGCCAGAGGTCTCTCCAGCCCTCCAATCTTCTTTTTTTTCCTGAGAATTCAGATATTCCAAAAGACTATCATCAAATTAATCTGCTATCTTCTGGATGAACAGATTCCATAAGAATCTCAAGTCCAAAGGTAACTGCATCTGCACAACTCAAAGCATACCTTACGCTTGCTGCTGCTCTGACTCTTGTCACGTTCCGTTTTTTCCTTCTCACCATCTTTCTGTGTGCTGTTTTCTTCATTCTGATCATGGTCTCCACTGTCGTCATCTTTCAAGCTAAGTGGGAAAGCACAAGAATGTCATCACATGACTAAACTATTCTTGGCACCTAACAAACCATCAGGTCATAAAACTACCATATAATGGGGCTGGAGAGATGGCTCAGTGGTTAAGAACACTAGTTGTCCTTGCAGAAGACCCAGGTTCGAATCCCAGCACCCACATGGCAGATAACAACTGTCTGTAACTCCAGTCCCAGGGGATCCAACAGTCTCTTCAGACCTCCTCGGGCATTGCTCAACACGGGTACACTTATCTACAGGCAGGCAATACACACATACACATAAAATAAAAAAAGAAAAAAGAAAAAAACTACCATGTAACTAACCCTAAGGCACTCAAATCACAGGCCTTGGAGAAGTATCTGAAAGGAGGCCAAGGAAATCAAATTAGGAGGATTAAATAAAAATGAAATGCCCATCAGCTAATCTGTGAACTCCAGAAACACTGTCTTTCAGTTTCCCAACAAGCTGTACAACTAGGTGGTTAAAGGGATAGTTTTCATTGTCAAACACAAGTCAGTAATGAGAAGTTTCTGGATGAATAATTTCTTTGGCATTTGGAAGTTAAAAACTTGCCTCTCTATATATGTTGCCATGGTCTCTCACCACTCCTAGCCTTCCTCACTCCATGCCTTAGGTTAGCCCTCTGCTCCAATCACCCCACTCACTATCAATCTCCATCACTATCAAAAAGGGCTCCTGACACAAATCTCTGCTCTCCATCTGTCCTCTAAATCTTTCTAAATGTAAATGTGATTACTTAACTTGCATCCTTAAGGCTCCTAACTGTTCACTCCCTTGATGCTGACCCTCTGGAATGAAGCACAACAAGAAGCAAAGACCCTTTCGAATCCAAGTCCTCCCACTGGATCCTCCCCTCTTCCCCTCCCCCAGCAACTCTTCCCACTGGCAAACATCTGGCCTCCCTCTGTTTCTTCTACTAGATGGAGGGTTTCTTCAGAACACTGTTTTACACCATCTCAGTGTCACTGGCACCCAGAACAAGATGATGCTGAATAAATGTTAAATGAAAAGGAAAAATAAAAGAAGGAATGACTATGTGCCTGGATCATAAGCAGAGTCAAGTGTAAAACCACCTAAAGGCCTTTAGGTACACCTAAAATCCACCATGCTGACAAAAACACACAGGTGAGTGCCTGAAGATGTGAGTGCCATTTACTTGGGTTGGTAAGATGGCTCAGTGGGTAAGGACACTTGCTGCCAAACCTAATGACCTGATTCAATCCCTGGAACTCACAGTGTAAGAAGTGACTCCCAAAAGTGGTCTTCTGATCGCCATACTTGCACTTGTACGTGGCACTCACACACCTATACACACTTTAAAGAAAAAAAAAAAAAGAGGCCGGGCATGGTGGCACACCCCTTTAAATCCCAGCACTTGGGGAAGTGGAGGCAGAGGCATAGGCAGGTGGATCTCTGTGAGTTTGAGGCCACCCTGGTCTACATAGTGAGTTCCAGGCCAGCTGGGGCTACAGGAAGATCCTGTCTCAAAAGACAGAAAATAGGATGGCATTTGTCATTAACCCATGGGTTTTCTCCAGAATCATCTTTTAGGCTCCATGACAGTATGAATCGATAAATGGAATTAGGCAATTCTCAAGACAAGACAGGTACCAGAAATGCTGCAATTATAACTCAGGTATTAACCTATACAGATAAAGACATGTCAGAGGGCATTTTGCATTTAGAGCCCCACCCCCAAATCCTCAGTGCTCAACATACAAAATGCACCCCATAAATTGGATGGATGAGCTACTCATGTGTTGGGGTGCCCGCTGTGCCCATGTGGCAGCCCCACCATAGGAGGTCTACTCAGGCAATCATGCCCTATGACATGGACCTCTGCATCCTTGCTCTGGTCAAGAGGTAAGGTACATGAGCAAAGGGCAATCCAGCCTGCCTAATAACCTGTGGAAACCTCAGGACCCTGCCCCAAAATACAGATCTCCTTCCACAATGATTTTTTTCCCAGAAAGGAAATACCAAAGATTCAGAAGCTAGAGCTGCTATCCCACAAGGGAAATCAGGACTAAGAGAAAAGTAGACAAAGCCAGTCCGAGAAAGAGAATGGAGAACGGAAATGATGAGAAGGCAGGTGTGGTGGCAATGCTAATGCTGCCATCCCTCTGGCCTGTGTCAGCCTCCCTG
Source organism: Nannospalax galili (assembly GCF_000622305.1). Classification (NCBI taxonomy): domain Eukaryota; kingdom Metazoa; phylum Chordata; class Mammalia; order Rodentia; family Spalacidae; genus Nannospalax; species Nannospalax galili. The sequence continues at coordinate 2,253,019 of NW_008342297.1, read as the reverse complement.
GACTCACTGGAGGCTTCATCTATGAGTATGATATTTTCTTCCCCTTGATTAAACTTGCACTGTTTAGAGCCTGTGTTGGTTGGATACAAGTCCTACAGATTAAAAATTACCAACACTTTCCAAGCATCGAGTGGCTGTTCCAAGGACCTACCTAAGAAAATAAGGTAGACAGACACAGCCTCATCTTGATGCAAAGGCCCCTGCTCTGCTCCGATGTCCCAATGGCATCTCTTGCCTGGTCCTAACAAACTCCTCCTAATGCAGCTGAATCCACCTAAGTGTATGTGGGCAAGCCTCCACCCCAGGATTACTGTTCTTCAGGACTCACTTTCTCTTGGAAACATTTCCTAATCTCTCCCACCACAGTACCACAGATTAAGTCAGACTACCCTCCTCTGCTCCTACCCATTCAAACACCTCTACTTGTCCTTTTATACTGACAAGGCCAATGAATCAGGCAAGCATGTCTTCTGGTTAAAAACACTGCATAGATTTTTCTATTGCTTAGACCCAAGACAACTAACTCTCTTCTGCAGGGCATACTCTAGAGATGCAAACTGTTTTGCTCTTTTTCTTTTTAGTTCCTAGTCCCTATTGTAGCCTCTGAAGTTCCTCCATTAGATCCTGAAGATGGGCAGTTACCCTAGGAGCTCCCATTTTGGCAGCCCCAGGAAAAATGTTAAGTTCCTTTCCTTTCTAGTAGTTTTCCTATAGTTACTACCAGGAAACAGAAACAAAAATAACTATTTCAGAGAAAAAAAAAACTGTATTATCATGCCTGGGCCATTTTGGACTCTTTTCTAAGCTAATAAATAGGAACCCGAATGGACTTCGTTGTCTTTGTGTTCCGGCTTCTGTTCTTGTTTTGGTGGTAGCGGTAATAGAAGCCAGGGCCTCATTCACAGAAGGCAAATGCTCTACTACTGAGTTACATAACCAGCTCCAGTGCTCTTATTTCTTCAGGGAGGAGTGAACCAACTACCCTGTTCTCTGAGCCTACACCTGAGGCAAATCTTTTACAATCTACTTTTCAGAGGCTGTTCTTTCCAATTTGGAGCTGGATTTGAGGTACAGCCTAGACTGAAACAGTAGTGCTACATACACTCTGGCTGGCCAATTCATGTGAGAGGCTGTCCAGATTGAGTGACACCTTGGTTAGCTCCCCAAGCTTCTGTCCCGGTATTTCTCAACTAGACCAAATCTGTGCAGGTAGGAACTTGATCTAATTCTCCATTGTATCTGTAGCATCAGATACAAGCATAAAACAATCACCTGTTAATTAACGGATCTCTAAAATCAAAGTGGTAAGTGTCAAATTAAGGTGGTTTAGGTAACAGTTAAGAACAAGCCAAAAGCTAATGACAGAGAATAGAAAGCAACAGACATAAAAACATGACCACATCAAATATGGCATCCAAAAACCCAAGATCTGAAAATCAAGTTGTTGGGGCTGCAGTTTCTGGAAAGCATCTTAGAGTTTTACATGTTGGCCAGGACCTAGAAACTTAGTGGGTCTACTGTCTTTTCCGTTATACCAAGCACCACCTTTGGCTGCATTCACAGAAGCAGAGCCCACATAGTAGAGGAAGTTAGAATGGCTCTTTAATCTGAGTCCATCAGAGCATACAGACTATTGCGCCACTAGACACTGCACTTTGAGAATGATTCTAAGAAACAGGGAGATATAGCAAGGAATGTAGACTCTAAATATGTAACAATAGTCTACATATTGCAGGATTTTCACAGGAAAACCAAAAATGACAAAAACAAAACTAGGAGCAGGGGTGTGACCTTCAATTGCTAATTTCAAATGAAAGAAAGTTTTATTATTATTTTTTTTTCTGCAAAGTTGGAAGGCAGGTGTTAAAAAGGCCCTGGCTCTGTACAACAGCTAACAAGTAATTAAAATTACCCAGGATAATTTTGGTCAAAATTCCCTAGTTCCAGGAACAAACAACTGCAAAGTGCAGAGGAGAAACATGAAGAACTAGACACCTGAAGGAAGCGCAGTTAAAGAGCAACCCGAGCTGGCCCTTTCTGCTATCCTGCAGCAGTTAGTGTGGGACAATCTCATTTTCCTTACCTGTAAAAGAGATAACAAGATCTCTCTGATAGAGTTATGAAGAAAAGAGTGGGAAATAGAGGGCAACAGAACACACAAAAGGAAAGAAGGGAGCACTAACTGGAAGGGAACCTAATGGAGGGAGGGAGGGAGGGACCACAGAGAGGGCAGTGGGAGGCAAACACTGAAGTACGAAGGTGCCCGGGATGAAACCCATTCCTTTGCCTGCTAACCTAAACAAATTAAAAAGAGAAATACCTAGAGAGCTGCCTGGGAAGGCCACTATTACCATTCCTACTCTGCAACAGATGACCCATAAAGGAACTTCTTAGGATAATCTGTTCACGCAAGGAAAGGTGCAGATCCGCAGCAAGGTATTGCAGGGCTTATGGAGGCGAAGTTGGACAGAGCAAGAGGTCATCAGGGCTGCGTTCAGCAAGCAGAGATCCCTCAGCCACCAGGAAAAACTGCCTAAGGAGCTGCCCTAACTGCTGGAATACGGCAGTGAGAACTTCCTAGGTTTGCACACCAGAAGGTGCTGTGTTGAAAACCCCCAGCCTTCCATCAACAGCACCAGGTCTCGACCTAGCAAATAGTAATTCCACTTTGCATGTGTGCATCATTATCAGCGTTTCCCATAACGACCTCTAAGCATTGTTGTGTATGATCTAATCCTTCCAGCGGGCACTAACCACTAAAGTTAGGGCACAACAGTTCACAGACTGGGGAACTTTTGTACTGTCAAAAAGCTGGAGGGTTCAGGACTAGAAATGTAGGTCTTTGGATGAGAAGTCAGATTAGATCACTAGCAAGGAGAGAAAGGAAGGAAGACTATAATCTCCCAAAAGATGCAATCCTTGTAAAAACACTTAAGTTTTTGAAAATAATTTTTTTAAGCGCAAAAACAGAATCCTCAAGAGGGAAATAACCGCCAAACACTTTTATGCTTCTTCTCTGTACCTCGCAACGGTTCGATGCTAGAACTAGGGCTGAGGGTGGACGTCCACGGTGAGCCAGGAACAGGAGGGGGAGGAGGGAGGAAGCCGGAAGATGAAAAGCGCGGCTGCCCCATTACCTCATCGCAGCTGCACACCTCTCCCACACGGACTGCTACCGTCCCCGCTTGCAGAAGAGAAAAACGGGGTTCAGAGGACAGCGGTGACCTTCCAGGAACCCGGAGCCGGCAGGAGGACAGCGGGGTACGGACAGCCGCCACGGAAGCACCCGGGTCGCCGAGGTCCCGCCCCTCCACGCCGCCCGCGGCCCGCACCCACCGGGGCGGGGCGTCCGAAAAGCTCCTTCCGGGCGGCGCGGCCTCCCCTCCCCTCCCCTGGCCCGCGCCTCGGTCAGACGGCCCTGGGGTCCCCGCGACCCCGGCCCCTCATGGCCGCCCGGTCCTGCTCGCGGGGCCCTGGGAAACTCGGGCCGCGGCGGCAGGGGGGCGAGGCGGGACGGGTCTGCTGTGCGCGTCAGCCCCGGCCGGGGAAGCTCCGGGAGACGGTTGGGGAGGGGAAGGGGCCCCGGGGGCGGCCACCCGCCACTCACGCGTCGAACTTGTTGTTCATCCTTTTGCAGCCGCTGTCGCCACTGCCTCACGGAGGGACTTCCGCTCTGCCCGGTCCCTCCGCCAAGGGCCCGGCCACTTCCGGTTGGCGAGGGGAGCGGCGGAACGTTGGCGCGGAGGCCTGGTGGCTGGCCGGTGGGCCGGTGCGCACACGGAGCTGGCGGGGAGCGGCGGGCTCCGGGGTTGCCGGTGGGGTGCAGCCGGGAGAAGGCCGCCAGTCGGCGTCCTGGCGCCTGGTCAAGTCCCAACTCCGCTTCCAGCACGGCCAGGCTTCTGCCTACACTTCCCAAGTCGCTCTGAGGACCCCAGAGACGGGGTCAGCGTGGGACACGCGACCCTCACTGCTGGGCAGCACGGGTTCGTCTCAGAGCGTCAATCCTCGTCCCTCTGCGGGTTTTGGAGAGGTTGCGAAAACATGCCCAACCCATTGTCGTGGTGCTATGCTATCCCATACTTGGGAGGTAGAGGCAGAAGACCACGAGTCCAAGCTGGAGAGATGGTCAAGAGCACTGGCTGCTCTTGAGAACCCAGGTTCCCTTCCCAGCACCCACGTTGTGGCTGACAAGTGTTACTCCAGCTCTAGGGGACCTAAAACCCTCTTCTGGCCTTTGTGGGCGTTGCACGTACACGATGTACCTGCATGCGTGCGCACAAAACCCTCATACACATTTAATATTAATACAATTCAAGATCAGCTTGAGCGGCATAGGGAATTTGAGGCTAGCCTGGGTTACATGAGACCCTACCTTTTAAAAAAAAGTTGCGCCAGGGTGACAAATGTTAAGGCATTTATGGAAGCCTGAGATGGTCTTACTCATCAAATTGCCTCCTCAATCAAAGTCCTTGCCCCCACGCTCTATTGCCATGACCGTCGCCAATACATCACACAGAGGAGTAAATAAAACGAACTTGCTGGTTGGTTCGGGAGCCCCAAAGCCACCAACCCTGTGCATATCTTCCCTGTCCCCTCCACCCATCATGTCCCACTGTTAGGCGTTTATGTGGCACATTCATGATGAAGACGGGTGGAAATTGATGCATGTGTCTATATTTACAGATGGGGAAAAACAAATTCCCGAGACTGGCCCATGGTTACCCCCAAGTCACTCAGAGCAAGGCTTTGTCCCCATTCCCTGAGACCTCAGCTGAGCATCCTCCTGTTTCCTGATACATAGTTCAAGGGTGGCCGATTGAGCTCCCCTGTCAGGCAGAATCCAGTGGCTTTGTTCCTAGCCCTGAAAATGCCCTGTCTTCTGAGGAGCCGGAAAGTTGGATCTTATCTTAGAGTGTCTGAAATTAAGTCAGAGACAGGAATTCTGGACTCCAAAGGAGTGGTGTGGGGAGTTCCTCTCACTCTGAACCTCAGCTTGCTCACTTGAAACATGATAAACTCAGAAATATTTTGTGATAGATGGCAAAAAAAAAGTATAATCACATCAAATGAATCAAAAGGCACTGCTACTAGTGAGTGTTTGGTGCTATGATACCCAGAAGGCAAGGGAGGGACATGCCAGCTGACATGGGTTGATTTTTTTTTTCTCTTTTTCCTTAGAAAACCCAAGATTTCACACTCACTCTACTCCACATCCTTATCCCTGGTGCTCTTCTTTTTAAATTTAAAAAATTTTTATTTTATGTATACAAATGTTTGCCAGCATGTATGTGCCATGTGTGTGCAGTACCTCCAGAGGCCAGAAGAGGGCATCAGATCCTGTGGAACTGGAGTTACTGAAGTTGTTAGTTGCCATGTGGATGTGGGGACTGAACCTGGGTCCTCTGCAAGAGCATCCAGGGCTCTTAACCACAGAGCCATCTCTCCAGCCCCTGGTGTTCTTCTTTAAACAGAGCTCCCCATACTCTTGCCAGCTCTTCCAGAGAAGATTCATAAAAGGTCCTCAGGCCTCAAGGTGTAGGACCTTACCCAGCTAGGGACATCATGAAAAACAGAGTCCTCAGGGCTTCCAGGTGACTTGGTAGTAGTGCTTTGCTGAAGTGAAGGGTGTGTTAAGTGGAAGAGTGGTTCCTGGAGAAGCCAGACAGCACCTCATGGACATCAGCCCCAATATCATGTGTAACCACACCCATCCCAAACCACTCCAGAACTTCAGTTCTCTCTTTATTCTTCCAGCTCTTCTCAGGGCTGTTTCCTTTCTTCCCGAGGAGCATACTCAGCATCCCAGAAGTAGAATGCAAGGACAACACGACCCACAGAGCTGACGTTCCCGGGGGGCGATTGTTGGCTCAGTCTGGCAAGGGCAGGTAGGGGTGAGGGTCCCCGGGGAATGGCAGGTCAGGCACCCGGTTGTAATGCGCCATGAGGAAGATGCCAGCAGTGCCGCAGATGAAGAGTGTGAGCATGACCAGGAAGCAGACCCGGTCCAGCACACGGCCTACCAGGAACCACTCCTCGTTCCCCTGAGGACAGCAGCACAATGGGGGTGGGGGTCGGGGGTGGGAGTTTCCGGGAGCAACAGCTAGCCTGGCTGCCTTTTTCATCCACAGGCTTCCAGCTGGCCTCCTGTCTCCATTCCATCAGCCTTCTCACCTCCATCTGGACCCCAATCTGTCTTCCATAGTCCCTGTCCCAGAGGTCCCTCCTCCCTGTTCCCAGCTCTGATTTTTTCCCCTATCCCCCACCCTACTCATCCGGTCTTCACCTTAAACCAGGTAGTCACCCCACCCAGCCCCGGCTTACACTGTCAAAGTGGTTCTGCTGGTGCTGAGACCGAGCCATGAGGTTGCAGGCGTCCACGCAGGCCTGGATGGCTGGGGCGGCGTGCTTCAGGCTGCCACAGAACTGGCTCTGCTCCATTTCTGGGCCTTTCTCTGACAGAGAAATAAGGTAAATAGATGAGAGCAGGAAGGTAGCTTTCTCCCTAGAGACTCAGCCCCTCACCCCAACTTGAACACTTGCCCAGCACTTACGTGCTGTGTCTAGCCCCATCTGCATTCATTGGGCAGGAATGGCTCCAGGGGCACCCTCGGGCCTCACCTAGCTTCTCCAGTGCTGCTCGCACAAGCCCATTGCCCTGTCGCTGTCTGAAGAGGAGTTCACTTCGAGGCAGACAGGGGCCCCCTTCATCCCTGGTTGTAATGGGCCACCCTGAAGGGGAACCGTTCTGGAGCTGGGGCCTAGCATCCTGCGCAGGGGCCAGTGGGCGCACATGCATCCGCAGCAGCTGGGGTAGGAGCCTCAAGAATACCTGCAAGGAGGGGGTGTTCTGATAGACTGCTTGAGCAGTCAGGCTGAACTTGGGAACAGAAGTAGGAGGTGGGTATGAAGGCAGTGCCTTAGAGGTAGCGACTGGGCCCTGGTGCAGCTTCCCTGACTGCTTTGTTCTGGACACAGAGCCCCAAGCCTGTGGGACTTTGTGGACTTCAGAATCACCAGGGCACAAACTTGTACCTCCACTCCCTGATATTCTAACCTAGGCTACCTGGGTGGATCTGGGGACCCACATTTGCAACATGAGGTCCAGCTGTCTACTGCAGGTGGGCTGCACATCACACAGGCTGTAGAACCAGACAGCAGGGTCAGACTCCTCCCTTCTTTGCTTTCTATCTGTAATTTTGGCAAGACTGCTTAACCAGTCTGTGCCTTAGTTTCCCCATCTGTTAAATGGAAATGATACCAATACCCATTTACTGGGTTTATGAAGATTAAATAAGTTGGTACATGTAATATTAATGTCCCTGGTATGTAGTGAACACCGAGAGTATCATTAGTCCACTTCATTATACACCTTACCTATAGTATAAGTTTGTAGCTGAATTTGACAGACAAGAAATAGGGGTGGATGTGGAGGAGTCATGTGACTGGGCAGGACAGGAGGATTCCCCAGTGGGCAGGGAAGTGCCTTGCCTTTCGGACCCCTCGGGCCATGGAGTGTGTGTGGGGGGATCGCAAGGACACGTTGAGCACGACCACAGAGTTCACAACAATGAGGATGGTCACCACCATGAGGAAGGTCAGGTACCTGTTAGGGTTGGGTGAGCAGGAGGCTGGGTGTCCTGTGGGCGCCTCAGACCTAGATGCCACCCTCCCTTAGTGACCGTTTCTTCCCTCACGTCCACCCCCTGGTGGAGAGTCATGAAAGAGGCCTCAGGAAGGGAAGGAGGGGGGCTGGGGATATAGATCAGCAGTAGAGCACTTGGTTAGCTAGGTCCTGGGATGCAGGATGGGGGTTGGTAAGTGGCAGATGTGAGGACTGGCCTTACTTGCTGATGAGTGGCACTGCCTGGGAAGTCTCAGGCACCTTCTTGGCCACGAGGAAAAGGAAGACAGTCTGGGCCAGGAGCACGTTGATGGCCACTGTGCACTTCTGGCCTCCCGCTGCCCATGATGAAGATGCCCTCAGAACAGGTTTCCGTCCCTCCTGCCCACCTCGAGGAACCCCTTCACTTCACAGGGTGCTCACTGCTCCCGTCCTGGAGCTGTAGTGCCTCCCTGTGCCTTGGGTAGGGCCTGCACCGGCCTCCCCATGGACTTATGTGCTGCTGCCCTCCCATGGACCAAAATACCCTTGGCAGGAAGGAAGTAGATGAGGATGGCGACGGAGGAGATGAGCACACAAGGAGCGATGATGTTGATGACATAGAAGAGGGGCTTGCGCTGGATGAGCAGATAGAACACCACCTTCTGGTGTCCCGCCTCCTCAGCTGGTGCCGCAGGATCCAGTAGCATCTTGGCTGGCCGGTGCTGGATGGCCCACTCTCCATTCTCTGTTGTGGGCATGGGTTGTGTAAACTGGGTGAACCAATACTCTGAGGGACCTAGTTACAGGGGTAGCATGTTCCGTAACAAGGACCAGCACACAGGACCAAAAATGGAATGGAAGATTGGATATTGATCTCTCTCCTAAAGTTGTAGTAATTGTCATAAGAAAAGTCAGAATTTCATTGAATCTTTTTTTTGTATATGTGGCTTGTAATTGTGTGTGCTTATATGATGTGTGTGTGTGTGTGTGTGTGTGTGTGTGTGTGTGTGTACGTACATGTGGAGGCCAGAGGCTAACATCAGGTATCTTCTGCAATCACTTTCCACCTTATGTATTGAGGTAGGGTCTTCCTTGAACATAGAGCTTGCCAATATGGCTAGTCTGGCCAGCCAACTTGCCCTGGAGGTTCCTTTCTGCCACCCTTGTGCTGGGATTACAGGCAGGCTGCCAATCCCGCCCGGCATTTATGTGGGTTCTAGGGGTCTGAACTCCAATCTTCAGGCTTGTGCAGCAAGCGCTCTTTAGCTGCTGAGTCATCTCCCCAGCCCCCCTTCTTAAAAAATAGTCTCACTGTGTAGCCCAGGCTAGCCTCGAACTTTCAACCCTCCTGAGTGCTAGGATTACAGGCCTGTGCCACCACACCTGGCTCTCTTTTGGGAACTTTTGAAAACAATATGCTATATACTGTAGTTTTCATCTTGAGGTGTGTGGAAGGGCATGGCATTGGTCCAGCAGTGGCACCTGGGTGGGGTTACCTGTGAAAGCTTCAGGGTCAATGAAGATCCACTCAATGGCCTGCCCATCTTCCTGACTCAGCTGCAGGTTGATCTCACTGGTGCTATAAGTCTGGGACCTGCAGGCCCAGAGTGGGAAAGAGGGTAAATTGGATTGAGGGAGACCTACCCATAAGGTCACAGACATAGTCAGCTGAGGGCAACTGTGGGCTTTGGGCTTTGACATGAGCAGCCCCACACTTTGAATTCTCTATCAAGCCCTGGTGGTAGCATGCAGAGGGCCAGGGAACATGGACTCTTTAGGGACCAGAATGAGTGAGTCAAAGGACCAGGAGGCAGCCGTTCTATGTTGTCACCTGGCCAAAGATTCCAGGGCCACTCTATCTGTCCCTTCTGCTGCCAAACACCATAGGGTAAAAATACAAACTGACTTCAACTTTCCTTACAAAAAGAATGCTATTCTGAGATACAGGAAGACTTCCCCCAGAGTACCCCCTACTTATGGATGACAGAACTGAGACCCAAAGGTCCCACATACTTTAGATGTTAGCATTCCCACTTGGGACACAGGCAGAGAAACTGAGGCAATGAAAGATGAGTGAGAGGACTAGAACTTCTCAGGAGGGACATCTTCAAGTATCTCCATCTGAATAGGTAGAGACCTGGGAGAGATTGAGCCAGAGCCCCAGCCTTGAGATAACACAGGTGCTCATCTGTGCTTAGTCTGTCGAGGCCCTTCATAGAGCAGCTTTCTGAAGCTCCCCCCACTCCATCAATGGCCTTACTGGAAGACGAGGGAGCAGTTCTGCCAGTCAAAGGGGAAGTAGGTGACGGAGATGGAGCAGGAGGAGCGGAAGATGGCAGGTGGCAGCCAGTAAATACAGCCGTTGGGGGACACAAGCACATTGCAATAGAGGGCCACCTCGAAGACACCGTCCACACTGTGTGTAAAAATCAACACAAAGAGCTGTGGGCTGACACCCCACAACCCCAGACAGCCCTCTGCCTTGTGTGGATGGTGATCTGGGGGCACTAGTCCCTGAGCCTGCCACACTCCTGACAGGTCCCCCCCTGGCATCACTACTACTCGACTCCAGAAACCTCTTGGCCATCTCTGCTCTGGACCTGAGATGAATACAGAAATCTGGGACAGACAGAGCCAGGCCCCTAGCATTGAGCTAACCTTCCCAGACCCTGTAATCTCTGCTTCTCTTTCTCTGTATTAATAACTACAATCAAGGCAATAGTGGTACCTAACACTGTTAAGCTCTTGCAATTACCTAATCCCGAGTGAGCCACTTTCCATGCCTGACCTGTGACACCTGAGAGCATCTCTAGTTGCCATTGACCCCAGGTCATAGTGAGGGGAGAGGCCCACCCAGGTAGCCTAGCACTGCAGGGATCCAGTGTGCAGTCACGTCTCCTAGCCCTGGGCTTCTGTCCATGGCTGGGGTCCCACCTGGCACCCTACAGCACCTCACTCTGCTTTTCTTTCTCCAAGTCTCCTTGCCTTGCTTAGGCTCTGGCATCGCTTGTCCTCTGACCAACCCCCCTCCTCACTTGTTCTCCAGCACGATATCCGGTCGCCACACCATGGTGGACGGCACCCTCAGCACCCACAGGCCTTCATAATCTTGCGGGTCCCAGCGCAGGCGATAGTCACACCACTGCTGTGGGGAAAGGGACAGCTGCCGGGCCTCTGCCCTGGGCTACACAGGGGTGGAGAATGGCAGCCCAGCCCAGAAAGCCCAAGAGATTTGTGAAGGGGCAGCACTGACAGGCAGAAGGGGGCTTCTTACCATTTCTATCCAGACGTTGGTTGTAAGGGCCTCTTCTCGCTCATTCTGAGGTACAGAAGGGAGGGATAAATCACCTGTGCTTCCCTCCCCTAGGTCCTGATGTACTCAACAGCAATTGATGGAACCAGGAGGTTCCCAGCCTTTTGAGTCTTGAGCAATGTCTCACAACCATGGATTTCCTGATCCCTGGCCCCCCTACTGTGGGACCTTTTGCTGTCCTGGTTGCTGGAGCTAGGTCCCATCTTCTCAGCAAGTCTGGGAGCCTGGTGCCCCATCATTTCCCACTCCTTGAGCTCACCAGGGAGATGAGGTTGGTGAGGGTAAGCTTCAGGCTGACGTTGACCACATCTGAGTCTCGCTCAGCTGGCCGAAGATGGGGGTCATAGCTGTGCATCAGGTCAGCAAGCAGACGCTCCTCCTGGTTGCGGCCCTGGGTCCCTACAACAGACAGCAGAGCCTTACTGCAGAGCAGTGGGAGGCACGGGGGCAAAACAGAGACTCAGGGTTTCGGGGTTAGGGAGAGCACAGGGAGTCTCCAGACCCTCCAACCCCTGTAACCTTGGAACCCTGAACCGTTCCTTCTACCCCCAGGTCTCAAATCCCCTGTGTCATACCCAGGCAGACGACCAGCAGCAGCAGCAGCAGGAGGAACCACAGCCCCTGGCCCCCATGCATGGTGCCTCAGCTCTGCCCAGTGATAGGGTGGAACAGTAGCTTTCCAGGTCTAGGGCAGAGAGAGATGGGCTGGGGTGTCGTGTGTCAGCCCACACTCCTAACCCAGCCAGCCCTGCCAGCTCTACTTGGCCCCAGCAGCTGTCTGACCACAGCATTGTCAGCTGTCCCAGGATGTGCACAATGCTGGGCTCAGATTACCGGGGCCAGCCAGGGAAGTGGGACCACATCATTCCAATAAAGACAGCCCACCCTCAAGCTTGGTTGCCTCAGCCCTATGCCTGTTTTCCTAGCTGGGAGACTTAGCAAATGGCTAGGGACAGATGGGTGTGGGAAAGGAGGTGGTGCTAAGGAGCTGGTGGTGGCTGATCTGGCACCCTCTTCGCTGCCTTGAGGTGTAGGTCTGTTGGGCAGTCGTGATTCGTACATAAGGTTCTCTGTGACTTGCCTTAGTTCCCCAGTTTTGTCCCAACAGCCTGATGCCTCCATGGTTCACTCCATTGGGCTGAAAAATGGAGTGAAGCGTCTGCAGGGGTGTTTAAGCACTAGACATTGTGATATCCTGTTTTCATTTACAAGTGTATCAGGTGTATCCTGGGATGCATGTAGCCATCTTGGGATGCATGTGGCCCGGAGGCCACGGATGGGAAAGAAAGCTGTATGTGCACCCCAGACTTTGGCATGCACAATAAGGGTCCCATAGCTCCTCCTATGTCCTGAGATGGGACCACAGACCTAGCAAGCTTTGAGGTTAGGAGAGGTGAGAAGAACCTGAAATGTGAGGCTCTTGTGACTAGGCCAGTTCTTTCACAGCGGCTTGTCTGTGTGGCTGCAGTTTATAAAAGCATCTGACAATGGCCGGGTGTGGTGGCGCATGCCTTTAATCCCAGCACTCGGGAGGCAGGCGGATCTCTGTGAGTTCAAGGCCATCCTGGTCTACATAGTGAGTTCCAGGACA
>NW_008342297.1:2143621-2240465 GCF_000622305.1 Nannospalax galili | reverse complement strand
CAAAAAAAAAAACTTATTTACAAGATTGTCAAAAACAAAAATGCCAAGTTCCTATCAAAAAAAACAAAAAAAAAAAAAAAAAAAAAGTATCTGACAATGGCAGACTCAGGATTAGGCTGGGGAGACTCAGAATGTGTCAAGCTGCATGGAAGGACTCAGGACACACGGGGGCAGGCCCACCAGACTTGAGGCTGTATCCCCTAGAGCCAGAAGAGGAGATCCACAGGGTCAAGCCCCATCTACTTCATGGCTTGTGACCATCAAAGGATGGGACTGAGGCAGATATGGAAACAGGACCTTGCTGCTGGCTGTGTCAATACTTGGGTCACCTGCTTGTGGTCATCTATTTCAAGCATACTGATTAGCATGGGTCAGTATGTGGCCCATAAGTGTCACCACACAGGTAGCTAGCTGCCCCAGGAAGGGCCGGGAAATTGAAGCCTCTGAGTGTCAAGGAAAGCGAATCCTGGCCCCAGAAGATGATGTCTATAGCATGGTAGTATGTTTTAGAAACTGGAAGTCAGGCTTAGAACCCAACCCCCTGCAGGGCCTCAAGTCTCTCCTGTCCTACTAGGACTCCATGGGTGGGGGCAGGGAGAAGACAATGGTGGCATCTGTCTTCTTCAGTCATTTCTGGTGTGTCCCCTAGACAGAATTCCTACTCTGATTTGCATATCAGTGCCTTGGCTCCTCTCCAGCCACCTCGCCAAAGAGCAGTAACGACCTCTAACAGTCAGGAAGTGGAGTGAGCAGTGGTCCTCTGTCATTCCCTTACACCCACCTCCCCATTGTCCCTTTCCTTCCCTCCAGTGTCAGAGAGAGAAAAAAGGACAATGTCAAACGGCTTTCCCCTCTGTCATGCACTGGCGTGCCTCCCTCCATGTGAAGACTTTCATCCCTGTTTGTTCCCCCTCCCGCTGGGCTCCAGAGCAGCGAGGACTGGGAGTCTGCTTGGCATTTTTGCAGGGCGAGTCACCTTGGAAAGGTGGAGGCTCCTAGGAGGGTCCAGAGTGGACGGGTGGGACTCACTCCGAGAAAAGCATGTGTGACTGTCACTCTTAGTTCCAGATGTTTCTCTTTTGCCACCACCTGTTACAAAGGCTGGAAAAGCTAAACTATGTCACCCCTCAGAATCTATGGGGAGTCAGTTCCAGGACCTCCTCAGATACCAACATCTACTGATGCTCCAGTGTCTCTTGTAAAATGGTGCAGTGTTTGCACAGAACCTGCCTAATCCTGCGTGCTGTAGTGCATGTTCAGGTGACTTATCATTCTTTTTAAAAAAAATTTTTTTTTTGTCTTTTTGAAGCAGGGTCTCCCTGTAGCCCCAGCTGTCCTGGAACTCACTATGTAGACCAGGCTGGCCTTGAACTCACAGAGATCCGCCTGCCTCTGCCTCCCAAGTGCTGGGACTACAGGCGTGCGCCACCACGCCCAGCTTTCTTTTTTTAAAATTTTTATTATTTTTACTTTATGTGTATGCGTGTATTGCCTGTATATAGGTAAGTGCACCCATGTCATGCAATGCCCGCAGAGGTCAGAAGAGGCTGTCGGATCCCCTGGGACTGGAGTTACAGACAGTTGTTAGCTGCCATGTTGGCCTGGTTCTTCTGCAAGAACAACCAGTGTTCTTTAACTGCTGAGCCATCTCTCCAGCCCCTACTTATTCTTAATGCAGTATCAATGCGATGCAAATAGTTATCAGGCTTTATTGGTTGGTGGAAAATGACAAGAAAATGTCTATCCATGTACAGTCTGACACACGTTTTTCTCCCACATATTTTCCATCTACGGCTGGGTGAATCTTCAGATGTTGAACCTGCAGCTGTGGAGGACTGATTTTATTTTCCAGGCTCTCTTACAAGTATATGTAATCATGTAGGGATTTGACCAATGAGATGCTGCAGGGGTTCATGAGCAAGCTTTATAAAAGCTTATTTTATTACCAGGGGGAGGGGGTGCATATGCCACTGTGTGCGTGTGTGTGTGTGTGTGTGTGTGTGTGTGTGTGCGTGTGTGTAGATCAGACAACAGCATTGTAAAGTTGGTTCTCTCCCTCCATCTTTATATTGGCTCCTGGGATCAAACTCAGGTTGTCAGCATGGTGGAGGGTTCTAGAAAGGACATGTTGCAGGGATGGTTAGGTGTTCGGGAGAGTCCTGGACTCCCTGCTTGTCCGGCATGAGTGAAGGCTGAGTTGCTTTCCCTGAATCACACCTTGAATTTGTAGACAGTTCATTCTGGACATAACTAGGTTTGGGGTTGAGATGGGTTTTCTTTTTTTCTCAGTCACATATTCAAAACCTTACCTGCTGTCTGTCAGAGCTAATGACGTCACCCCTTTCCCCTGGGAAAATGGTTTGAGGTGTGAAGGCCTTCCATCTATACAGCAAGATGAGTAGTCATCCCCCTTCCTCTGTTCTTGCCTTCTTTCTGTCAGATGCTGGGCTTGGATGCAGGAGCCCTGGCACAAGCCCCTCAGACGGGTCTTTTGTGACCAAGTGAAAACTGGGCTAAGAAAGCACCCCTTAAGTTTCCAGAATACAGGTACCTTTACTCCTATTAGCAAATTCAATGTTCACAACCACCTGTAAATGGGGCTTACTGCATATGCCTAATACAGGGAGGAAAATGAAGCCAAGGGCTGGGGGTGCTGGCAGGAGCCCTAGCCCAGCATGTGCAGGGTCATGGGTTCCATCCCCAGCCCCATAAAAGGGAAAAAATGATTTAGAGAAACCAAAGCTAAGATGAAATTTGTGGTTCATCGAGGACTGTACCACTAGTAAAACAAATGAGTCCAAACTCTGTGACCTAAAACACATTTATTATCTCCCACAGCTTCTGAGGGTGCAGACCCAGAAACAGCTCAGCTCTCATCTGGAGGTTACTTCCCAGTTGACCCATGTGGCTGTTGCCAGGTGGCTTCTCCTGCAGAGCTTCAACACTGCAGCTAGCTTCCCAAAGTGAGTGGGAGAGTGTGAGGCAGGAACCAGTGTCTCACGGCCTGGTCTTCAAGGGAACATAGCATCACTTCTGCCTCATTCTACTCCTTGCACAGAGTGGCAGGGACTGCCCAGCATGTAAGTCAAGGTAGGCTTTGTAGGCTCCCCACAGGCTTAGCCTCCCTCCTGTGACCATGTCTTCACTTGATAGGACTTGGGATAGGACTGAGTGCCTGCTCCCTTTAGGGTAGGTTTGACTGACAGCTTTAGACAGTAAAAAGACTTGGTATATTGGCTGGAGAGATGGCTCAGCAGTTAAGAGCACTAGATGCTCTTCTAGAAGAGCTAGGCTCAGTTCCCAGCACCCACATGACGGCTAACAACTGTCCATAACTCCAGTTTCAGGGGACCCAACACCTTTTTCTGGCCTCCACAGGCATTACACAACACAGGTGCATTTACATACATGTAGGCAAAACACTCAAACATGTAAAATAAAATTTAAAAAAAAGGACTGGGTATACATTTAAATTTGAATTTCAGATAAACAACAAATAATTCTTTAATGTAACTATATCTCAAATATTGCAAGGCAATCCTAGTTTGGAGAGTTTGGGGATGAAGAGGAGGGATTTGGTGTGGGGGCACCTTAAGGGGGCTGGGTAGGGCCTTGATGGATGCCAATCTTGAGGGACCCAGACAGTAGCCAAGATATCAAGGGCTGGCAGATGACACTGTGGACAGTGCTGTTCCCACACTACAGAAAACCTCCCTCCTCAGGGGCCTGGAGAGGGAGGCATCCCCTTCTGGGGTGCTAGGTGGGCCTTGGCAGCCTGAGTTTGAGGGATGGGTGGGGGGAGGATGGCAAGGAACCATGAAGATTCTGACCTGCCCTGGAAGGGGGTGAGGCAGAGAGGAGGCTCCGACTGTGCAACCCCTTACAGTGCTCTTCCCAAGAAACCAGTCCCAAGATCACCTTCCTGGCCCCTGAGCAAGCCCCCTTTCTCTCCCCACATCTTTAGGGGCCCCTCCTGCCATGTCCACTCTCAGCCCACCCAAAGTGTCTTATTGAGAAAGGAACTGCTCCTTACCTTGACCTCAGCCCAGTTTCATAGCACTAGCTGGGCCGAAGCTCAAGGACAGGACCTAACTGCTGTTCCCCAACCCCTGACTGCCTGGCTGCCCACTCAGGCCTGCTCTAGATGAAGCGCCTGTCCTGCTCATTGTAGGAAAAGGGGTCCCCAGGGAAAGGCTGAGGTGGGGGCTGGTTGTAGACACCTTGCAGGAAGATCCAGGCTGTGCCTACCACCATGATGGGTGTCACCACAAACAGGCAGAGGCGATCCACTGTGCGGGCCACCTGGTTCCAGTTGTCCTTCTCCTAGAAGTAGGGTCAGGCACCATGGAGTGAGGGGGGCAGTCCTCAGACTGCAGACTCATACCCCACAACTAGGGCCCAGCAGTGGAATCAGAGGTCTGGCCTCAGTATCTGTGGGAGCCACCTCAGGCTGACGGCAGGGATGGGTCAAGACAGGCTGCCATTGTCCCCAGCAGGGGCCCAGGCCATTGTGCTACATGCACAGTTGGACATTGTGTTGTGTCTGTCTCCAAGAGGCTGGGGACCCCATTCCTCTCTTCGGCCCTCCCAGCCATTCAGGGCTGCTCCTACTTGGGTGTGAACAGGAGAACACACTGGAGAACTGTAACATGTTGCTTAAGAGTAGACAACCAAGGGGGCTGGAGAGATGGCTCAATGGTTAGAAACACTGGCTGCTCTTGCAAAGGACCCAGGCTTGATTCCCAGCACCCACATGGCAGCTCACAACAGTCCATAACTCCAGTTCCAGAAGATTCAATGTCTCCTTCTGACTTCTGTGGGCATTGTATGCACATGGTGCACTTACATGCATGCAGGCTAAACATTCAGACACATTAAAAAAGGAGACAAGCAAGCATGGCGGCCTTTTAAAGGTCTGGTGCTGGACTCTGATGCTCAACTCAGGGTGGGACTTAGTGGCAGAGTCCCTGCCTAGCATGTGTAAGACCCTGAGTTCAAAAAAGTAAGTAAAATAAACATTGGGTATTGTCTAAAGTATCAGGCTTGGAGCTGGGCAGAAAGAAGAGACCCTTAGGGATGCTTAGAATGTGGCCTGGGGGTGGGGCTGTGAGTGCCCCAGAGTGTGTGCCTGGCCCAGCATGCTGCTATGGGGTTTCATGTAGGAATTCTCCATCCCCAAGAAATCATGTCTGGGGAACCTTGCCCACATGTACTCTTTCATATAAGTAGGTACGTGTATGTAGAGGGAACTTTGTCCCCTTAAGATAGGACTCTGAACCCCGGTGTCTGTGATGAGCCCAGGTCCACTCACCTCATTGTAGCTGTTTTGGTCCCTCATATGGTTGACAATGAAATTTGCTCCATCCACAGCTGGCTTCAACTCACTGAAAAGTTCCTGCTGGGCTTGTTCAGAGCTTGCTGGGGGCTGGCCTGTGGACATGGGCCAGAGGCAGGAGTGATGCCTGTCCCTGCCCACCTCCCACACATGGGCCAAGCCACAAGGTTACCCGGGACCCACGTGCAGTGGTAAGGCGCCTGGCCAGCCCATGCCGCTCTGACTGCTTCTCAAACATGAGGTCACTCCGGGACTTGAGTGAGAAATACTCCTCTGCTTTGGAGATGTAGCCCAGGGAGCTGCTCCTCCGGATCAGGGTGCTGGGGCTGGGACCTTCCTCTGCTGGGCGGGACATGTGCAAGAGCCGGGGCAGGGTCTCCAGGAACATCTTTGGCAGCCAGGGGAACAGAAGACAAGCCATTGCACAAATGTGGGTGACCTTTACACATTTATACATTCTAATGTCTATGCGTCTGTCTCTGCCTGCCACACACAGCTAGCTCCTCGGTCTGACCCCATCATCTGGCTCCCATATTCTCTAGTGATGAGCATGTTGGTTGCTTTCAACTGCCCCTCTTTACAGCACAGAGCCAAACTTAGTCATTGAAAATGAGTCTTGGCTGGGTGTGTTGGCACACGCCTTTGAGGCCAGCACTCAGGAGGCAGGGACTTATGCATCTCTGATCTCTGTGAGTTCTAGGCCAGCCAGGGCTACATAATGAGACCCTGTCTCACCCCACCCCATCCCCCCCAAAAAAAAGAAAAAAAGAGAAAAGAAAATTAATCTTAAAAATAAAATGAAATTGGGTATGGTGGTTAATTCTTGTAATCCCAGCCTTCAGGAGGCTGAGGCAGGATTAAGAATTTGAGGCACGCACTTGCCATACCAGCGTCCTTCCTTCCTCTTCCTCCTCCTCCTCCTAGGTCAGAAGAGGCTCCTCCTCCTCTTCCTCCTCCTCCTCTTTTTTTTTTTTTTTTTTTTTTTTGAGACAGGATCTCTGTAGCCTCAGCTGGCCTGGAACTCACCATGTAGACCAGGCTGGCCTTGAACTCACAGAGATCTGCCTACCTCTACCTCCCAAGTCCTGGAATTAAAGGCGTGTGCTACCACACCTGGCTTCTTCTTAAGACAGGGTCTCGTGTATCCTAGGCTAGCCAGTTCCAAACTGGCTGAGCCATTCAAGAATGACCTTGAACTTCTGATCCTCCCACTAGGATTATAGGTTTTAGCCACCACACTGAGCTAATATTTCCAGGCATGCTTCTTCTTTTATGAGCCACATAGTAAGACCCTCTTAAATAAATAAAAACACAAAATGGTGGGCTCTCTTTTCAAGCAATTAAAGAAAAAAGCCATTAAAGAGCTGCAAAACTAGCTAGAAGTGGTGGTGGATGCCTTTAATCCCAGTACTCCAGGAGGCAGAGGCAGGCAGATTCACTGTGAGTTCTGGGCCAGCTAGAGCTACAGAGTGTGACCCTGTCTCAAAAGAGCGGGGAGGGACTTGAGAGATGACACATGGGTGAAGTGCACATGCTGCTCTTGCAGATCTTGGTTCAGTTCCCAGCACCCACATGGCAGTTTGTAACCTTCTGTAACTCCAGTCCCAGGTGCTCTGATTCCCTCTTCTGGCCTCTGCAAGCATTGGGTGAAAGTGGTAAACAGTCATGCAGTGCATGCAGCTGAACAGTCATATGTACAAAATAAAAACAAGTACATTTAAAAAAGAATCACACATTAAAAAAAGAGTTGCAAAACTAACCCGAGCTGTCCTAAAACATTCTGCTGGCCCTGCAGTGGTCCAGAAAAGGCAGCCTTATCCTGAGTACCCTGTCCCCCAGTGCTCTACCCACTTACCTTCTTATTTTTAAGTTTTGTGGTGCAAGAGCTTGAACCCAGGGCCTTACACATGCCAGGCAAGTGCTCTGTCACTAAGTCACGCCCTACCTCTGCTTCCTGCTTTTACTTGTAGCATCATGGGGCAGGATGAGCAAACCTTAAGTGTACCAGGATGAATTTTTATAACTAGTCACTGCCACAGATAAGTATGGAACGCTGCCCTCAAAAGTTCCTTCCTGCCTGCCCTCTTCCCCACCCCCCATTCCCCAGGTAGCCACTGATGCCCTAATTTCTGTCATCACAGATTGGCTTTGGCTACTCCAGAACGCTGGGAATAAACCTGGGGTTTATTGGTCTTCTACAGCCAACGTGTCTGTCCAGCTGAGCACAAACCAGGACCCTTAACCTTTCTCCTGACCAAGAGGTGGTGTCCAGCTTTTGGTTATTGTCAGAACTCACCTTCTTCACCCTTTCAGACAGCACGTGGGTACTGGGTGTTCGGAAGTGGATGTTGAGCACAATGACACAGGTTACAACAACCATGGTGACCAGTATCATGCCAAAGAGCAGGAACCTGTGGAAACACACCGGACCAGGAGCTGGGGACGAAGGGCAGAGGGCATGGGCAGGGTGGGGTTTGGGCAGAGTTCCACTCACTTGCCCACCAGAGGAATGGCCATAGATGTGGCGGGCAGCCTCTTAGAGATAAGCAGCAGGAAGACAGACTGGGCCAGGAGCACGGAGATGGCCACCGAGGTCTTCTCTCCACCTGGGGAGTCAGAACTAGCTGGAAGCTCAGACCTGGAGTCCACCAGGTCCCCTTCATGGTGGGTCTGCCCCCATTGTTCACAATGCCACAGTGTCTCAGTAAACACTGCAGGGTATGGGACTACTGTGCCAGGGTTTAAATCCTGACCCCACAGCTTACTAGCTGGTGACCTCTACAAGTGCCTCAACCTCTCTGTGCCTGTTCCTCAAAATGTAAGCATGGCACTGGGTAAGTACTCAACAAACACTGGCACATTCGCCCAAGCTCTGCCACTCAGAAAGCTCCAGAGCATCCTAGTGGAACCCCAACATGCAGTTCCTAACACAAAGACCCCAACCCGGTGCCGTCTGAGTGCCTGTACACAGTACCCACCTCACACCATTGGGCACTGCTCCCCAACCATGCTGCCTGATAAAGCCCCACCTATACTTCAAGTTACTTTCAAGCTCCATCTTCCTCTAGGGCCCTCCATCCCCATGGCCTGGAATGCCTTCTTCCTGGCTAACCCCCCAAACCTGTGGGTCCTATGGTTTTCACCCTGTCTGCCACAGGCAGGGCTAAGTGGCCTTCGTCTTTGGGACTTGCAGTGCCTTTTCATGGTACTGCCCTATCCCCTATTCTGGCTTTCTTATCAACCTATTGGGTCAGCAGCGAGTGGCCTCCTGAGTGCCAGGTCCATTGTGGTCGCCATGATGAACCCAATCTCTGTCCTGACAGTGGACAGTCCAGGACAGCCCAGCATTCTCTCTCTCCATCCTTGAGAAGACCCTCCTGAGAAGCATTGGTAGGACCCAGGAAGGGCCTTGCCCTGTCCATTGCGGATGACAACAATAAAGTGAGTCCTCCCTCAGCTGGTGACTTATCCTCAGGTCTGTTCCTCTCACCCCAAGAACTCCAGGATCAGTGACCCTCGTGTGGCTTTCAGAGGAAGAGAGGGGCAGGGCTGGAGTGCCTGTGCTGGGTGGCTTTGGGAGAGGCTGCCAAGGGGCCCAAGAATGGGGTGGGGCATAAGGCTCACAATCGCCCGGCAGGTAGAAGACCAGGTTGATCATGAAGGAGATGAGCACGCAGGGTATCAGGATGTTGATGATGTAGAAGAGTGGCTTGCGGCGGATGATGAGGTAGAAGGTGATGTCCTGGTGGCTGGTGCTGTCCATCGGGACACTGGGGTCCACATTGACCTTGGCTGCTCGGTGCACTATCTCCCATTCCCCATTCTCTGAGGGAAGCACAGAGGCAGCTTGGGATCAGGCTGGGAAAGGTGAGTCTATGAGGTTTAGGAGCCTTGGGGAAGAATGAGGAGCTTGGGTGCAGTGAGCCAGGCCAGGGTGTGGTCTGAGAGAGCTGAGGCCTAGAAGGGTCTTGGGCTCTGTGGGCATCTGTCTATCTCTGGGAGTTGGGCTGGTAGGTTCAGTCTATGAGGAGGAAGTTTTTCTCTGTGACTATTTTTTTGGGTTCTTCTGTTTCTTTTTTCTCCCTGGAAGAAACAGAAGCTAGATAGGGTTCAAATAAGGAATATGTTTTGTCTAAAAAGATATCACAAGCCAAAAGTAGGTTCTATACAGATTAAAAAATGCTGTCAGGGGCCAATGAGATGGCTCTGGGTAACAGTGCCTGCTACTGAGCCCGAGGGGATTCCCTCAGGACCCCCATAGTAGGGAGAAAACTGGCTCCCACAAGTCGTCCTTTGACTTCCACACACGAACTATGGCATTCATGACATCCATGCACATACATCGTACACACAACAATTTAGTTAAAAAAAATCCTCTCAGTTCTTGAGTTGGTAGCTCAGGCTGGCATCACTATGTAGCCAAGTATGCCTTTGAAATCCTAATTCTCCTACCTCTGTCTCTTGATTGCTGGCGCTACAGGTGTGAGCCACCACACTGGCTTTTTGTTTGTTTTTTTGAGACAGGGTCTTGCTATACAGCATTGGCTGGTCTAGAACTCCCTATGTAAATTAAGCTGGCCTTGAACTTACTGTGATCCTTCTGCTTCTGCCTCCTGAATATTTAAATTAGAGGTGTGTTTGTCATCATGTCCTTTTGATCTTGTCTTCTAAGTTAAATTAAAGCTCTATTGACATTTCTTGGCCACTCTTCCTTGAGGAAGAACATCAGATGAGCGTGTAAAACCTACTTCCATAGGCTGGAGAGATGGCTCAGTGGTTAAGAACACTGGCTGCTCTTGCAGAGGACTGGGGTTCGATTCCCAGCACCCACATGGCAGTTACGAACCGTCCTTAACTCCAGTTCCACCGGATCTGATGCCGTCTTCTGACCTCTACAGGCACTGCATGACACAGGTGCACTTACACACACACACACACACACACACACACACACAAACAACTTACTTTCCAGAATGTCCCTGTCCTGAAACCAGCAGACATGGTACTCTTCTGTTGGACAGGGCTGAGCAGGCCCCCGCCCCCATGAATCTGAACTGGTCATAGATAGGGCTGGTGGGGACATACCCATCCATGACACAGCCTACCCTCAGCTACCAACCCCGCCCCCCCCTCTAAGTGCAGGAAGGCTCAGTCACCCCTGTGTCAGCCACATCCATCCTCCAAGGCTCTGCCGTACACACGTGTCTCCTGGGTAGCAGGTATGGGTGTATAGGCTATCTGTCCATCTATCCCTATCTGTGTGCACGTTGATGTCCCGGCTGCATGCGCATGAGGTGTTGGTGTGGCTGTGTGGTCCACAGATGTTGGCGTGTCTGTGGTGCCAGCCCACTGTGACTGCTGAAGTACCTGTAAAGCCCTCAGGGTCTATGATGATCCACTCAATGGGGTAGGCGTGGCCATCCTCCTCCTCCTGCTTCAGGCTCATTGTGATCTCCTTGGCTGTGTATTTGAGTGAACTGGGGAGAACAGTGGGCAGAGGGTGACCGAGAGTCTCTGGTTGTGGCCTCTGACTGGGGAAGAGGCTAGTTAAGGAAGGCCACGGCTGGAGGGGACTCTGGTCAGCACAGGACCAAGGCACTGAGGGCGCTTCATTTACTTCCTTCTGCCTCTGGTAGGGGGCCCTTGGGTGAGAGGCCTGGAGAGATGGGCACACCTGAATTTGAGGGAGCAGTTCTGCCAGTCGAAAGGGAAGTAGGTGACTGAGATGGGACAGGAAGAGCGGAAGATGGCAGGCGGCAGCCAGGTCACATCACCAGTGTCATAGACAAGCACGTTGCAGGAATAGGAAATCTGGAAGGAGCCATCATTGCTGGAAGATAGGGACAAGGATCACTGTGTGCCCTGGCCAGCTGGAACTGGGAGGACTGTGGGAGGCAGAAGAGGAAGGGCAGGCCAGGGATTAGGGCTGGAGATGGAGGCTGAGAATGTAGGGAAGAGATGCCGGATGAGGGAGGGAGGCCTAGGAGGGCTCTGCTCAACTTGTTCTCCAGCACAATCTCAGGTAACCACACCATGTCGGAGGGCAGGCGTAGGACAGTGATGTTCCCAAAGTCATTGGCATCCCACTGTAGCCGGCTGTCTATCCAGGCCTGGAAGCCCAAAATCTGTATTAGTAGTGGGCTCTGCCACTGTCTATCCACATGGCCCTCACTTTTCTAGGGAAGACTGAACAAGGCCTGGAAGTTGGGACAAAAGAAATTTGGGGGGAGACAGGTAAAGAGTAAGGACTCAAGCCCGTCACAGATAGTTGTATAGGATACACATAACACAACCGAGGTTGAAGGGCTTCCATCCTGGGCTGAGGGCAACATGAACTTCTGACAGTTCTGATGCTTTTATTAGAGGAGTGGATTCTAATGCAAATTGAGACAGAGGGACAGTTTTTCCATAGGGGAACCCTAATACTCTTGGAGATGCCCTCAGAGCTAGCAGAGGCCTAGACAGATAGACTTCACTGTGGAGAGGGTCAAGCTCTCCTGGAGGAGTGTCCACAGCAGGTTGAAGATCCCCAGTAGAAGTGAGCATAGGGGTCTGGGGCCTTGAGCAGGGTGTCCTTACGTGATCTATCCACACGTTGGTGGTAAGAGTCTCCTCCACTTCTTTCTGTAATGAGACAGAAAGGCCGTCCCCAAAGGTCCCCATAGCTCTTTCACCTAAACTCAGTCAGCAGGCATCTAATCTAACCAGTCCCAGGGGACCACAGCAGCTGG
Organism: Nannospalax galili; assembly: GCF_000622305.1. NCBI lineage: Eukaryota > Metazoa > Chordata > Mammalia > Rodentia > Spalacidae > Nannospalax > Nannospalax galili. The sequence continues at coordinate 2,228,399 of NW_008342297.1, read as the reverse complement.
GCAGGCCAGCACCTGCTGGACTACCCCGTTCGGGCAGGTGGACAGTCTAGAGAACAGAGGACAGAAGGTTGCTGAGGAGAGTTGTGGGGGACTGGTGCTGACGCTGGAGGGCAGGGACAACAGCCTTGGATGGCTGCCCGCCTGTAGGGCCATCAGGCATGGAGGAGAATGGCTGAGCATGTCTCAGGGAAGGAGAGCTATCACTGGTCAGGCTGAGGCCTTGAGCAGCTGTCCCTCCCTCCCCTCTCCAGCCCAGGCTGGCCCAGGAGGACCCACTCACTAGGGAGATGAGGTTGGAGAGGGTGAGGCTCATCGCGACATCCACTTTGTCCTGCTTGTGGGCCGCCGGCCGGAGTTCCTTGTTGTAACCCTTCTCCACGAAAAGGTACTGGATCAGCCGCTGCTCCTCATTCAGGCCCCAGCTGCCTGGGAGGGTCGGGAAAGGGAACAGGGTGCTGGGCATTGGACCCAGGAAGGAAATTGCCCTGAGGCCCCACTGGGTCAGCCTGGGATTGGGTTGAGTTGTTCCCTGGGAGTGGAGGTCAGAAAGGGCAGAATGGGAGTGGGTCATGTAGAGGGGGGCCCAGGTAGGCACAGAGGGCTCCTAGGGAGGGAGTTATGTCTATCCTTACCACACACAACCAGGGTGGCCAGCAGCCCCAGTATGGGCACAGGCCCCACCATCCCACACCTCTGACTGGAGCTTCTGTCTTCCCCTTGGCCTGCTGGCTGTGGAATGAGGGTGGGCAGGAGAGGGAACAGGTGCAGGGTTGGGGGTGGTGGTGGGGAGAGGCAGCCGGAAATGCAATCTGATATTTCAAGGCAGGTGGTGAGGGGGTGGGGATTGACAGCTAGGGCAAGAACCCAAGGACAGGAGGCAGAGATCTCAGATAGGGGCTGTTACTGCTAGCCAGGAGGGGAGGATTGGTGGAGACATGGTTTTGTGTGTGTGTGTGTGTGTGTGTGTGTGTGTGTGTGTGTTTCTGGTAACCATGGATAGAGGTGGTGACAGGCAGGCCAGCTGCTGCCACTTGGAAGGTAAAAGATATATTCAGATGGGGACTTAGCAGTCGCCCAGCCTTGGTGACAGGCAGGCCAGCTGCTGCCACTTGGAAGGTAAAAGATATATTCAAATGGGGACTTAGCAGTCGCCCAGCCTCCAGTTTCTTCTCTGTGTGTGTGTGTGTGTGTGTGTGTGTGTGTGTGTGTGTGTGTGTGTGTGCCTGTGAAGGTCAGAGGTTGACAGTGGGTGTCTTTCTCTATTGCTGTTCACCTTATTTTTTAAATTTAAATTTTACTTATTGTGCGTATGTATGACATATGTGGGTGTGTAAATGTGGGTGTGACATGCCATGGCACATGTGTGGAAGCAGAGCAAAACTTTTAGGAATTGTTTCTTCTTCCTATGGTGGGTTCTGGAAGTTGAACTCCAGTCCTCAGGCTTATGCAGCAAGCACTTTTACCCGCTGAGCCATCTTGCTGGCTCGCCACTGCTCTTTCTCTTTTTTTTGTTTCTTCCTTCTACTTATTATTGCCTTTTAAATTATTTATTTGTTTGTTTGCTTGCTTATTTATTTATTTATTTATCGAGTTCCGAGTTGCACATGTGGAAGTCAGAGGACAACTTGCAGGAGTCGGTTCTCTCCCACTATCTCGGTCTCGGGAATCGAACTCGGATTGTCAGACTTGGCAGCAGGTGGCTACTTACTATTCATTTCACTGGCCCATGGCTTTTTTTTTTTTTTTAAAGTGAAGGTCCCTTACTGGTCCTGCTTCCATGAGTGGCTAAGACCAAGAGAAAAGGGAGGACACACAGCTAGCCTAGGAGAAGGACATTTCCACAACGTTCCAATTATACACAGAACTAAACAGGCAAGCATAGAGTAACTATTGTGGTTAGAAGTTGGCAGTGTGATCCTTGGTGGGACCATGGGTGTTGTTGAAAAAATATAGTACTCCCCTCAAAGTAGGTGCCTGGAGGAACTTGGTCTGCTTTGCCCAAGAGAAATCAGATCAAAAGTAGTTTGGGAAGGCCAGACTGTCAGGAATGGAGGGAGGAGGATGGTCTAGGGGGTGGACAGTACTATTTGGCAACTGGGGTGAAGGGATTTCCCTCTCCCTCCTGAGATCCCCTAAGCTTGGCTGGTCCGGCAGGAATGAAGCAGCTGCAGCACCCAAGTGCTAGTCTGGACTTCTAGATGTTCTAGGTAGGGGGCTGGAAGCAGCTCACAAAGGCTTGCCCTCCAGGGAGATGCTGCTACTGCCCAGCTTTGTGCCAGGGTGCAGTGGTCCTTGAGGTCCCCATAGCAGTCTACTTGTAATTTGTGCTTGAACATAGATCATTTTGTTTTTAAGGGGGCTATTCTCAGGGGCCCAGAAGATGAACACCAGGTCCTCTTTGTGCTCTGTGTTCTTGTACGTAGCATCGTAGAGTATAGCAGCAGTCCTGGCTGATAGCATCTTGACCAAAGGGTTAAGCACAGTTTGGTCAACATCACCTGCCAGTATCTTGGAGCTGTCCTTCAGGATGATGTTTTTCTCATCCTCACTCAGGCAGAAATGCTTCTTTACTTTCTTTGGCATTGAGGGCTTGTGAACCTTTGTGCCACTGAACACGTTGCTGACACCATCAGAGACTGCCACACCAGAGACCATGTTTCCAGAAGTGAATGGGAGACAGGAGAGCCACAGGAGAACTGAGCCCATAGCTACTGCCAGGATCCAGTTGAACCCCTCTGCCTTGTTTTTTGAGACAGGGACCCCTCACTGAACCTGGACCTCACCTCTTCAGCTAGACTGGGATCTACTTGTCTCTATTGGGATCTGAACCTGGACCTCACTGAACCTGGACCTCACCTCTTCAGCTAGACTGGGATCTACTTGTCTCTATTGTCTTCCTCCTTATCTAGGGCTGGGATTATAGGTACTATGCATGGCTTTTATGTGGGTACTGGGGATCTTATCTCAGATCCTCAGGCTTGTGTAGCAAGCACTTACCTCTGAGCCAGCTCTCTAGCCCCCCACCTTTTTTTCTTCAGACAGGGTCTCACTCTGTAACCCAGACTACCCTGTAACTCACTATGTAGCTCATGCTGGCCGCAAGGCCTCGAACTCATGTCAATCCTCCTGCCTTGGGTTTCAGAGTGCTGAACTCATAGACACAAGTCACCACTCCTGGCTCCTCCCAGCTTCTTTGTGGCCATTGCTAACTATTTCTGGAGGCTTGACCCTGCCTCCTCCCATCTGATGTCCACCCATTCCCATCCCAGGAAATCTCCAGATTGTTTTTGTAGATTACAAATAACATTTATTAAAGCAGCTGTGTCTGATGACATATTTGGGAAGACATATGAGACCCAGGTTCCCCACTCCATCAACACATACCTGACCAACTAGAGAGTTTGTCACATCTTTCTCAACTCCCTTAGCCCCTGGGGGCAGTGGGACCTTCCTGTGGCTGTCTGGCTCGGGGAGCATGAGGACTGAGTGGAGAGTGGTGCTCCTTTTTCTCCATCCCCTGGCTCTGCTCCACACCCATCCACAGTCCCTGTGGCTCTCCTCCTGTCAGGGCAGCAGAGCGGAAGGCCTGCAGGGCCTGCACCAGCAGCCGGGGTAGACTGTGGGCCAGTGTAGAAGGCTCGAGGCCCACCAGGCCACTGAAGGCCACTCACTGGCTCCCCAAGCCAACACTCACCCAGGCTCTGAAGAGGCCTGTCAGTGTCTTGGAGCTCAGATCTGCCAGCACCTGTAGAGGGAGGGGGTCAGGACCCAAAAATCACTCCTGGGTGGGAAGCCTGGGGGTTACTCTCCTCCTCCGGAACCCGGGAACCCACCTAGATCTTTGCCCCTTTCCTTTACCCATAGTCCCACTTATTTCCAGAGAGCTCCTTTGGACACCCCCGTGAGCTCTTCCACCCATACTTCCCCCATCTTCCCTCTTTCTAGTGTCCCAGCTCACCCCTCCCCCCAAGTCAGGCCTGAACTTTCTGCCTCTTTTCTGCACTGGGTTCTGGCCACTGTGAGGGAGTCTGGGCAGCCTGGGACCTACCTCATGAAAGTTCATGGCCAAGCGCTCTGCTGGGATCTGTAGGATCCAGGCATGTGCTCCCTGCATGGTGGACAACTTCTGTTGCAGGGTCTCCAGCCCAGGGCATTCTGAAAGCAGGGGAGGTTCCCAGACTAATAGAACTAACCCAGAGCCAGTGCTGGGGTGGACATCCTAGGGCAGGCCTCCTCTGCATGCTCCAGATGGGGAAACTGAGGCTTGCAGAGGTTAAGTAATCTTATAAGGCAGAGTGCTTCTGTCTGACACCAACTACGACTCAAAGCCACAATCACCTTGAAGAGTCATCTGTTCTCCCTTGAAGAGAGCAAGCCAGCTGGCCTGCCCTGTTGCCCCCTGAGGTAAGGCTTCCTGGCACACAATCCTACCACCCTTCCAGAAACCTCTTGGTTAGCCTCTTGGCTGCTCCTCTCCAGAAGGTCGGCAGGGGGTGTCATTACCCTTCGTTTGCCAGCGCAGCTCTGACTTCAGGAACCGCGTTGCTGCAACCGGCGATCCTAGGGGTGACACCCGAGTTAGAGGAAGCGCCTCGCCAAGGAAACGAGGCTCAATGACGCTAGAGCTTAGGCCTGGCAGGGTTTGTGGGGTACCTATGTACAGCCGCTGCTCCCGGGTAGGGTGCCCCAGAGGGTCCCGGAGGGACCGAGCAGGGTGAGCTGGGGCAGGGACCCGACGCCACAACCAGGGGCGCGGTCCGAACAGCTCCTGCGCTACCCGCAGCAGGTCCAGCAGCTTGCGCACCAGCGAGCGCAGCTCTGCAGGTAGGACAAGAGGCTGAGCATCCGTCCCAGGTGGACCCAGCCCTCTGCCCTGGCACCCAGGAACCCGACTGACCGCACCGCCTCCGGCGCTGCAGGCACTGCTCCGGCGCTATGCGTGCACAGGTGCGCTCGGACCCCCGGCACAGGCGCGCATAGAGCCAGTCGGTGTCCTCTGGAAGGTCCTCCGTCGAGTCCCAAGTTAGAAGTTCTCTGCAGCTGGGCTCGCGAGTGGAGGGGGCCGCTGCAAGCAGATGCCAGCTCACTCCTTGTTTGCGGACCTAGACCCCGGCAACCCCTCCCTAGAGGGAAAGTGCTTTCCCTGAGAACAAGGGAGCGCAACACCTACGCAGCTAGATGGAAATGTGTTTGCCTCAGGGGTCAGTGGAACCCGGGCAGGGGCCGCTCACCAGTCATCTGCTCCTGCAGCCAATCTTTGAACACGACCACGCGAGGGTAGACCCCAGGCTTCCCTGGTTCCCCACAGCCATCCCCCCATGAGGTGATTCCAAAGAGGACTTCTCTGGGGTGCGAGCCGGGCTCAGAGCAAGTTAGTGGGCCTCCTGAATCACCCTATGGGACCAAAGCCGAGAGAAAACAATGCTTTCACCCAGGCCCCTCTTAGCCTGTCTCGTGCTTGGTGGGGATGGCGGGTCTGAGGGCTTGATTCCATTTTAGTTACGAAGACTTAGCGATTCGGAGGAATTCTGCTCCCAGTCAATCAGAGTTCATACCTGGCACGAGTCGATGCCCCCTGCCAGGTAACCAGCGCAGAGCATGGTGCTGGGACGCAGCCCAGGTCCCAGGGCCTTTTGACAGGTGTCCGCGCTGAGCAGAGGAACCCGGGCCTCCCTCACCGTCTCAGACTCAGGCCCATCTACAAGAAAGAGTGGATCCGGGTTTGGAGAGCAGAGGCAGGGCCTTGAGATCCGCTCTACTTACTCTCCCCTTTTGTGAGACGGGGCAGCATTTTGAAGCTGTGTTCCTTACGTTCCTGCTTGCCCAAACTCCATCTCAACTTACTTCCAACCCCCTTGTTCGTCCCTACACACCCTACACACCCAGAGTTTATCCAGGCACTGACTGGCAATACCTTCGAAGAGGGCCCCCCAGCCCGCGATGGCGCAGGGAGTGCCGGCGGGAGGCTCTTGAGGCCCCTGGGGTAGGCACACGGGGCGCGCAGGTCCCATTGGGCTCACTGGAGTCCACAGTTGCACCAGAGCCAGGCCATTGTGGAAGGTCTGCGGGTCAAACAGGAGAGGGGGTGGCGGTGCAAAGTCAAAGCAGAGGATTTGGGGTGCTGGTCCCAGTTCTGAGGACCCAGGGTCCATCTTCTACCTTAGGGTGGGGCAAGATGCGGTTCACCGGCACCTCCTCTGCTTGGTCCCGCTGTGATCCCTCAGCCAGTGTCACAGTCCACAGAAGCTCATTCGAGATGCTGCGCAGCAAGGACAAGGGCGCAACGAGGCCCTTTGGCGACCCTGCCCCTTTTGCACCCGCAGTGAGCACCACTGCAGTGCCCCAGGGGAGCAGACAGGGACCTGGACAGGGGTCCCTCCCTAGAGCGGGCGAATGTGAGGTGGGGCGCGCTGTCCCACACACCCTCCATCTCCGGGGTCTCCCGAGCCCGGCACTTTGAGACCCACGGTCGGAGGCCGACTTCCGCCAGGGGGCAGCAGAGACCGGAGCTCCCGCATGATGCCCTGTAGGTTTCCAGACCTAGGATTGGGTAGCCCTTCTGGGAAGGTGTCTGGGGACTAGACGTACCCAGCGAAGCAGTGCGCCGCGGTGAGCACCCAGGACGCCGCTACCAGCACGCCGCTGCACAGAGGCTGTTCCCCAAGCTGCAGCCGCACTAGCCAGGGCCAGGCCCCGGATGGAGCCGCGCTGCCCCCCACTATGCGGCCATGAGTCCTGGTCACGTTGGCAGAGCCCGGGCGCCTCTTGCCACATGGCCCTAGAACGGCAGAAGCAGTGCCATGGGGGGGAGGCGGTTCCTAGCTGTCTTCTTGTCGAGGCTCACCCGACTCTGTCACGCTCCGTGGAGCCGTTTAGTCTCACCTGGCTCAGTTGGGTCTTGGAGGAGAGGGGCTTGAGTCCTGAGGCATCCGGGTCCTGCTGAGAACAGTCTTTTGAACCTTACTTCTGCCTCACTGCCCAGCCTCCACCCTGGCCTGAAGGTCCTGTCTTGGAGCCAGTCTCCTCTTGTCCCACACTCTTAACACAGGTTCTATGAACTGCCATGAACTGCCACCTGGGCTCACACTGTCCCCACCTCCCTGCCGTGTCCCGAGCTTGACAAGTCCCTTCCACTTGGAGAGACCTCCAAAAAGCTGTGCCTTAGTTGCAGCCCCACCCAGTCTCTGCTCCCAAGTGGGTGGGACTTAAGGTAAGGGGTGGGAATGGACAGAATGAATCCCCTGTAAGTCTGCAAATTCACTGGGGCATGGGTAGGGAGGCACTCATGCAGTCTGTGCTGAATCTCCATTGACACCTGCTTTATGGCCCACCGGGGACTCCTCTGGGCAGCCTGCACCACCTGAGTACCCTGGGCAGACAGAACTGTGGACACATGGAACACAAAATCATGTCTGGTTGGGAGAAAGCTTCAGTCCAGTCCTCCTGAACCCTGCATGGGAAGACCATGCAGAAGCAGGCTGGGCTCCTAGAGCCCCAGGGAAGGGGTGATAGGGAGAGGGGAGGGGCCCTGGGGCCTGAGACTCAGCCCTTAGAACAGATGGTCCCTACTGCTTGGCCCATGATACTTTCTTAAGTCAGCTGAACTGAGCTGGAGTCTCTGAAGAGTACCTTTCCTTAAAGACTTCAGAGGAAAAAGTACTACCCAGGCATCCCAGAATTAAGCCTGTGGCATAGAGTGACTGCAGTTGAGGTATCTACCTTTGGGCCTAAATTACCAAGGCAAACTGCCCTGGGTCCCCTCCCTTCTAACTCTGGAGCCTTCTCTAAGTGCTTCTAGGCAGTGTTTGATGACTCCTCTTCCTGGGCAAGCCTGTCTGCCCCTCCTTTTCTTCCTATATCATAGTTCCAGGCCCCTCCTCTTAGCAGGTAGGCAGAAGGGCCACCAGTCTTCAAAAGTGGGAGTGACAAGTTTGTCATCCTCTATGCCCCTCCCACCTCAGTGGCTCCTTCAGGCCAGCCCGGCTCACTTTGCAGGGTGCTGGGGGACAGGTGCATGTACAGTGGATGCCTGTGGGCAGTCCAGGGGTCTGGGAGGGGCAGCAGCAGCAGCAGCAACACAGCCAGCAACATGGTGACCTGGAGATGGGGTGGGAGGCGCCTGTCCTCTTTCCTCCTGGGGTCCACCCTCTCCCATGCTTCTTCCTGGGCACAGGATTTGTGTCCCTCAAACCATCTAGTCATGTCGTCTTACACTAAATTACCCAGTTCCAGTGGTCTGCACCTCACCTGGCCCGTACCTCCTGGGAGCCCTCAGAGGAATGGAGCTCAGGGGCTATATAGAGGACAGAAATGGGGAGGTGCATGGGACGGCAGCCAGGACTGGGGGAGGGAATGAGGTAGTAGGCTCGACCCTCACCTTTGAAGTCTCATCATCCCAGCTCTGAGCCCCTCTTCTGTCAAAGCAGCCCTTGTTTCTGCGGCTGCTTCAAAGGGACTGAGATAGGGAAGAAGAGCTGACAGTTGGGCCAGGGGCCAGGCAGAGGGGCTCTGGTGGGCAGGGGCTGGCAGGAGGGAATCCCCATCTGTCTCTGCCCCCTGGGGAGTTCACTGCGAATGCTGGGGGCAGGCCCTCTTGGAGGAAGGAAGGCTAAAGGTGGGGGTGGGCATCCTCAGTGGTCCCACTGCTGAGCGAGCCACTGAGCTCCCAGGCCCCTGCCCCTAATTGCTTGACAGCATCCCTTCTCTGTGTGGCCATTTCTAAAGATGATCAAAGTATCCTAATTAGCACCGTAATCGCTGCACTAGGGTAGTGGGGTGGGAAGAGGCAAAGGCAGGAGATGAAAGGCCCCCACAGTGGCCCAGTTCAAGGAGGACAGGGCCCAGTAGCTTCTGAAGTTCTCCAAGACTCCTGTCCCTGCCTGCTTAGTCTGTTCAGCATTGTTTACAGTTGCTGTGGCCCTGATCTGGCAGGAGGGAATCCAAGGGAGGGTCCATAAATAGGCAGCTGTCCTGGAATCAAGTCACTACCTGGGGCAGGGCAGGATCTTTGGGTTTGAAAAAAGTACCTAAGCATCTCAATTCATCTTGGTGAACTCAAATCCAATTTGGAGTATTTAAGCACAGGAATTGGGGCACACTGTGACAAGGGCTCTGTTCTCTTCAAGACTATTATTACAGAACTTATCCCTTCTCCCCCAGTTACCACCATACTGCATAGAACCAATTTCTCCTATTCAGGAAAGCTGGAGAAATACTGGGTATAGATTGTTGCATCAATTTAATGACACAAGAAATTAGAATTATTTATGAATATTACAGGGTAAATTTTATGTGATCGCCAGACTTCAAAATATCTTTTGTTATTTTTATTTTATGTGTATGTTTGTTTTGCTTGCATGTATGCAAGTGCATCATGTGTATACAGTGCTGGTGAAGGCTAGAAGAGGGCATTGGATCTGCTGGAATTGGAATTGCAGATGATTGTTAACTGCCATGTGGGTGCTGGGAACTGAACCTGGGTCTTCTAGAAGAACAGCAAGTTCTCTTTTCCACTGAGCCTTATGTGCTGGTCAAAACAGCCAGCAGAGATCCTTCTTCCCTCACTCTACCTGCCTCCCTGATGTGGATAAGGCTTGGAGTCCCACCTGATAGCAGGATGGGGACAGATTCTTTCACCGGCACAGGGACTGAAAAAATCACATCATTTCAGATTTATCTCCTGCTGATTGAGACACCTCCACAAGCTGGTGAGAGCCACCTGCGCTTGTGAATTTGGTCATCTGCCATCTGCTTGCATAGAGGAGCAGGGCTTGTCTGCTCCATCCCTGTGCTGTCCCCAGCTCCAACCTGGTCACATGCCTATGATGATCAGTGTTGGCCCCTCTGCCTGCTTCAGAGCTGTGGCCTCAGAGGACATCCAGGACCTCTTCCTCCTTTCCTTCTTTCTCACCATGTCCTTCTCTCTGCCCATGGCCACCTCCATGCCCTTACCTTTACTGGGCAGGTACTGGGGGTGTAGGGAGGGTCTGAAGTATACAAACAGCTGGTCTGCTTCAGGGAAAGAGATAGTGGGGCTAGAAGGGAGATGGCCAGGTGAGAAGAAATCAGGAGCCATACCTGTCACTAAAGGTCCTCCTACATCTCCTCTGCACCCTGGGCATCATTATCCAGGACCTCTTCCTCCTTTCCTTCTTTCTCACCATGTCCTTCTCTCTGCCCATGGCCACCTCCATGCCCTTACCTTTACTGGGCAGGTACTGGGGGTGTAGGGAGGGTCTGAAGTATACAAACAGCTGGTCTGCTTCAGGGAAAGAGATAGTGGGGCTAGAAGGGAGATAGCCAGGTGAGAAGAAATCAGGAGCCATACCTGTCACTAAAGGTCCTCCTACGTCTCCTCTGCACCCTGGGCATCATCTCCCACAATGAAGTCTAGGGGGATAAACAACAGCTGGGGAGGCTCCACTCTGCACCTCTGAGCTGCATTTCTGCCCTGTATCTGGCAATAACCACATAAAGTGTGGCGGCTTCCACTCATGGGCCCTTAAAAATGCTTTCTTTTAACAAAATTTTATTTATTATTTTTATTTTATGTGTATGCGTGTATTGCCTGAATGTAGGTAAGTGCACACGTGTCATGTAATGCCTGAGGAGGACAGAAGAGGCCATCGGATCCCCTGGAACTGGAGTTATGGACAGTTGTTAGCTGCCATGTGGGTGCTGGGATTCGAACCCCGGTCTTCTGCAAGAACAACCCATGTTCTTAACCTCTGAGCCATCTCTCCAGCCCCCCAAAATACTTCTTAAGCCAGGTGAAGTGGTGCACACCTGTAGCTCCAGGAGGCTGAGGCATGATTGTGAGGGCTTAGGAGTTTGAAGCTAGTCTAGGTCACAAAGCAGGACCACATTTCTTTTTAAAAATATATATTTAAAAACATTTTGTTTATTATTTTTATTTTATGTGTACGAGTGTTATGCCTGCATGTAGGTAAGTGCACCTGTGTTGTGCAATGCCCTCAGAGGACAGAGGAGGCTGTTGGGTCCCCTGGAACTGGAGTTAGAGACAGTTGTTAGCTGCCATGTGGGTGCTGGGATTCAAACCTGGGTCTTCTGCAAGAACAGAGTTCTTAACCGCTGAGCCATCTCTCCAACTCCCTATTATTTTTATTTTGATATATGAGTGTATTGCCTGCATGTGTGTAAGTGCACCTGTGTTGCGCAATGCCTGAGGAGGTCAGAAGAAGGTGTTGGATTCCCCTGGAACTGGAGTTACAGACAGTTGTTAGCTGCCATGCTGGTGCTAGGAATCAAACCTGGGTCCTCTGCAAGAGCAACCAGTGCTCTTAACCAGCCGTTGAGCCATCTCTCCAGTTGTTAAAAAAATTAAAATAAATTTTTAGTCTAGACTTGGTTGTGCATGCCTTAATCCCAGCATTCGGGAGGCAGAGGCAGGTGGATCTCTGTGAGTTCAAGGCCAGCCTGGTCTACACAGCAAGGTCCAGGCCAGTTGGGGCTACAGGGGGACCCTGTCTCAAAAAGACCAAAAATAAAAAATAAAATAAATAAAAATTTGTGAGTTGCCGTGTGGGTGCTGGGAACTGAACCCCAGTCCTTTGCAAGAACAGCCAATGTTTTTAACCCCTGAGCCAACTCTCTGGCTCCAGGATCACATCTCTTTAAAGAAATAAAATAGAAAAGGTTGGTTTTTTCTTCCCTTGCTCCAACCTAGGGTAAGGAGTGTCTGTATTTTAAGGCTGGGCCTCGGCAGCCCCAACAGTCTAGAGATAAAAGAGTTTTTCAATGTGGTCACTTCGTGAAGGGGAACAAATAAAGGGTTCCAATGATCCTCCCAAGCTCATCTTCTAGGGCTACTGACATGAAGTTCAGGTTTAAATAGAAGGTAAGTTTTGTATAACTAAGCAATCCTGGTCAAGATGTGATTCTGACCATCACTGGCCCATCATTGTCTGAACTCCTGCAAGGTGGTCCAGTTCCATGGATTGTCAGAAGTCCATGAAGACTCTTCCTGGGAGGCAAGTTTCTCCTTTGGCTGGCAAGGGTGTTTTGGCTTCCCCCGCTCCATCTCAGGATGGGATTGCTAGAGAGATCTTAATTGGGGAGTGATCCTTTGTTGCTATAGCCCCATAGCCAAAGGGAGGGCCAGGGCTCTACCTTTTTCCAGTGCCTCCATTCCAAGAGGACAGAGGAGAGTGAGGAAGGGAGGGAGCCTGGGACCTTTCTGTTGATATCTCTAGAAAGGTCTAGTGGGCTGTCAGGAGTCACCTGTGAGCTCAGGTGAGTTAGCCGCTAGCACAGAAGAGGAAGGACCGGACCATGGGAAAATGGGGGAGGAAGGCATGGTGGGAGAAGCCCAGGCCCTCTTGCAGAAGCCAGAATCCAATGGTGTAAGCATCTCTACATGTGCGCTCTGGGGAAGGGCCTTCCCTCCCCACCTCTCTGGGACCCCACTTATGTCACAGAGGTACTTGTCCCTCCCTACATCACAAAGTCCCCTGACCTCTATGGTCCTCCAGGGGAGAGGGCAAAAGGGGAGCAGGAGGGTGACTTGCTCAAGAAATGCCCAGACTGCCTTTGGGGGCAGTGTCCCTACTCAGCACAGTGACGTCTGTAGCCATGTCAGCTCTGCTGACTACGGCTGGTCATGAGCTGACGTGTGAGGAGAGAATGATATTAGAGCCTCCGTGGGAAGAGCGGTCACTCAGCTGTGACTCAGAGCTCATCCATGGGGCTCTGATTGCATCACTGTGTGAACTTGGTTGAGTCACTTCCTGCCTTGTTCCAAATTGTGCCCCCAAAAGGTATGATGCAATTCCAATCCCCAGCACTTCAGAATGTGACCTTACTTGGAGACAGGCTTGTTGTATGCACCTAGTGGAAATGAGGGTGGGCCCTCAGTCCACTGTTAGACTAGTCTTTATACCAAGAGACACAGAGAGAGTTCAGGATAAAGGCTGTGTCACAGTGGAAGCAGAGACAAAAGAGTTGCAAAGCTAAGGGTGACAAGAACTTTCAGCACCACAGGAAGAGAGGAGAGAAGCAGGAGCAGATTCTCCCACACAGTCCTGAAGAGAGCAGGACCCTCCCAATCCCCTGACTTCATACCCCGGCCCCCAGAACTGTGACTCAGTTTCTGTTTTAAGCCAGTTTCTGTTTGGGCGCTGTGTGACAGCAGCTCTGAGAAATGGACGTATTTCTTCCACTGGTGTGTTCGTCTGGAAGATGGGATACAACATATACCATGTTGGGAAGATGAACGGGGTTGGCATAAATAAGGCTTCCTGCAAAGGGCTGTGAGGGACTGCTGTCATTGTGCTGGATCACGCTGGCGTCACTAGGATGCTGCTCTCTCTGTATGAACATGGGAGGCAGTGGACCCTGAGCTGGGAGACTGCAAGAGAGATGTGGCGGCCCAGAAAACAGAAAAGGGACATGGGGTGGCAGCAGGGGGAGGGGGCACCCCAGACTGCATGTGGCTTGACCTTAGAGGTGGCTTATAAGGGGTTCTCCTCATGGCTTGGGGGTCCCCTTTAGCGTGTCAGCTTTGCTTTTTGTCTGTTTCCCTACCTCCCTAGAGCTGAACCTATCTTTAAGAGGGGCCTGGAGTTGGGTGTGAATGTGCATATCTTTAATCCCAGCACTAGGGAGGCAGAGAGAGGTGGATCTCTGGGTTTGAGGCCAATCTTGTCTACATAGCAGATTCCAGGCCAGTCAGGGTTACATAGTGACAGCCTGTCTCAAAAAAAAGTGGTGGGGGGACTGGAAAGGTAGGGGTGTTATCTGGGAGTGGGGTGCTGGAGCTGGACCTTCCTGCTGTAAGTTCCATGGGTTGAGAGCAAGGTGGCCTTGGAATTTGCCTGCAGGGCTCCAGGGCTGGTGAGACTCCCCTACTTTCCCCTTCCCTTCTTGCTCAGAGGTTAGAGGCCACATAGTACGGGCACATCTGGATTACCACCATGTTACTGAAGACCTCTGTTCAACTTGTGAAGAAAGTAAACCATTTCACAATTATAATTTTACCTTCCTTCCTTCCTCCCTTCCTTCCTTCCTTCCTTCCTTCCTTCCTTCCTTCCTTCCTTCCTTCCTTCCTTCCTTCCTTCCTTCCTTCCTTCCTTCCTTCTTTCCTTCCTTCCTTCCTTCCTTCCTTCCTTCCTTCCTCCCTCCCTCCCTCCCTCCCTCCCTCCCTTCCTTTCATCCAGGTTGACCTCGAACTTACTACGTAGCCCAGGCTGGCCTTAAACTCAAAGCAATCCTTCTGCCTCAGCTTCCTAAGCACTAGGAAAGGGTGAGCTACCATGTCTGCCTTAGATGGTGTTTTTTAGAGAAAAAGATCTCTAGGGCATCTCAGTTGATAGAGCACTTGCCTAGCATGAACGAGGCCCTAGGTTTGATCTACAGCACTGCATAAACTAGGCGTGGTGGCAAATGTGGATTGGTTCAAGGTCATTCTTGGCTACATTGGGAATTTGAAGCCAGTTTGAGATACATGAGACCCTGTTTCAAAAAGGAAGAAGGAAGGAAGGAAGGAAGGAAGGAAGGAAGGAAGGAAGGAAGGAAGGAAGGACAGAGAAAAGGAAGACAATCTCTATGAAGAAGAGACAATCCCTGGACATGTGGTCCCTTCATTTCCTTAAAGATTTTCAGTAGGAACCCTACTTGCAACAATATTATTTTCCATCATTTTGTCTCTGAACTTCTATCTATATCAATGCAAAGATAAAACTTGTAGAAATGGTGGCTGTACATTAGCATCAGTAATGGATGCATGTAGTTCAGGCTGGCCTTCAAGGCTTGCCTCAGCATCCTAGTGTGGAAGGATTACAGGTATGCATCACCATGTCATTGGGCCATAAATGGCTTAGCTTCAGAAACTGAGGTTTATTTTTATTTTGCTTTGTTTTTTTTTTTTCTTTCCTGCCTTGCTGGAGTTCTTTAAAACCAGCAGGCAGTGTGTGCGTGAATATAAAACATCGAGTATTTTAAAAGCACAACTCTCCAGCAGAAACCTTCTCAACGATATTGTTGATTGATATAGTATTTCATGCCCAAATGTTTATTAATATCAAATGCTCACCAAATGAAGTCCATGAAGTTCAAGGTATTCCAATGCATTGAACTTTTATTTATGTAGCTGTTTAAGGCCAGTATCATCTCTAGGGGGAGAAGATGTTAAATCCAGCTGTGCCTGGTTCTAATGGTCTCTTCCCTGCCCTCTCCCAGCCAAGCCTCTTGTGGCCACAGGCATCCCCCTCAATCGCCTCCCCCAGCTCTGCAGGGGACCCTGAGGTACCCAAACAAAGGTGGAAGCTTCTGGAAATGGGAAGGTTGAGGCCCAGACTTTGCTTCCTCCTCGGGGAAACCTGGCTGTGAAGAAGTGAGGAGGAGCTTAGGGAGGGATGTGGGAGAGCTGCCATGACACCCATGGGTCATGGTCTGAGAATGGCACACAAGATATTGGGAGACCAAGGTCCTGGAGGGAAGAGGAAGAGGGAAAACAAGGCCACAGGGCCACTAAAGTCTCTCCTTGCACCCCCAGACCAGAGTAGGGGCAGTGAAGGCAGGGTCTGAGGGCTTGACATCTTGGACTCTGCTGGAATGCCCCAATCACACTGTTCACAGCTCCAGGAGAGGCTGCCCCTATATCGAGGGTCCCCCTGCAGACCACACCTAGCTCAGAGCTCCATGCTCTGCCCCTGGGGCCTAGCTGAGGGGCGGGGCCAGGGTATGGGCCAGAGGTGTGGGACAGCATGTAAAGCCAATAAATGCCTGGAGGTAATTATAGAGAGCAAGACAGGAAAAGGGCACTTTCCCTGCAACCATCGTCCTTGCACACGCATACACACACACACACACACACACACACACACACACACGCATGCACGCGCGTGCAGAAGCCAGCCCATTTGCAGGGTAATGGCTTTGTGACAGCAGGAATTATCTGCAGCATTAGAGGCAGCCTGTCTGGGGTGGGGAGATACAACCTGGGGGGAGCCTTAGCCTGGGTCTTGGGGATCCTAATGAAAGAGACAGGCGCTTGTAGATTAGAACCTGAATTCCTGGGAACACTTGAAGGGGTGGGGAGCCTGGGAGGGGGCTGCTGCATGGGGTTTGGTGAGGCACAGGGCCAAGGAGATGGCCTCTGCCACTCTAACCCCCTCTCTCTGCTCTGAGGCCTGTAAGTGGACAGATAACTGGGAGGACTTCCTGAGGACCGTGGCAACCTGGCATCTGCCTGATCTCTGGATGTCTTCCTACTCAGCCTCAGGTTGTCACACCTAGCTGACTAGAAAAGGACAGAGGGGAATGAAGGGGTACAAGGGGACCCAGAAAGGCAGACTGGGGCTGTGAATATGGTGATGGGGGTGGCAGGCTTTACATGAGTTGCTTGTTCTCTGCAGGACTGGGGCCTGGCAGTACTGGGCTAGGAGGTGGAAGGACAGGATCAGGAAAATGGAAAAGCCCCCATCTGGGTGTTGAGGTGTCAGGTAAAGACTGAGAACCTGGTCTCCCTCTGGCCACTCCTTAGTCAGCTGGGTAAAGGCAGTGGGGTGAACTCTATGGTTCTTTATGTTGTTATAAGACACAGGTCCCCAGTGTCTTATCCCAGGACCTGGCCTGGAACCTTCCCTGGAGGTTAGGGTTGTTGAGTTATGCCCATCACCCTGACAATAAAGCCAGGCTCTGTGACTCTGGCAGCAACAGAGCCTTTTGCCCACCTGCGGGCACACCCAGATTGCATTTGCTGAAATAAATTGCTGGAGAAAATAAATCCTGCACACATGATTAATGGGAGGCAGGGAGGGAGGCAGCCACCGTGAGGAGCGGCTGGGAACAGAGTGACACTCAGGCACAGAGCCAACACAGATGAGGGGGCCTCCGGGAAGGGGTCTGGCAACTGCAGCACCAACCGCTAGGGTCACTGTGGTGCTGCACAGGGGGCTGGGCCTCAGGATTCAGGCCAGCGCCAGGATGAAGGCCAACCCCAATCAGGGCAGGTAGTACAGAGAGCCTTTCCTGAGCCTAGAGCTTTGACTAGGGCTGGGACAGACTTCCTAGCTGTTAGGGGCCCCTCCCAGACCAGAATGGGAGGGTAATGGGGGAAGCAAGTAAAGGAGGGTCTCAGGAAAAGGGATGGGCAGAGGGGATAGGGCTTTCCTCAGACTCCATCTCCACATCTGTTCAATGGAGCTAACACCAGCTCACCCTCATAGGGCTGCTGAGAGGCTCAGCTGTGACCCCCACGCAAAGCACCCATGAGGGTGCTGGACACAGAAAATGTTTATTTTACTTTTTATGTATATGAGTGTATTGCCTACATGCATGTAAGTGCATCTGTGTTGTGCAGTGCCCATGGAGGTCAGAAAAGGGTGTCAGATCCCCTGGAACTGGAGTTATGGATGGTTGTCAGCCGCCATGTGGGTGTTAGAAACTGAACCTGGGTCCTCTGCAAGGGCAGAGTCATCTTTCTATCCCATTATTATTTACTATTATTATTATTAATCATATTTTTATTTCTTGAGAGAGGGTCTCATGTATTCCAAGCTGACCTTGAACACCTTCAGCCTATGTAGCTGAAGATGACCTTGAACTTTTGACCCTCTGCCTCCACCTCCAGTGCTAGGATTACAGGCATGCCCCACCAGTTCGTTGTATGTGGCACTGGGGACCGAAGCCAGGGCCTCATGAGTAAGGGCACCTACCACTGATCTGTAGCTTCTTTTAAATGTACCTTTTATCTTCTTTAGAAAACCATGGGGAAGTAGCCACCTGGAGGTATGTGGGGTCAGGGAAGAAGTCAGGTGTAATGGGTTCTGAGTGACTGGGAGCTTTTCTATTTTGAGTTATTCTGGGTCATATGGATGCCTTATCTACACATTTTACTACATTGTTATTGCATGTAGCTCAGGTTGGCATTGAACTGGGTTTGTAGTCAGGGATGACCTTGAACTCCCCACCCTCCTGCCTCCACCTCCTAAAAGCTGGAATTACAGGTGTGCACCATGTCTTTGCTTATGTATTTCAGGGGTTGGCTAAATGGCGCTGTTGGTCAAGGTGCCTGCTGCCAAACCTGATGACCTTGTTTGTTTCCTGGGCCCCACATGGTATAAGGAGAGAACTGAGACTTGCAAGATGTCCTCTAACCTCTACATATCCATGGCATGTGTACACCTGCACACACATACCTGCTCCAGACAAAATATTTAGGAACTTTTTTTTTTTTTTAAATTCAGGAGCTGTTTCTCAGAGGACAGAAGACTTTTCAGGTGGACTCTCCACCCAAGACTGAAGGAGTCAGAAGAGATCCTGGTACATGGGCAACTGTTTTGTTTCCAGGCCTGACTTCTAGCCCGGGTGGCCCAGGCCTGTGCATTAAACTGCTGGATGAGTCTAAACAAAGCAGGCGTGGGAACCGACCCTCCATGGAAACCTGCAGTTGGGTGAGTCGCAGCTGTGGCAGGGACAAGACCCAGACCAGACCCTGACCCTGTGTTTGTACTGAAGCTGAGAACTCAGCGGGTGGGGACTAAGGGAGAGACCAGAAAACTACCTCTGATGGAGCTCCAGGGAGCTGGCAAACACCGACGACAGGTTCACTAATGGAACCTTCTCCACACTATGGCAGGGCTCAGTAGTGGGGACGGGCTGTGGTCCAGGAAAGTAGTACTGGGTTAGAGAGGGAAAAGGTCACCCTGCGGGGCGCAGGCTGTACTGAAGCCCTGATCCCCCAGTCGCAGACCCTCCCCAATGCGGCCGGTGGGCAGAGGCGAGCCCTCTGGACCATTCAGGCAGCGGTGAGCAGGACCTTGTAGGCGCAGGGCGCCTCCTGGTGGCACTGGGTGAGAGATGCAGGCTTCACGAAGAGTTGGGGGCAGTGGATAGACCAAGTTTCAAAACTCCAGGAGGGCTCAGGACTAACCAAACCCAAGGGATCAGAGCTGGAGAAGCGTGAGGGTGCATTTCAGAAGTCCCTCCCTCTGTGCCAACCGCTTTCCCCCCTGAAGACCTCTCCTTTAGGCCCACCCAGCAAAAGGGCAGCTGTCCCACCTTAGGATATTCTGAGGCTGCTTTTCTGCCCACCCTACCGCCTTTCCACTCTGCTCCCCAGAACCCTAACATTGATCCTCTGTTTCCAAATCATCCCATTCCTGGACAAACATATCTCTGCCATCTATGCAAGCCCAGCGAGGGTGACCAGAGCAAGGACCAGATTTCTGATTTGCTGGGCATCTTTTTTCCCTCTACTTTGTCAGTACTGAGGTTCCAGGCATGTGCCACCACATCTGTTTCATGAGGAGTGGGCCATGGAGCCGAGGACCTTGTGCATGCTAGGCAACCACTCTACCAACTGAGCTACCTCTCCAGTCCTTGCAGGGTGCTTTGTTCAACAGACTGCAAGTCTGTGACAGAAAAAAAAAAAAAATGCACTAAGTAGATCCCATCTGAGGGCAGCACCCAGGGAACTGAGAGAGGCTGGGCTAGGGTGGCAGGTGGTGCAGGTCAGTGGCAGTAGCTGGCCTCCAGGTCTTTACTCTGTGGCCCACAAGGCCCTGGACCTAGGAAAGGGGCTTCACTTCTAGTTCTGTCTGACCATCTCCACTCTGGGAGGCTCACAGATTTCTCACCACCGGTGTTGCGGGAGGAGATGGGGCAGGGGGTGGGGTGGGTGGTGGAGGGATGGGGGGTGGAGGAGTTGTTTTTTCTGAGCAGAGGGCTAGGGTGCTGGGCAGCCTCTGTGGGCTCATGAGGTGCTTGTACTAAGTTCTCCACTGAGATTCACAGGAGCCCGTTTTATACATAAACTGAGGCATGGAGCGATGGACAGTTTCCCAGGTGTGTCAGCATGCCCAGATCTGAACGTGAACTACTCGGGGGACCCCTCTGAGGGAGAAAAATGGTGCTTGCCGGGGACTCGCTCTAGGTGTCATGCCACTTATGCAGACATGGCAGGGCCTGGGGAAAATAAAATTATGTCATTTGTAAAGTTTACTGAACCTCCCTGTTTTAGGCATCCCACAGAGGTGAGTCCCCAAGCTGGGCCACAATGGCAGGCTCTACAGGAGGGGGTCTGAGGGAGGCACAGAAAGACTGTCACATACCCTGCTTGCATCACAGTACAGACAAGGGTGGATCCAGGACATGGGACCAAGTGGAGAAAATGGCTCAGGGTACCAGGGAAGGCAGAGAGGGGCATGCTGCCCTGAGCCTCTTCAGCATCCATCCCTGCCCTTTTTGTTCTGTCCTCCTTCATCTGGGCTGTACTAGCTCCAAGCCTTGCTCTGGGCCTGGCTCCATCTCCCTCAGAGACCCTCTGCCTTAGCCGACTCCGATCCCCAGGGCTCAGCTATGGGGATCCAGTGTCTGCTAAGGAGGGATCACAGGGTCCTTATCCTCTGTACTGGCTCATGGGAGCAGGGCTCCTTCTCCTCCAGCTTGTCAGCCATGGCCACTTCTATCAGGGGCTGCCAGGTCCATCCACGGTCTCCCCAGAATCAAGTGGGGGGATATCAAAGGCCCAGTCATAAAGCCCTGCCTCCAGGTTGGCACTCCTCAGAGGTCTAAGGCTACAATGGCCCCTGGTGGCCAGCCTGCTCATTCAGCCCTGCTATGGCATGCCTGCCTTGTGAGTGTTCAGTACGCAGACTCCTCTCCAGGCGTCTGTCTGCTCCCCAGGTCCTTGTTGGTCTGGGACACCCTCCCTCCTCCCCTTGCCACCTCTGCCTGGGGTTCTTTCTCCTTCTCTCCTTGTCCTTCTCTCAGTGACCCTCTCTTGGTGGCTCTCACCAGCCCTTTCCCTACTGGGAACCTCCCTGATTCCCTGGCTTTCCCAGTGCTCAGTCCCCCCTCAAGCCTCTTGCTCTCAGAGCTCTTCCCAGCTTTAAAGGGGCGGGGAGCACATTTCCCCTCTGCCAGGCCTAATATCTTAATGCAAGGCCATTACTCACCCAGCGTCCAGGCAGAGCAGGCCTCTCCCCTACTCGTTTGTCATCCAGAGTGAAGCCTCTGGGGTGTTCCTTGGGGACCAGATTAAGGGACTGACAGACTGGATGAGCAAGTTTAGCTGCAGCACGTCCCCATTGCTTCACTCCTCCAGCCCCAGCCTCCTGTACCTCTGGGTCTCTGAACTGTGGCCTCTGGCTTTGGGGGTGTTCTGGGGACAGTCCTGTTTCTGCTTTTGCTCCTCCAGTGCATGGCAAGGAGAGAGGGACGCAGGAGGGAGGGGACAACGAGCTAAGTCCACAGTGGCCTGGACCTATGTGGACTAGAGAACCTTTCTGATAAAAATACAAGAGCTGGGGCTGGAGAGATGGCTCAGCAGTTAAGAGTACTGGCTGTTGTTGCAGAGGACCCAGGTTCAATTCCCAGCACCCACATGGCAGCTAATAACCATCTGTAACTCCAGTGCCAAGAGATCTGACACGTTCTTCTGACTTTCGTGGGAAATGCATGACATGGGTACACTTACATTCATGCAGGCAATACATTCATACACATAAACAAAATATTTAAAAAGCACAACAGCTAACAATCTAGATGGTTCTTAGAGTCTGCCAGTCTTTTTGAAGTCTTGATTCCACTCACATAATCCTACAGTATTATGTGGAGGGTAGTGCTACTATGTCCACTTTACAGAGGCTCAGAGAGGCTAAGTGACTTGTCCAGGGTCACACAGATAATAAAGTTGATGCATCAGACTTAGTGCTTTCTGTCTTTGTCAGTTTTCTAACAGTATCTAGGGGGGTGAAGCTAGGGTCTCCCCACTTTACACAGTTCTGGTGCCTCCGTGGCTGTGCCCTACCACAGACCTGCCCTTTCTTGCTTCTTGAGGAGATGGAGCTCTCTGCACTGCTGGTCAAAACCGGTCTTGGAAGTAGGAGTGTGAAGCTCCTGGGCCTGTCTTGTCCTGTTATTCAGCCCCATCTGTGAAGCCACATCCTCCTCTAGGGCTCCTGGTTTGTGACACAGTGTCCAGTGCCACTGCACCTCCATTTGGTATCACTCCCAGCACCTCCTGCCTGGAGCCCAAGAACTGAAGCCTGTGAACTGGACCCTGGGAATTGGACTCCAGGAACTGAAGCCCAGAAACTGGAGCCCATAGCCCAGAGCAGAATGCCAAGGGTTTGCCTCCATGGGGGAGGACGGGTCATGGCGGGGGGGAGGGGGTAACGGAGACAGGTACACTCTGCCTGGAGCCTTCCTGTTGGTGTCTGGGCACCAAGTCTTTCTACCTTCCCCATCACCCTGGTTCCCATAGTAACCACCAGTTTGCTGTCTCCTAGCAACTAAGTGGTCCTCAAAGGGGGAGGCAGAGCAGCAGAGTGGCTGACATTTAAGGCCAGAGCATTTGAGTTCAGATCCAGGCCATGGCATGTTCTAGCTGTGAGGTCCTTGGCCATCCACTCACCCTCTCTGAACCTGTTTTCCCGTCTGTGAACCGGGGAAACTGCAGTCCAAGGATTAAGCATTTAGAATGAAGCTGAGGTTCTGAAACTGTGAAAGCTACGTAAAGGTGGGGCCTGAGTGAGAGAGGGTTAGCAGGTCAGTGCTGGACCCCGGGAGGCCGGGAGCGAAGTGTGGGCTCCAGGTGGGAGCCGTGTGTGTGGGAGCCGCTTCCACCAAATGACCCCAGCTCGGCCGGTCCTGCAGTCCCACCCAGGCTTCGTGGCCCTTCGGATCACCGCAGACAGTTGGGAAGAGTCAGGCCGAGGCAATCATCCCCACCCCAGCGCACTCTCAGGGGGAGGGGGACACGGGGGAGGGGGCAACGCGGGATAGGGAAACGCCGCACACTTCAGGGCTGGGGAATTAGCTGCGCTTCTTGGCTCCTGGACCCCTGCGGGGGGGATGGGGGAGGAGGAGGATGAAGCGGGAGGAGGGGGGAAGAAGGGGGTGTGTCATCAATGAGCGGCTCCTGCAGAAGGACGTGAATGGGCGAGCCATGGGTGCCGGGCAGCAGCGCGGCTGGCTGGGGGGCGTCCCTCTCCGAAGTGCTCGGAGCCTGGTCCCCGGCCAACCCCGGCCCCACCCGCGGGCTCCTCGAGGCTCAGGGGGAAGGGAAGGTGGAGTGGGACATTGACCTCTGTTCACACCCCGCGGCGTCTCCCGCCCCAGCCTAGGTGAGCCCCCGCAGGAAGCCTTGCGGGCTAGCCTCCCCCCACCCTGCCCAGCCCCCTCCCAGGGGCCAGGGCCGAGGTCGCTGCGGCAGCTCCGGACGCCTGATTCAATTAACTAATTCCCGACAAGACAGATGTGCAATTCCCTGTCGCCTGCCGTTAGGTGGAGATGGAGTACCCAGCGAGCCGTTAGGGGTGGGGGGTGGGGGAAACCGGCGGGGGCGGGGCAGTGACATCACGAACTGGTGGCTGACGTCACCAGCGACAGGCCTGGTGTCCCGCACTGACCTGGCCCGCCCCCAACAGTCTGTAGTGAGCAAGCATGTTTCCTACTCAAGTGTGGTCCAGACCTTGGTGGGGGGTGGTCTCTGATGGGTCCATGATTGGTCCCTCCCCTGCTCCCACCCCATACTCTCGCCCATTCCAGTATCACTTACTTTGGATAGTGCTTTTTGTGGGTGCATTCTGAGTGAGGGTCTTGTGGGTGTGTACACATTAAGACACACACAGGTATATTCCTGTAAGAGCATACTTTAACGCACACAGTGATGCTGGCAGACCCACTCATGCACACAAGGACACACAGGAGTGTCCCCAGTGTCACCTGCCCACCCAGGTGCGCACACACGTGTGTGCACTCACATATGCCTCAGGTTTGGTTGGGTTGGAGGTCCTCAGCCTTGGCAAAGCTTAGAGAAGGATGCTCTGTTCCCAGCTCTGTTTTATTCTCAGTTCCCTTCTCCTCTGCCAGAGTCTTAAGGAGCATTAGAGCCTGAGTTGGGGAAGGGGCGGGAGGGGGAAGGGAAGACTTGTCAAGGACACCAGCAAGGGAAGGAAAAAAAAAATGAAGTGGAAGAAATAAAATCAAAAGGCTTTTAAGGCTGCTCTCCCCAAGTAGCTGATGTCTTGGCTGCGATTGCCAGCAATGAAATATCGTGCTCTCTGATCGCTTAATGCACAGAGCTGGCAGCAGCCCCTCCCCCGGCTTGTATCAGTGCCTCCCCTCCCCCTCCACAGCCCCCTCCCCTTCCTCCCTGGCAGAGCTGCCTCCTTGCTGTCAGAAGGGCCTAGGGTGTGAGGTGGAGGGCACAGCCTGGCAGCCGGAGAAGTGGACTTGGAAGCCACAGCTTGTTGAGGACTCCACCCATAGGCTGGGCAGGTGGGGAAAGCCCAGCTATAGGCTGGGGCTCCAGCATTCCTTTCAAGGTGCTGGCTTCAGGGTTTTTTTTGAGGTGCAAGGGCACACTCAACCTTTGTGGCAGTTGGGGTAATCCCCCACCTTTAGAACCTTTAGAGGCTGGTGACTCAGGGCTGAGGCTCTTGGATACTGTTTGGTAGGTGGATGACAGGCTGAAGGGTGTCCTGGCCTGATTTTAAATCTTTAGTTACAACTGAGCTCAGGAACTGTTACCAGGCCTGGCTTAAGGCCTCAACTCTTCTTTCAACTCCATCACTTTCTGGCTGGGTGACCTTGAGCAGGCACGGTGCCTTCATGTGCCTAAGTTTCCACATCAGGAAGGACAGAGCAAATAATAGAAGCAGCCTCATAGGGTTATGGAGGATTAAAAGAGAAAATATATGCAAAGTGCTTACCACAGGAGGGGCCCATAAGTGGGGCTAATTATCTTTGTAATCTCCCCAATGGCTCCACCCCCCACCCCCGCCTTGCTGGACTATGAGGCTCACTCAACCTGGAACAGGCAGAGAGGTGGGGGTGCCTGCACCCCTTCTCTTCCCATCCTCCCTCCTCAGCTTTCCCACCCCACCCCACCCCCAGGCAACTGTTCGCTCAGTGCGCCTTTCTGTCAAGGCCGCCAAATTGGCCAAATCTCCGTAATGCTAAAAAATTGGTCCATTAGCTGGCAGGGAACATTGACAGGAGGGGAGAACCATGAGTGTGGCGGCCATAGACTCCAGAGGTGGATGGTAAGGAGGTGGCGGGGCTCCAGGGCTCCCTGGGGAAGTCAGCTGCATGTGTGTGTGCATGCGTGTGTGTGTGTGTGTGTGTGTGTGTGTGTGTGTGTGTGTGTGTGCCTGGCCGCTTCTTGCTGTATGCAGGACATGCTCGCATGCGCTTATAGATGCCTTCCGAAGTCAGCTGCATGTGTGTGTGCATGCGTGTGTGCATGCGTGTGTGTGTGTGTGTGTGTGTGTGTGTGTGTGTGTGGCTGGCCTCTTGCTGCTGTATGCCTGACATGCTGCCAGGAGCTTATCACTGCATTGCCTTGTATAAACCCCACAATTCTGAGAAGATGGCCCTGCGAGGGTTCCATGGAACAGATGAGGGCACTGAAGTTCAGAGACAGGGGGGCTCAGCAAGCGTTGGACGGAGGACTCATTTCCCAGCCTCAGATTCCACTGACCTCCATGGGGCCCATGCCTGGATCTCAGAGATCCCCAAACACTTCCGAGCTTGTTTCTGAAGTCTCTGCCTTGCTCTTTGGCCTGGTTCCTCCCTGCCTCCTGGTATTGTCTCCTGGGGGCCTCTCACTGCCCTGGGATCTGCCATGCCCAGTTGCTCCCAAAGCGAGGTAAGTGCTAGCTAGACAGACTATCCACACTGGGCCATTGCCTGGCATCCATCATGGGTACAGGTCTCTTCTCTGCCCTCTTTGCAAAAACCTCATTTAAACTTCAGCAAGTGGAGGGAGATCTTATTGGCCCCACTTTCAGATGAAGACATTGAGGCTTTAAGAGGCCAAGTGACAGCTTGGTGGTGCTGGGATTTTGCCTAGGTTCCACTGACTCCAGAGCCTGAGGTGTTAGTCTTCCAGTGATGGAGAACTACCTTATTTGGGGTCCTGAGCTATTGGGGCAGTTTTCATCCTAAGAACATTTCCACTCATTCCATCCATTTCCTGGGGGCACAGAGACAGTTGAGACTCTTCCCTGCCCACAAACCAAACTACTGCTCATGATTGAGACAGCCCCTGCCCCACTAGAGATCTAGGGAGTCCCCAGCCTTTTCCAGCCCACCCTCTCTCCATTCCTGGATCTCTTATGTAAAGTCCACAGCAGACAGGAAGACATACAGGGTGTCATCCTTGCCTTTAAGAGGGAAGCATCTGCTGGTGAGCCTTGGGAATCCTGATCCTTCCTCCACTGACCCTCAAGCCCACACCTCCCATCCCAGTACTCCCAGCAGACATCAGCAGGGTGTTAAGGACCTGGTTGGTCCCTGAAGATGTGCCTGTTCTTTTAAACATCCCTAAGTGACCAAGGCCAATGGGGGATTGGGGCAGTGGAGGCTGAAGAATGAGAGGCTGGCAGGCTAGGAAAAGGTGGTTTTCTTCTGGTCATAAATCTATCCTGTGTCCTTGGATATTGCCTGGCTGGGCTGCTGCATGCCCTCTGACCTCACTGCCTGTTATGGACTAGCTGATCATGCCCCTCAAATTTATAGACTGAAATTCAAACACTGATGGTATTAGAGATGTGGCCATGGGGAAGTAATTAGATCATGAGGGGGAATCTCCCATGATGGGATTTTTGCCCCTATAAGAGGAGACACAAGTGAACTTGCTTCACTTCTCTGCTCTCCACTATGTGAGGGTATAAAAGGAAGACTGCCATTTACAGCCGGGAATCCCAAGCCCACCTTGTCTGTTACAACAGTCCCAACCAGGACACAGTTCATCCTCAGCCTGGCCACCATTGGTGAGAGGTGAAGGAGCCTCCTAGTGCCAGTCATTGGCTCCCCAAATGAGGGTACACTGGGGTACATGGGGCAGGCTTGCCTCCATTGGGCTGGGAAAAAATGGAGTTGAGAATGGGGGTGTCTCATGTGGTCAAATGCTATGCAGGCATGAAGACCTGAGTTCAGTTCTCTAAAACCCATGGCATTGCATGCCTGTAATCCCAGCATTGAGGAGGTGGAGACCCTGTCTCAAAAAATAAGGTAGGGGCTGGAGAGATGGCTTAACAGTTAAGAGCACTTAATGCTCTTCCAGAGGACCTGGGTTTGGCTCCCAGTACCCACATTGGGTGGCTTATAACTGTCTATAACTCCAACTCCAAGTGATCCAACACCTTTCTTGGACCTCTATAGGCACCCAAATACATGTGATACACACAGAGACATAAATAAAACAAATAAATAAACCTTAACCACTGAGCCATCTCTCCAGCACCAAATAAATAAACCTTTAAAAAAATCAGCAAAAAATAAAAATAAAACCTTAAAAAAAAAAATCTTCAGGCCGGCTGTGGTGGCACACACCTTTTGTCCTAGTACTCGTGAGGTAGGGGTAGGCAGATCTCTGTGAGTTCAAGGCCAGCCTGGTCTACATAGTGAGTTCCAGGTCAGCTGGGGCTTCAGGGAGACCCTGTCTCAAAAGGACATCCCCCAAATGTTTAGGGACTGGAGATGGCTAAGAATGGAGTGGTTAAGAGTATTGGCTGCTCTTGCAGAAGACATAGGTTGGGTTCCCAGCACCCACATGGTGGTTAACAACTGTTCATAACTCCAGTTCCAGGAGGTCTTCTGACCTCCATGGGCATTACACGACACAGGTGCACTTACATACATGCAAACCATACACTCATACACATAAAATAAAAATAATAAATAAAATATTTTTTAAAAATCTTCAAAAAACACCAAAAATGTAAACTAAATAAATTTGTATTTATGAAAATATGTAAATAAATATGTATTTATGAATAAAAAACTATGATGGAGGGCTAGAGAGATGCCTCAGTGGTTAAAAGCACTTCTTGTTCTTGTAGGGGACCTGGGTTTAGTTCCCAGCACCTACATGATGGCTAGCAACCACCTATAACTCCAGTTCAAGGGGATCCGATGCCCTTTTCTAGCCTCCATGAATGTTTCATGCACACGGTGCACGTACATACATGTAGGCAAAACACTCATCCACATAAAATAAAAAGATACCAACATATTAAAACAAACCAAGGAGCTAGTTGTTTTAAAAAGAGAAAATAAGACGGCAAGCAGCTGAAGAAGACACCCAGCTCCAGCCTTTGGCTTCCACGAGTGTGTATGTGCGCTCCCAAACCCCGGGAATTCAGTCATAATGGCTGTTCTTGGGGCCGAGACTCCTGGAATCTCTGGGGCGCCCCAGCCAAAGGAGGGCTGGGGACAGGACTACTAAGCGGAAGCAGGGTGGCAATGAGGCTGGCTGCTCAGAAAACTGGGCTAGGACATGGCACACCAGGTACATGGCACAGCTCCACCTCTGCTGCTTCCTGAGCGGTCCAATCGCCCCCTTCCGGCTTCCTTTCCCTTTTCCCTTTCCCTTGGCACCACTGCTCAGTCCCCTGGACTGGCAGATGGTGATGTGTTGTGCCTTTGGGATCAAGCTGTTTAGGTTCAAGTCCTGCCTCTCTTTCTTCCTGGCTAAAACCTTGCTTAAGCCTCGCTTTGCCCACCTGCGAAACTGTAGCACAGACTTTTTGGTGTTCTGAGGAGTCGATGGGAGAGCATAGTGCTGGGTACCAGGTGAGCCCTGATGATGATGATAAGTCAGGGTGGTTTGGTGAATTTGATGACAGTGGTGATGATAAGTTAGTGAGAATGGTGATGCTGATGATCGTGATGATGGTGATGATGGTAGAGAAGGAGATGGTGTTGCAGATGGAGTGGTACTACAGCACAAAATGAGAGAACAGGCAGACAGTTAAGGAGGGTGGGGCAAGAAACACAAAGGTGTTCAGTGGGGCTTGGGCCTGCCCCTCCACCAGTGAAGCTCAGTTGCTGTTAACCCACCACTTCCAGATGGCCCAGCCTAAGGCAGGGGACCCACTGCTTTGTAGCCCGACTCTAGCTGGGTAACTGTTTAGGCTCTGTTCTGACTATGGCCAATACAAGTCCTGACTCTCCTGCCCCAAGGTGTCTGTCAGCAGGTGTCCATGGGGTCTAGAGTGGCAGGCATGGAGTGATCCTGATGGTAGGTACGTCCAGGGATCTCAAGGCTGTGTTCCCTCCCACAGCAGGGGCAGAGTAGGGCTGTGGAATCTTCGAGGCTCTGTAGGAGGGGGTAGGTATGTGGCTTGACTCAGTGGCTCTGAGTTTGGAATCTGCCTAGTTTAAATCCAGTCCTACTAGGGGACTGGCTGGAAAGCCAGGTTTTTGTTGTTGTTGTTGTTGTTGTGTGTTTCTTTCTTTCTTCCTCTCTCCTGGGAAAATGGAGGTCTCTCCTTAAGAGTAATTGTTTTTGCAAGCTGGACAGCCTACGAAAACACCTGCATGGAGGAGGCATCCAGAGACAACGCTGACTTCATTATAATGGCCTTTGTTGGCTGCGGTGGGCTACATAGATCTTGGCCTGGGCCACATTCAGGAGGTTCATGGGCTGAAGCAGGGGCCAGACTGGGGGCGCTTAGCAGGCTGACTGGGCTCAGTGCTTCACCTCTCTGACCCCTCCATGTGCCAGGAGTCTGGCTCTCCGTTGCCCCCATCTCCTGGCTTCCCCCTGTGCCCTCTCCACTGCCTGGTGAGGGCTCTGACGTGTGAAATAAAAAGGGATTTTAATTACCTCTCAGCAAAACAGCAATTAGAGAGAATCACAGCACAACAGCGGTCCCCTCCTCCACTCCCCCCACCAGGTCTGCCTTCTGCCCTTTTCTATGGTCCCCATCCAGCTCTGAAGCTAGAGGTCGTGGAAATTCTCCAGCTTGGTCCAACCCCTTTGCTCCCTGTACCCTAGGAGGGTGTCAGTGCTGAGGGTGGGGCTGAAGGGTGCAAGGGCTGCATAGGAAAAGTCCCTAAAGTCGAGTGCTCGCTTATAAGTGAGGTCTTCTTATGCCCACACCTTGGAGATGGCCAGTACCCAACTCTTTGAGGTCCAGGGAGGTACCATGGGCTTTGTATATGTTGCTGATGTCCTGGTACCTGCCCATGCCTGTGTACATGGCCAGCACAAGAGTACACTGTGCTGGGGCAAGCCTGCCAGCAACCTGGGTCGGTGTAACCTCAGGAAGAGCGCTGTACTGGGCAGGCAGCACATTTCCCTCAACAGGCTTTTAAAATAATTGCCTGTGACCCTGAGCTGTGGCTTTCTGTTTGCTGGACAGCCCCACCCCAGGGCTCTGAGGCAGGGGTCACATCTTTTTCCATCTGCACAATCTGGGCTCCTATGCTACATTTGGGGGGAGGTGGGATGGATTGGTGGGGTGTCCCCATGGGTGGCCTGTGGCTGGGGGGTGGTGGGTGGTGGGTGGCTGATTGAAGCGGTAATTGCAGGCAGCAGGTCCTAGCTAATGCATGTTATGATTAAGCCCATTACTGAGGGAGGCAGCTCAAGCGTGGGGGCGGGGGCGGGAGGTGGGGAGATAGCAGTGGGGGTGACTGACAGCTTTTCTTATGGGGAGGGAGCAGGTGGCCACTGCCAGGCAGAGAGTGGTGGGAGAGGCACACCTCACAGACACGTGTCTGGCCCAGGGCTTCAGGCCCCACTCAGATGGGATCTCTAGCAATTTCTTGGGGACTCCTGAGGTTGTGAAGCCTCCCAGTCTCAATGCTGGAGACATTTGTCATTGCCTCGCATGGGATCAGACTGGCTGGAGCTGGATGGCTGGCATCAAGAACCAGTCTAAATCATCTCATCAGGTGTCACAGATGCCAGTTCAGCAGGCCACATGCCAGCTTGTTAGTCCCTTGTCATGTAGGCATGGAGTCTGGCCTACCTGTTTGTGGGGAACATACTTCAACATCTTCATTGAACAGAGGACAGAAGTGGTTACATGGTTTTCCCAAGAACACACAGTGAGGGCTGGATCAGACCCTGAGTTACCCTAGTATCTCAGATTGGCTCTTTTTCAGCTGGGTGACTTGGCAAAAGTCACTTAGTGTCTGTTGTGTCCTGTGTAAAACAGGAAAAATAGTAGTGCCCACTCATGATTGTGCTGAGGACTGAATGAGTGAACTTAGTACTTTAAGTCCAGCGCCTGGTCCAGAGGTCAATACTAGTATTATTTCCCCTTCCTTCCTTCCTTCCTTCCTTCCTTCCTTCCTTCCTTCCTTCCTTCCTTCCTTCCTTCCTTCCTCCTTTCCACCCATTTATTATTTGTTTATTTATTTTATGTGTATATGTATGTTATGCTTGCACATAAGTGCACTTGTGTCGTGCAGTGCCCTTGGAGGCCAGAAGAGGGGTTGGATCTCTTGGAACTGGGCTGGTTTCTGGATTGTTAGCCATCACATGGGTGCTGGGATTCAAACCTGGGTCCTCTGCAAGAGCAGCCAGTTCCCTTAACCACTGAGCCATCTCTCCAGCCCTCAGTACTAGTATTCTTTTTAAAATATTTTATTTATTATTTTTATTTTATGTGCGCGAGTATATTGTCTGCATGTTTGTGAGTACACCCGTGTTGTGCAATGCTGCTGAGGTCAGAAGAGGGCTTCGGATTCCCCTAGAGCCAGAGTTAAGGATGATTCGTAGCTGCCATGTGGGTCCTGGGAATCAAACCTGGTCCTCTGCAAGAGCAGCCAGTGCTCTTGACCGCTGAGCCATCTCTCCAGCCCCAGTACTAGTATTCTTAATGTTGGCCCTAATCTTTTTTCCTCCTTAGTCTTTTTTAAAAAATTTACTTAGTTTTGTTTTTATGTGTAGGAACGTTTTGCTTGCATGTATGTAAGTGCACCTGTGTTGTTCAATGCCTGCAGAAACCAGAAATGGGTGTTGGATCCCCTGGAACTGGAGTTACAGATTGTTGTTAGCCACTATATGGGTGCTGGGATTCGAACCCCAGTCCTCTGCAAGAGCAGCTAGTGCTCTTCACCATTGAGTCATCTCCCCAGTCCTGACCCTAATTTTTGACTCCTTCCTTTAGCAGGATTCTATGGGTTCCCCAAGATTCTCAGCCCCTGGTATCCATACACACTTCTCCCTGTAACTCAAACACAAACCTAGGTACTACTGTGAAGGGGTTTTGGCGATGCAATGGAAGTTCCAGTGAGTTGACGCCAAGAAGATGAAACTATTGGGATGGGCTGACAAACAGATGAACCCGTTAGAAGCAGAGCATTCTCTTGGTCAATGAATGGGAGCAAGATAGATTCTAAGGATATTGAGATTCACTGTGAAGCAGATTTTCCATTGCTGGCTTTAAAGAAGGGGGAGCCGAAGATGAGGACTGCAGGTGATTCCCCAGGAGCCGAGAACAGCCTCAAGCCAGACATCAGGATCCTACAGCCACAAGGAACAGAAATCTGTCTGTGGAAAAGGACCCCGAGCCCCAGGGGAGAATAACATCTCTGGCTGACATTTTGATCTCAGCTGAGTGGGAACCTGAGCATAAAATTCTAGCCAGCCATACCTGGGCTTAGGGACGTAGAGGCTATAAGAGTAAAACTGATAATGTTTGGGGTAGCTTGTTAGGCAGCGGCAGAAAATGAAAAGTTCCTTTGGCAACTGTAGTAGAGGCTCTGGGCCATCTCTTCAGGAGGGGCTTGGAGTTAGGCTGAGGGCAGCCTGAGGTGTGACTCCTTTTATACACCCTGTGGACACACACTTGGCTTCTGGCTCAGCAGAGGGGAAAGGGAAGGCAGCAACTCGGTATCAAGACTTCTTACTGCGAGGTCAACCTGGAGCTGGGGAGTCCTGGAATCCTCCCACTTGTTCTTGGGCAAATATCATACACAGAGGAGTCTTCTGTAGCAGCCCCTTGCCAGGGTCTTCCCAGCACACAACTCCAAGGCCAGGTAGAGGGCAGAGATGGGTGTGGACATTCTCAGTAGTACATAGGTACTCCACAGAGCCCTGAACTCTGTGCTCTGGTTTTTCATCCACAGTTTCACTTTACTGAGTCTCTGCCAACATTCCCTCCCCAAATATACACAGACATTCTAGAAGGAAGCCCTACTAGGGCCAGGGCCATGTCTAGCCCCCTGAGGCCCTCTGTCCCCTCTCCTCTGCAGCGAGGCTCTTTCTCCTATAAGGGACAATTAGTGGCTCAGTTTTAATTAGCTAACGATCCCCTTCAGCTCCAATCACTTGAAATGATGATGGAGTGCGGGGGGTGGGGTGGAGGGGGGGGTGAGGGGCTCAGGGCCCTGTGAGCCGAGGAATATTCCTTTCAGTCCCCTTGGCTTCCTTGCTGGCTGTCCCATGTCTGCCCCTTCTTGCAGTCATGGGCCATGGTGGCCCTGGCAGGAAGGGGTGCCTAGACTGTGAAGTCTACTGTCACATAGTTCCCAGCCCCCTTCCTCATTTCTGTCTGCAGCAGGAGCTGAGCTCTCTGTCTTTCCATCAAATGGTGAGCCCCAGAGGCCTGGCTGTCAGAGCTGCAGGCCTGCAGACCTGACTCTCTTGTCCTGCCCTTCCCATCTCCCACTGACACTGCCTTACTTGTTCTCTTAGCTTGCTCTCCCTTACCCCAGTCTAGTGCCAACCTTGTTGGTCAGGATGGATGGTGCAGAGGGAAAATCTGATTCCAACCGACTGATGAAGAGAGACTGCCATCAGGAAAAGATCAAGTCACAAGAGAATGTCAGGTAGGGACAAATCTGGTGCAGGATGTAGGCAGAGCAACAGATGGAAAACAGCTGGGCCACTTAAGACGGAAAGATCCATGAGGGCCCTTTGGAGGTGGGCTATCTGGACTGGAGCCCAAGGTCCCAGATAAAGCTCTGAGATGAATTCTAAGGTCTCTGGGCAAAGCCAGCCCTAGCACCTGGCCCACCCCAGACTCAGTCTGTAGCACAGCTCCTGGACCTAAGACTGCGGCTGGACCCCAGCTTCAGGGTGCCTTTGGGTAGGTTCTGAGGGCTCTGCTTCCCACTGAGGAGCTGGCTTTCTGTCCCCTCGCTCTAGTGTGCGTGAGACTGAAGGCAGCACATGAGGGTTCAAATATAAGTTCCAATACTTATTAGAGGGGTAGACATGGCAAATTTCTTCTTTGGGTCTGATTTCTCCTCTGTGGGCTGTGGCTAACAATATGGCTGCCCCAAGAGTCATTGAGAGGCTCTGTGGAGAAGTAGGTAGGAGGACTGGCCCAAAGCACAACACTTGAGGGCTGCTCCATACTTTGAGGTGTTATAGTTGTGGTCCCTCCCATGACTGTGGCTTGTCTCTACCATACATCTCTCTCTGAGAGAAGTCCTCTAGCTTATTCCTCAGTTGAGGAACTGCATAACCATGGGGGGGGGCCTGTCAGAAGTCCTGGGAACTTGAGACATAGAGCTAGGGGTGAAGTCCTTAGGTAGAGGGGATGCTTGGACACAGGCACAGAAATGGAGTCACTCCACAAGTATAGTGGGCTGGAGGAGGGCCACTCAGCACACCATGAGTGGGAAGGCAGGCCTAGACAAAAGAGGCCTCAGAAGCTTGGGGCTCATAGGGACTGTGGACATACAGGCCTGAGTCTGGGAAGGAACAGGAAAGAGGACCTTTGACTTTGTCCTCTGCATATGTGTGTGACTTAAACCTCTTGAAACCAAAATGCACTTACATATTTCTTAAAACATTGACCTAGGTAGGCTTGAGAGATGGCTTAGTTGGTAAAGTACTTGTTGTGCAAGCATAACGACCCATGTTCAAGTACCAGAGCCCATGTAAGAAGCTGGGTATGATGCTGAGCTTCTAATCCCTGTGCTGGGGATATGAGACAGGTCAATCCCTGGGCTCTCAGTCATCCTAGCCAAATCAGTGAGCCCCAGATCCTGGTAAAAGACTGTCTCAAAAATCAAAGTGGTTGATCTCTGGCCTCCACATCCATGTACCTGTCTCTCCCTCTCTCTGTCTCTCCCTCTTTCTCTTTTTGTCTCTCTGTCTCTCTCTCTTTCTCAGTCTCTCTTACTCCTTTCCTTTCTCCTCTCTCTCTTTCTTACACACACCAAAAAAAAAAAAAATAGGGCCAGCAAGATGGCTCAGCAGGTAAAGATGCTTGCCTCCAAGACTGATGACCCAAGTTTGATCTCCAGGCCCCATATTATGGAAGGAGAGAAACGACTTCTGAAAGTTGTCTTCTGACTTCCACAGGCACACACACAAATGTAATAAAATTTTTAATTGAAAAATAAAACATTGATCTAGAGGTTGGGAAGTTACCATGGAGAAGGGTGTATATGTACAGAGGAATTTGCAAAGTGAGGATGAGAGTGTGGGGGAGGGAAGCAGTCCCTTCTTGTGGGCTGGTGGGTTTCAGAGCAGTGGGCAGGTATGTTCGGGATGTCAGAGCCAGGGCAGGTTTGTAGGTAGATGCTGTGACTAGTCAAGGTCTGGTGCTTAGGGATAGTTTACACTGAAGTCCCATGTACTGATCTGTCCTCTGTGCTGGGCTCTGTGCAAGAATAGTATAGTGGGGACCCAGGGAG
The DNA here is from genome assembly GCF_000622305.1 of Nannospalax galili. Classification (NCBI taxonomy): domain Eukaryota; kingdom Metazoa; phylum Chordata; class Mammalia; order Rodentia; family Spalacidae; genus Nannospalax; species Nannospalax galili. The sequence goes on along the minus strand of NW_008342297.1, from coordinate 2,193,035 downwards.
GGCATGGCCTTGGTTCATGGAGACAGCACCTGGACAGACTGAAGGCCTGACGAGGCCACACCCAAGTGACTCAGAAATCCAGAAAGATGATTGGCAGTTATTCAAGGGATGACAGAGATAGGGTGATCCAGGCAGCAAGTACTAAGGCCCCAAGGAGTGAGAGAGCCAGCTGTGTTCTGGGAAATAGAACTAAATCAGAGTTACAATGGGAAGAGGAAGGTTGGGGGAGGTAGGGACACAGACTGGGAAGGGCAGAGGAGGACACAGAAGTATCCAGTGCCAGGTTAGGGAGCTAGCTTGGTCAGTAAAGTACTTGCCACGCAAGCGTGAGGACCAGAGTTTGAGTCCTAGAACCCATGCTAAAAAAGAAGCCAGGCGTGGATCACATGTGTTTATTCTTAGCACTCAGGAGACAGAGGCAATCTCTAAGATTGGAGCTAGTTTTACTGGGTTTACATAGGGAGTTCTAGGCCAGCTGGGACTACAGGAAGACCCTGACTCAAACAACAGCAGCAACAATAAAACAAAACTAAACAAACACCTGGGTATAGTGGCGTGGCCTATACTTGTAATCCCAGAACTGAGAAGGTGGGGACAGGCAGATCTCTGGGGTTCACTAGCCGGCCAGACAGCCTAGTCTACTTGGTGAACTCCAGGTCAATGAGAGACCCTGTCTCAAAAAACCAGGTGGATGCACCTGAGGAAAGACACCCAAGCTTGATTTCTGACCTGCACATGTACACATAGAAGCACGTGTGTGTACACACAAACATAAACACATTCGGGCAAAAACAAGGAGAAGAAAAAGTGGCTGCTGTCTCGACCACATTAAGGAGACTAAGCTTAGTTGTGAGGGCTTGGGGACTGGAGTCCTGAGGAGAAGCCAGGACAGCTGCACAGGCTGTGGAGTGAACACTGAGGAGTCAAGTTTTCACAGAGGAACTCAACTGGGGGTCTAGACAAGGCAGGGGGAGGAGACTCCAGCCTTTCTTGGTCCCTGTTTGCTACCCAGTCATTAGGGAGAGACAGTTAACTTTTCAAATTAAAAAGCCCTTTCATAGCCAGTCATGGTGCTATTCTATGCCTGTGACCCAGGCTACTCAGGAAGTTGAGGCAGGAGGATCATTGGAGCCCAGGAGTTCCACACCACCTGGAGTGACCTAGTGAGATCTTGTTGCAATAACTAAATAAATAAAATTTTAAAAATCCAGTTTGTGCATGAATTTCTGTGTGGGATAAACCCCGAGAGGCCATATGAGCAGGCAGTGAAGACCAGGACTTCAGGAAAGGTGACAGATCAGCTGGGAGCTTGGCACAGGACTCTGAAAGCAAGTAAACAGTAGGCTCCAGCTGTCCCCAGACCCCACTAGGGTCCCAGGCAGGACCAACGGGTACCTTTAACCTAATCAATCACTGCAGTAGTGTGAGTAGAGACATGGGCCTTGGTGGTAGGTGGGGTACATGCACCTGTGCCCCCCACCTGCTGTGGGCACCCATTTTTCCAAGGAGAGGCAGAGCCAGCACCGTGCAGCCACTTTTCAGAGCTGACCTTCCTCCCCCCCTCCTTGCCACACCAGCCACTAGGGAGAGTCATTTCATTTCTCAAATTAAAAATCCATTTTGTGCTGTGAATAATAGATGGATGAGCCCAGGGAGGCTGGGCGGAGGGCAGGAAGCTGGTTGTGGCCTAGAAGACAACTGCTGGGAAGCCAGAGAACTGGCTGGATGGGGGAGAGAACTGAAACATTGGGGCAGGGCACAGTGTACAGAGCTGAGCTAGATCTGACCATAGCTAGGCCTTGGACTGACCAATCTGGCTTTAGGCTATAGCCCTCTCATAGGGCAAGGCACACAACACCTTGAATACCCAATGGATGTGAGTCCTTAATGTGAGTTCTGCTCTTCCAAAGACAGCCAGAGATGGAGATTCTGGGTGCTCCTGCCCTAGAACTGAGACCCAGTGACGCCCCATCAGGAAAGTGCTGGGATATGCTCTTGGCCCATGTAGAGGCGAAACTGGCTTCCAAATACCTCCCTTCTGTCCCTTGCACGCCCCCCCCCCAGATCTTCTCTGGGTGCCAACTGCCCCTTTCCTCAAGCTGGGCCTCCAGGGCCTCCCTTGGGGCTTGGCTCAACTTAGCAAACTTAGCAGTACCTTGTTACTCTCCTATTCATCAGTTCTGGGGTCACCTTGACAATTTGGAAGAGGATCTCTGAGAATGAGAGTGAGAGCGAGCGAGCGAGCAAGCGAGAGAGAGAGAGAGAGAGAGAGAGAGAGAGAGAGAGAGATTTCAGACCCCAGTGCCCCACTCAACCACATCCTCATCTTCCTTTTCTGAGGATAGAAGAGAAAAAGGAGGTGGGTCTTCGGACCCTTTCCATGAACAGATTGACCACAGATCATGTTGGAGTGGTCAGGACCCATGTCAGGGTTTGCAGGATGGAGTAGTAAGAAGGCCTAATCCCAAACCGGCTTCAGCTGGGCCTGATTGTGCTCAGGGCTTGGTGTGAAGAATGAGATGCCGAACAGAACAGGCAGGCAAGCAGGTTGGAACAAGGCAGGCTGGGCCATCCAAGCAGCCTGACTGGGAGGCAGATGAGTGGATCAATGGCAACTGAGTGTGGGAGTGCTGACCAGAAAGGGGGGGGGGTGTCTAAGGGCTGACCTGGGAGGAAGGAGGCAGGGAAGGGACTGAAGCAGGGTCCCCCATCCTCCTGTGGAGAGTCCCTGGGGAAGTATGTTTGCCTCTGTGCCTTGCTGTCAGAAGAGTCGGCTTCCTGAGACAATATCCATTTTTATATTTCTTGGAAATTTCATGGTGTTCATTTCGGGAAAATAAAAGCTGTCATTGCTGGAGAAATGATACCAATCAGGGCCTGAAAAGGCTGGAAAATTATCCTCCTGGAGACAGAATGTTGAGGGGAAAATGCAGATTAAAAGCACAAAGAGCCACTCTGCACGGCCCTGCCCTCCCATCCCCCTTGAGGAACCACCACATTTTTTTTTTTCTGTAATTCCGTCTCTCTTCAGTAGAATTAATTGAACCTGAGAAGAATGCATGGGGCAGAGGAGGGCCCTAGGACAGCTTGAGCGGGAGGCATCTCTGGGGGTGAGACTCAGAGATGGAGAGATGGAGAGATGAGACAGGCAGGATAGTGGCAGAGGTGGCCACTCAGGGCTAGTGACTCATAGCTGGCTGATGAACAGGGAGGGTGATAGGGTTGTGGGCCCATCTCTACAGTCCCACCACATCATGGATTCCATCCTAAGGGATCTTCACAGCTGTCTCAAATGCTGCCTAGGCCCTGGTTTCAGGCTGGGGCTTCAAGCCTGGCCTGGAGTGCTGCTGCTGCTTGTGGTGCTTTGTGGGGGGCAATAGGAGATGTGGGATGAGCAGGGCAGAGAAAGCAGATTCTAGAAACCATACTGCTCATCCAGAAGCCCCTTCTCTGTGTCACATGAAGGCCTCATCCTGTGGATACAGTAGAGGCAAAAGTGGGTTATGCCTCCTGGCTGGAGGGAGGTTTCACATTAAGAAAAGGGAAGCACAACTAGAAGAAGGGGAAGTCTGGATAAATTCACCCTGTGAAATCCCATGAGGCTGGGGTGCCGAGCAAAGGGTGCAAGATCCCTTCCTCCCTGCTTCAAGCACCTCTGTCTCGGCCTTTGTCCCTACCTGGGTCAGCTGGCAATGATGCCAGGACGATCCAAGGTTGAGGAGAAACAGTCTCAGTATCAGCCTCTTTTGGTAGGCCCCTCCCCAGGGGGGGGGGGCTAGGTGAAGGGCGTTGCCCCCAGATGTGGGCTGACAGGAGCAGGGCTTAAAAGGAGGGCAAGGAGGCCCCCATACTGAAGGTCTCTCAGCACCAGGCAATGTGCTGGCAGATTCAGGCTCTTCATCTGCTCTTCCCTCCAGACCATCAAGAGTCCTCCCTGGGCTGAGCTGTTCTTCTGGGCTCTGCTGGGACGGCCCGCGCTCCTGCGGATCTCCAGCTTCAGCCTTTTTCCCCCAGGAGAGACTGGCAGGTGGCTCCAAGTGGAGGAACCGCACCTAAAGGGACCCCAGTCTCGGGCGCGTCTGCTGCGCTCCCGCCTCCCGGGACAGAGCTGGACTCCGGAGTCCTGGATTCTGAAGCTGGTATTCGACACTCAGGAGCCAGTCTCCGCGGCCGCCGTGCCCACCTCCGCGCTGCTGAGGAGCTGACAGGTAGCCGGGAGGGAAGCAGGAGGAAGGAGGGGGTGCAGGAGGCGGGAGGAGGAGGGTGGAGCCGCCGGCGCGCCCCCACCCTCGGGGCCGGCGGGCGGCGCGGCGCGTCGGGTTCCGGGCCGCGGCAGAGGAGGCAGCAGGCGCACCGAGAGAGCGGCCGCTGGGCTCCGCTCGGCTGAGGCCGGGACTCGCTCCCGACCCTTCGGTCCTCGCAGGTCCCTGACGCGCACCTGCCCGGTAAGTGCCGCTCGGGTCCACTGCCCCGAGGCCACCCTGGCAGCCAGCGCCACCGTCACCGTGGCCGCCCGGCTTTGTCTGCGTGCTCCGGGCTCCGGCTCCAGCTGTGGCTGCTGCTGCTGCTGCGGCTCCAAGACTCGGCTCTCCTGCTCTGTTGACTGAGTCGCGCGGCGCAGGAGGCTCCCAGCCCTGGACTCGCATGGCACAGGGGGTGTAACTTCGCCCAACTTTGGGTTCTGGGGAGAACCTGTTGAAGCCGGGAGTGGTCCGGGGCTGGGATGGATGACAGATGAAGGAACCAAGTCTCCAGTTCTCCATCAGGACCGTCGGGGGAGGAAGAAGGTCTCCCTCATGGTGGCTGGGGAGGACTGCCCTTTGGGGAAGGGGTTGGTGGGCATTTGGGCCACTGAAAAGACGCAGTCAAAGGCTGTCTTAGGAGCGATCCTGCAGAATTCCCCAAGGACAAAGTTTGGATGTTTGATCGCTCTTTAGTGCGGGGAGCTGGAGGAGGCTGCAGGGTCTGCAGAGAGGAGCCCCTGACCACACCTCCTTTCTCCAGCCTCTGCTTTTCCCCTCCCCCACCTGGCCTTGGCTGCAGCAGAGGATGGGTAAGAAAAGCCAAGGCAAGGGAAACAGGTTGTCAACGAAGCCCCACTGTGTGCTTGTCCCTGGCGTTCTTTTGCTTTCTGTCAGGGACCTCCCCGATTCTGCAGCGAGCATGTAGAGAAGGTTAAAGGACTAACATTCATGCAAAACTGGTGGCCACTGAGCCCTCCTCTTCCCTTCTTCCAGGGATGGCAGGGAGGCCAGGCGCAGGCTTTGGTTGTGGACCTTCGGCTGGCTTCCATCCTCTGTTTCTGGGCTCCTTAGGTTTCCATCGCCCCTCTAAGCCTGCCTTTTGGCTTCCCGCAGCTGTGGCCTAGGGGCCATGTGGACGCTAAAGGGACCGCAGGTGGACAGAAGCATCCTATAGCTGACCAGGGCAAACAGGGACTGCAGGACCACTGCCTTCTGCACGATGGAGACCCCGTATTCCATGACAGCCCACTACGACGAGTTCCAGGAGGTCAAGTACGTGAGCCGGTGCGCCACCGGGGGCTCCAGGGGGACCTCGCTGCCTCCTGGCTTCCCGAGGGGCGCAGGGCGCGGTGCCGGCGGGGCCGGAGCGGGGCTACCGCGCTGGAACCGGCGTGAGGTGTGCCTGCTGTCGGGGCTGGTGTTCGCCGCGGGTCTCTGTGCCATCCTGGCCGCCATGCTGGCGCTCAAGTACCTGGGCCCGGGCGGGGCGGGTGGCGGCGCCTGCCCCGAGGGCTGCCCTGAGCGCAAGGCTTTCGCGCGCGCCGCCCGCTTCCTGTCGGCCAACCTGGACGCCAGCATCGACCCGTGCCAGGACTTCTACTCCTTTGCGTGCGGGGGCTGGCTGCGGCGCCACGCCATCCCCGATGACAAGCTCACCTACGGCACTATCGCGGCCATCGGCGAGCAGAACGAGGAGCGCCTGCGACGCCTGCTTGCGCGGCCCACCGGGGGCCCGGGCGGCGCGGCGCAGCGCAAGGTGCGCGCCTTCTTCCGCTCCTGCCTGGATATGCGTGAGATCGAGCGGCTCGGGCCGCGGCCCATGCTGGAGGTCATCGAAGACTGCGGCGGCTGGGACCTGGGTGGTGCGGCCGAGCGTCCCGGGGCGGCTGCGCGCTGGGACCTCAACCGGCTGCTGTACAAGGCGCAGGGCGTGTACAGCGCGGCCGCGCTCTTCTCGCTCACTGTCAGCCTGGACGACAGGAATTCCTCACGCTACGTCATCCGCGTGAGTGTGTCCCCCGCGCCCCGGCACCCCGTCTGAGGCCTGGACCCCCCCCTCCCCGGCGCCACGTGCCACGCGCCGGGCCCGGCGTCCCGGAGGTGGGTTAGGACCTCCTCGAGCAGAGCGGGGAGGAGCCCGGCGCGTGGGCAGAGCACTGGAGGAGGGCGCAAGTAATTTCCCTGGAGTAATTGCGGTGTTTAGCTGAGCTGCGGGAGCCGCAATTCCCAGCCCTCAGGCAGGCAGAGAGCGGGGAGTGGGGGACTGTGAGCCACAGTCCTGAAAGGCTGGGGTTGGCCAGGAATTCCAGAGGGCCCCAACTCCCAGTACAGCACCCAGTGGTGTCCCCACTGGTCAGGCGAAGCAAAGGCTGCCTGGGGAAGGGGTGGAGAGTGGACTCTGCCTGGCGTCCCCAGGCTGGACCGACAGGGATGGGGGTTTGGCCAGTTTCTCTGGATGGATCTGGGGATTAGTCTTCGTATTCTTGGGGCTTGTGATGATGGTAATGTCTGGCATGCTCTCTCTTTTGTGGCATTTGAGTGTGAACTCTGGGAAACTGAACATTCACTTCTGGCCTGGGGCCCCTCTTTCCCTCCCCAGATTGATCAGGATGGACTCACATTGCCAGAGAGAACCTTGTACCTTGCTCAGGATGAGGAGAGTGAGAAGGTACCTGGGTATGAGATGGGGCTGTAGGGTAGGATGGGGGCCCCAGAAAGGTTGGTCCCAGGTGTACGTGTCCCCTCTCCATTGAAGAACCCCTGTCCTGGTGCAGGTCCTGGCTGCATACAGGGTGTTCATGGAGCGTCTACTCAGCCTGTTGGGGGCAGAGGCTGTGGAGCAGAAGGCCCAGGAGATCCTGCAGTTGGAGCAGCGGTTGGCCAATGTGAGCAGCAGGGGCTGGGGGCTGCCAGGGCTGGGACAGGGCGATGGACCAGGGCTGGTCAAGCTACTCTCCACCCCAGATCTCCATGTCAGAGTATGATGATCTCCGAAGAGACGTCAGTTCCATGTACAACAAAGTGACTCTGGGGCAGCTGCAGAAGATCACCCCTCACGTGAGTGTTGCTCAGACTTGGTGAGCAGGTGATGGGGGAGGGTCTGGGGACTCCAGGTCACCTTCTTCAGATATGTCCATACCCCTTGATGCCCATGTGCTCTCGTTGCCTCTCCCTGACCCCTTGCTGTCTGTGGCTCTATCCTCTGCCCCACAGCTGCGGTGGAAGTGGTTGCTGGACCAGATCTTCCAGGAGGACTTCTCTGAGGATGAGGAGGTGGTACTGCTGGCCACAGACTACATGCAGCAGGTGTCCCAGCTCATCCGCTCCACACCCCGTAGGTGAGGCTGCAGGTCGCCCACCCCCTGCACTCCATTCTCCTTGCTTCGGGGCCCCTCCATCAGCACCCTAGATCTGTCTGCTTGGTGAACTTTGAATGCCCATCTCTGCAGAAGCCACACTGGGGGAGGCAGGTGGGAGCATAGGAACAGGAATGCAGATCCCTAGGTCATGTGCTGGTGCTGGCTCCTCCCCTGTGGAAGCCTGGGTAGGCTGGGCACTTCTTTAGCTGCCCTCTCCTCCCGTGGGATGGCGAGGTAGAGTCTGGATGTCATCATGGAGAAGAGTCTGGGGAGAGCCTGCCTGTCTCTGCTCATCTAGGGGAGAAGAGAAAGCCATCAAGGCACCATCTCTGAGTGCCCCAGAGCACACTCCGTAGGGAAGTGGAAAACAATGCCAGCCCATCAGGTTCAGGGTTAAGGACTCTTGTTGGTAGTCAGACCACATGCTGCTGTGTAACTGGGGCTCAGGACACCTCAAGTTGATCACTACACACCTGAATTGATTTCTGTTCCCTTCCTAGTGGTTCAGGGTGGGTACTGATTCCTACTTTAGCATGGGAACATGGGTGGGGAGGCCTGGGGTGACCTACCTGCATGTCTGCCTGGACAACCCTCTGCTTCACTTGGCCTCCAGGATCCTACACAACTACTTGGTGTGGCGTGTGGTGGTGGTTCTGAGCGAGCATCTGTCCCCACCATTCCGTGAGGCACTGCATGAGCTGGCCCGAGAGATGGAGGGCAATGATAAACCCCAGGAGTTGGCCCGAGTCTGCCTGGGCCAGGCCAATCGCCACTTTGGCATGGCTCTTGGCGCCCTCTTTGTACATGAGCACTTCTCAGCTGCCAGCAAAGCCAAGGTCAGGCTGCCCTGGGTGTAGGGTGGGGGTGCAGGTTCTGAACTTGATGTGAAGGATGGGAGACCCCATATATCTCCATGTGGTTTGGTGCCCAGGTTGGGCTTAGGGCTTAGCTGGCTCTGAGGCTCCAGGATGCTCCTCCCTGGGCCTTTTCTCCCCTGTGAAGCCTGTATGCTGTCAGCTGCATGTGGTCTGCTCTGCCTCTCCCCTGTAGGTCCTTTTCAGAGATGCTCAGGAGGCTGGGATAACTTCTCTTCCAGGCTGGGGGCTTAGTGTCAGGGTTCTGGGTACGGATCCCTAGCTCCTTAATTCTCCTCGGTGCTCAGCATGGTACCCTGTGCTGAAGAAGTGGTACTGGATGATGGGAATTCTCTTAGTGCCAGGTGCTGGGAACCAGGTCTACAGCTTCCTTAGTTGACCAGTGATCTCTGAATCCTAATCTGGCAGGTGCAGCAGCTGGTGGAAGACATCAAGTACATCTTGGGCCAGCGCCTGGAGGAGCTGGACTGGATGGACGCCCAGACCAAAGCAGCTGCTCAGGCCAAGGTGAGATGGGATCCGAGTCTCAGTTGTCCACAAAAACTGTGGTACCCTCCTGGGTACCAGGTACTGAGAATAACAAGAGAGAAGAGGCAAAGATGCCTTCGTGGAATTACAACACTTGTCTCTTCTGCTCTACCTTGGCCTCAGATCCAGGCTGGCCTAGAGCTCCCTCTTTTGGCTGTGAGAGGTTGTCTCCTGAGGCCCTGGGCCACTCTGTGCCCTCTTACCTACAGCTCCAGTACATGATGGTCATGGTTGGCTACCCAGACTTCCTGCTCAAACCTGAGGCTGTGGACAAGGAGTATGAGGTAGGCTGGATTGCCCTGCCTCCAGACCCCAGGGAAGCCCACCACCAGGCCTGGAGGAGAAATTATGGGTCCTCAGCAAGTGACCTTGCCTTACCCCAGCCTGCTGCTGAGCACTGCCCATCCCTTCTCCGTGCAGTTTGAGGTCCATGAGAAGACGTACTTCAAGAACATCTTGAACAGCATCCGCTTCAGCATTCAGCTGTCTGTCAAGAAGATTCGACAGGAGGTGGACAAGTCCACGTGGGTGCCTGGTCCTGAGCTACGGTTAAGGAGGGCCATAAGGAGAGAGAGGGAGGGCTCCTTCCCAAGACCAGGAGCCATGCTGATGTGCTAGGTGCATGGTCCTGTATAGAGCATGGGTGCAGAGAGTAAGGTGGTAGCCCAGCCCTGGGGTGGCCCAGAGGATGCACTGTCAGAAGCTAGCTGTGATGTCAGGACCATCTTTAAGGATGCTAAGATGTGAGCCTCATGGAGGTGACATAGCCTTCTTCCACAGCTGGCTGCTCCCTCCACAGGCACTCAATGCCTACTATCTACCCAACAAGAACCAGATGGGTAAGGTGGTGTGTCCTGACCAGGGGGTGGGCCTGGAAAGATGTGTATCTCCCACTGACCTCTTGGTCCTCTTAGTTTTCCCAGCTGGCATCCTGCAGCCCACTCTGTATGACCCCGACTTTCCACAGTGAGTAGGGAACTTAAGCTGGGCCCATCAGCCCTATCTACAGGTGGCAGGTTGGGGTGGGGAACTGAGTCATTTCATCTGCAGACCCTGGGTCCCTGTAGTCCCAGTTCATCCTTGGTTATTTAGAAGAATTTGTAGGTATATTTTTTTATATAAGTTCTTGGATACCCCCTTGTTCCAGGTGGCAGGTTGGGGTGGGGAACTGAGTCATTTCATCTGAAGACCCTGGGTTCCTGTAGTCCCAGTTCATCCTTGGCTATTTAGAAGAATGTATAGGTATACTTTTTATATAAGTTCTTGGATACCCCCTTGTTCCAGTTTGATCTGTGTTGCTGTGATAAAACATTCTGACCAAAGACAGCTCTGGAAATCAGGGAGGAAATCAGTCTTACACTTCCAGGTCACAGTCTATCACTGAGGGAAGTCAAGGCAGGAACTTAAGCAGGAACTTGAAGCTACTTGCCAGCTCACTTTCTGGCTCATCCTCAGCTAGCTTTCTTAAGCATCCCAGGCCCACCCACCTAGGGATGGTGCCACCCAGAGTGAGATGGGCTCATCAATCACCAATCAAGAATCTCTTACAGACATGGCCACAGGCCAATATGATCTGGGAAATCCCTCAGTTGTGGCTCCCTCAGATGACTCTAGGCTGTGTCAATTTGATAGCTAATGCTAGCTAGGACACCCCCTTACCCATTTTAGGCCTATTTAGGTGTTTCAAAAGTAGAGGACCCTAGTGATGAGGAATGAGGCCAAATTCCCATGTGAGTTCCTCAGTTTCCTTCCTGTTTTTCCAAACTCACAGCCCCCACCACCTTTGCAAGACATTATTTTGTAAAGGCAGCTAGACAGGTGTCATTGGCTCCTTTCATGGAGTCTGTGAGGAAACTGAGGGCCACATGCCCAGGACCTTGGAGATGCCTCTGAGGCCTCTCTGACCACCTTCCTGGGGGCTCTAGGGGCCTGGGCAGCAGTGTGGGGCTCTCAGAGGACACATGAGGGCTAGAGCCTGACCTGCTGCTGTGGGTCCAGGTCTCTGAACTACGGGGGCATTGGCACCATCATCGGGCATGAGCTGACCCACGGCTATGATGACTGGGGTAAGGTCTGAGAGGGTTCTAGGGGAGGGGGATGACAGGTAGTGGGAGGCTTGAGGGGGATGGGCTGGTGGGAGGAGGTGGCTGGTGGGAGAGGACGAGCATCATGCCCAGTCTGGCCTTGGGATGAGGCTCAGCCTTGACTTGCTTGCATGCTGGGCTGCTGCCACAGGGGGCCAGTATGACCGCTCAGGGAACCTGTTGCACTGGTGGACAGAGGCCTCCTACAGCCGCTTCCTGCGCAAGGCTGAGTGCATTGTCCGTCTATATGACAACTTCACTGTCTACAACCAGCGGGTGAGAGATCCCTCACCTTGGCTTTTGTGCCCCTTTGGCTAGACACTGACAGTAAGCATGCATGCTTACGTGTACACACATGTGTCCAAATAAGGTACCTGTATTCATGCTCTGGGTTCCACGTACACACATGGGCACACAGTTCATGCAGACTCAACATGGTACACATTTGGGAAGTAAGTAGAAGGCTGCTCCCAAAATCTCTGGGAAGGGGAAGGAGGGGAGGCTGGGGAGGGGCGGGGTCCAGGATAGCCAGGTCTGTGGGACGCCTGCAGGCCTTCTGCAGCCCCTGCCTCTTCCTTTCTGGCAGGTGAACGGGAAACACACGCTTGGCGAGAACATCGCAGACATGGGTGGCCTCAAGCTGGCCTACTATGTGAGCCACCTAGCCTGCCCTCTGTCTTTGCTGGGGGACAGGTGGGAGCTGATGAGAACCCCAGACTAGGGACATGGCACTTCCCTGCCCATCTTGCTGAGCTCTGGCCTGGGCTGAGGTCCTCTGGAAAAAGAAGGAGTCACAGAAACCACCTTCCCTAGGGAGAGCAGGGAAGCCTGCCTGGAGGCAGTGGCCCTGGCTTGGAGTCAACCTGCCACAGCAGAAGGGTAGCCAGGCAGGGAACACAGTATAGTGGGTGATATAGAGCTGAGACGGGTCTTTCCCTGGGCTCAGTATCTTGGGAGGGGCTGGCTGAGTGGAGGATGGAGAAGGCAGTATGCAGCATGGTGGTCACAGCAGCTCCCTGCTCTCTGCACCCTCAGGCCTATCAGAAGTGGGTCCGGGAGCACGGCCCAGAGCACCCGCTACATCGGCTCAAGTACACACATAACCAGCTCTTCTTTATTGCCTTTGCCCAGGTGGGCTGGATGGAGACCTGGCAGGGGTTGGGGTGGGGCTGGGTAGGAGGCACAGTTTCCAGGCTCAGGCTCAGCCTTGCTCAGGCCTCAAGTGACCATCCCTGAGGTTCGACTGTCTTCTGTCACCTGAACTCTCAGAGGTGATGGCCCATGAGTTCTGCTGGGGCTTAGCACAGGGGATTGGGGGAAGATAGGCAGTAGACACCTCACTGCATCTCTACTTCTCCGCTCTGCCTGCTGGGGGTCCAGAACTGGTGCATCAAGCGACGGTCGCAGTCCATCTACCTGCAGGTGCTGACGGACAAGCATGCACCGGAGCACTACCGGTATGCCACCTGCCTTCCTGGGCAGTCCCCTCCTTGTGTCTTCGTGGGAGGCAAGAAGGGATAGAGGTCAGCCCTAGCAGCAGTGGTGGGACGGCCACTAAGGTCCACATTACTGAGGTCTCCTACACCCCAGGGTCCTGGGCAGCGTGTCCCAGTTTGAGGAGTTCGGCCGGGCCTTCCATTGTCCCAAGGACTCACCCATGAACCCTGTCCACAAATGCTCTGTGTGGTGAGCCTGGCCATCTGCCTGCCCGCTTGCACGCCCCCACTGCCCTGCACGGATCACCTACACCAGCTGCCTGGGCAGCACGAACCTCATGCTGCCCTGCTCCAAGCCTTCCTACTTTCCAGTCTTTCTGTGACCATCCTCCTGTCCCCTGCAGTCCCTCACTTCAAGGGCCTGGAGCAGGGGTGGGCTGGCTTCTGGGGGTCCTGGAGGGGGAGACATTAAGGTCCCCAGTCCTGGCTCTAGGGAGCTGGACCCCCAGCAGGCCAGATGTTCAGGCCCCACTGATGTGTTCTTGCTGATAAGTCTGGTCAATAAAGCTGCTGTACTGTCACCTTGGCTTCGGAGCAAGTGGGGCTGGAGGGTCCCTCTGGGTGGGAGACCCGGGCCAGCAGCGTAACTGGGACCCTGTAGAGGACCTCTGGTTACTCTGGTTTGGACACTACTCTATCAACTACTGCTTTCTCTCTTCCCAGACTTCCCTTTCTTCCTGTTTCCCACAGCCATGTGGGAGCTTCCTTCCAGACTTTCCCAGTCCAGCCCTCTGGCCTGCTGGCCTGCCTTTTTTGGGTGCTGCAGGGATTTGCTTGCAGTGTCCCAGCTAAGCCTTGTTTCTCCTCTGGGAAGGTGGCCCCAGGTTCCATGGACTTGGGGACAGCACCTAGAGCATCTGAGCTCCTGCAGCTTGGGGTCCATTAGCTGAGGGGCTCCATGCATAGCTGCTGGTAGGAGGGGAGTATGAAGTATAGCCTGGGCTGGACACAGCTGCCCGCCTGGTGTTGCCTGGTTGTGGAGGGCAGCAACAAGACAGTGGAGTCATGTTGTGAGTACCCTGAGATTCTTGGCGTCTGTGGCATCAGCAGGGACCTGCTCTTCCTCCAAGGCCTGGTTTTCTTCGGGGGCCCTGTCTCCATCCCACCACAGCGGTGAGTTAAGTCTCCTGCTAGCCCAGCTCCTGTTGGCATGCTCAGAGGATGTCTGAACAGTGTTCCCAGCCTTGAGTGACATTTTAAAAGTCCTTCTTATCTGAGTCTGGGCTATACCAACATGTGGCCCTGAGGAGCGGGCTGGATCTGAGAAGGACCCCTCAGGAGTCTAGGCGGAACAGTAGCTCTTCTTACCAGTCTGTGGTGGTCACACAGGATTCTGAGGTATTGGAAAAGTCCTGGGCACCGAGCCCAGCTCGGGGCTGCTTTTCAGGGAGAGTTTCATGATATTCTCCTTGGAGGTAGGCCCCATGCAGAAGCTGTTTCTAGATCTGTTCTCCTAGGCTGGGCACATACATATCATGCCTCTTGGATAGCTGGAATAGGACAGTTTTCTTCCTTTGACCTGCCAGCTCTTTGGGTGTCCTGATGTCTGAGACCTCTCATGCTCCAGGCTCATCCCACCCTTCTGTCCTAGGTCTAGATGGAGCTGGACTCCAGGCCCAGCCTCCATGCCCCTACTTGGTCTCCCCAGCTCTACCCAAGACCAATCCTTCCTGCCTCTGTGAGTGCAGCCAAGGGAGACCTTAGGGCAGTAGGCCCTGCTTAGGAAACCAGATGTTCTTGGGGCCAGGCTTCTCTCCCTACAACCATGCCCTGTTGAGGACATCAGTGGGGGTGGGCTGGGAGAGGATATGAATTTCCTGAGCAGGAAGCCCAACTCCCAAGGTGTCACCCATTAGTTCCCAGACTGCTGTTGCAGACAGACCCTAGAAACCTTCATGACAACCTAGAGATAGGTATAGCAACATGTTGCCTACTGGTGTCCGGACTTGGTGGTATCTTAACTTTGGAGGCCTCTTCAGTTCAGGTGTCTATGCTATACAGTGTCACTTTGTATGTATTCTGTTAGGAAATGGCCATACCCAGCACAGGTCATAGCCATGTTTTTTTTCTGCCTGGCCCTGAACTGGGAATAGGTGATTGGATTTCCTGGGGTAGGGGAGTGTGCAAGAACCCAGCATGATGCTGAAACCCTGCCTCAGTTTCCATCAGTGAGGGGGCATCAGAGAGGCTGTGAAGGCCCTTCCAGGCCGCAGTGATAGGCTTCTAGAAGCCCTGAAGGTGGGTTATGCGGCTGGATCCATTGAGCTCATCCAAACAGCTCATTGGAATGGCAGAAACAATGTCCTGCTGAGCATTTAATAGCAGGGAAATAAAGAAGCTGGGGATGTTCTAACTGCGCTTAAGCTTCTGGGCATCCACCTGTGTGTCACATGCCCAGGGCCGCACCACTCCTTCCCCTGCAACATTCTCTGAAACTGGCTGCTGGGCCTCTGGGATAAATATCTACCCACAGCTTTGTGACTGGACCTCAAGCCCAGGGGTTACTGCTGGGTGACTTGGGGAAGGAAGTGACTCTTGCTGGGCTCCAGGACCGTTATCAGCATGGGAGTGAAGGGTACCCCCAGCACCAACTCACAGTCACCTGTGATGACGGATCCACATATGGACCCTCTTCCCTCCTCAGGGCTACATCTCCATAGCCCCAGCCACCTACCCACCCACCCCCAGCTCAGTCCTACCTTGGCTGTCACACTTGGTCCATGAGTGTGAGCTCAGCTTAGGGTCCTGAAGGCCAAGGATGCTGGGATGCTCCTCAGCTAGGAGAAGGATTTGAAGCTAGTCAGAAAGATGTCTGGAGAGGGGACATCATTGAAGGTAAGTGGGCTAGCTCCATTTTGGTAGCCCTGGCAATTCTGGGGTACCCAGACTCAGGAAAGGCCCCTGGGTTCCATATTTTTTAATGGCTTGAACTCTTATTCCAAATATGTTGGAAGTGAGGGTCTTTCAAACACTGGGGTGGGTCTCAGAGGTTCCTGGGCTTCTTTTCATGGCCCCTTAGGTGGGTAGCTCTTTCCTACTTCCCTGCCCCCTATGCTGAGCAGCACCCCAATTTCTTCCCTATCTGGAGTACCAGTTACTACAAACAGAAGGGCAGCACTTGGGGTGCTGAAGGTGTGTGGCCTATGCAGCTGCTGAGGTCTGCTGCCTCTTTCTCCCTTCTGAAAATTTTCACCCCTCTCCTAAGCTGGCTCTAGGCACCCACTTTCCCTTGCTTATTAAAAAGAGTAATTCCCGCCAGACACGGTGGTGCAAGTCTCTAGTCCAGCATTCAAGAGGGAGAAGTGGGGCTGGAGAGTGGTTAAGGGCACTGACTGCTCTTGCAGAGAATCTGGGTTCAGTTCTCAGCACCCACATGGCAGCTAACAACCATCTGTAACTCCAGTTCCAGGGGATCCAATGCCCTTTTCTAACCTCCTCA
Source organism: Nannospalax galili (assembly GCF_000622305.1). NCBI lineage: Eukaryota > Metazoa > Chordata > Mammalia > Rodentia > Spalacidae > Nannospalax > Nannospalax galili. Next base: position 2,177,010 of record NW_008342297.1, on the reverse strand, counting down.
GGCACTGCATGACAGGGTGCACTTACACTCATACACATAAAAAATAATAAAGTTTTTAAAATGTAATTCTAGACTGGGGATTTAGCTCGGTCTTTAGAGTGTTTGTCTAGCATTTGTGAGGCCCTAGGTACTTGCTTCACAAATGTGAGGGCCTGAGTTTGGATCCCCAGGACCCATGTAAAAGCTGAGCATAGTGACATACCTAGAATCTCAGTAATGATGAAATGGGAGGCAGAGACAGGCAGATCCCTGGCAGTTGTGGGCCAGCTAGTGAGTCTGGCAAAGTTCTAGTCCAATGAGAGACTCTGTCCTCAACAGAAGGTGAGTGACACCTGAGGTTATCCTCTGACCTCCACATATGCATCATGCATGTGCAATGCACACCCACTCACACCTGTACCACTCACACAAATGCAGGAGAGAGAGAGTGAGAGAGAGTGAGAGAGAGAGTGAGAGAGTGAGAGAGAGTGAGAGAGAGGGAGAGAGAGAGAGGGAGAGAGAGAGAGAGAAAGAGAGAGAGAGTTTCCTTTTCCTCCTGTAGGCTCCAGATCATCCAGAGGCTGGCATTCTCTGCCCATTCTCCCTTGTCCTCTTGGGGCCACCCTGTGATAGGGTAGAGAAGAGCAGTGGCCAGACTTTAGAGCTGAGTTTTCCTTCTCTTGTCCCCAACACCTCTGTAGCAACAAGAGATTTAGTTGTACAGACAGGAATTACTTCTCTCTCACCCCTTAAAATGCAGGCGAGTTCCTGTTTTAATTTATCACTGTCCCTTTTCCTGTTTCCCTGGCAAAGGATCGTGAGCACTTCCAGCATCTCCTGACCCACAGGGGCTGTGAAGGAGTTTCTTGAGAAGCCAGCACCCTTTTGGCTTTGGAAGCAGTAGACCTGCTCTCCAGGTCTAGACACGGCACAGGAATTGATCTGCAAGAGGCAGTCCTCAGGAGAATTTCATGGAGAAAAGTACACTGCTAATCATGCTATTTATAATTCCTTCGTATGCTTCGAGAAGGCTTCAGGACAATGAGAAATTCAGCTCATCCTCCCCAAGGAGGTCCTTGCTCCATAAGCCCACTTGTCTTGTGTTTTGGAGTCTATGCATTTGAATGGCACATAACTGACTGAGACCTTGGCAGCCTTGCAGAGGAGAGCAGCTCCTCTCTGCCACATCCACTAGGCAGTTGCTGGGCCCTTCCTGGAGCATCACCAGGACTGGGAACTCCTGCTTCCCGATGCCCTTTCTCCTTGGGGGAAATAGCTGTCTCCTGGCCTGGCCTTTCTCATACTCCTCATGGTGAGCTGGAACCCATACCCCGAGGTCCTCATCCTCCTCACCCCACACTGTAACTCTTCTTCCTCTAAGGCAAACCACAGCCTCTGACCCTCCAGACATTGACCTACTCCTTGCCAAACACCAGGCTCCTTTGTCCTGATTGCTATTCATGTGACACGAGTTGTGGCTCATTTTGAGCCTCTGGGGTCTCCTGGGTAAGGATTCTGAGCTTTCATTTGTTTATGCACTACCTTTGCTGAGTCCTCCTGTTGTGTCCCACTGGTTTTAGCCCCCATACTCTACTATCCATTGTGCCTCACTTTACCCTGTCACCAGCTCCAGCCGCCCTCCTGCCAGGCAGCATGTTTTAGTGTAGCACAAATAAATCTGCTCGGTGGCCCACAGTGCTATCCCTCCCTCCCTGTCCTTCCCACTGCTGCAGCCAGTGCAGGGTTCAAGGTGCCTAGAGTGATACACAGGGCATTGGGTTTAGTCCCAGGCGGGCCAGAGTCCAGCATGAGCTCATCTGGTGGAATGCAAGGCAGGCGCCTGGCTTCCCAGGACCTGAGCTGCCACCCGCTGCAGATGTAGGAGCCTCTGGCAGCAGCTTGAGGCTGATTCATTGGGCCAGCAGGCAGCTCAAATCCCCAAGCTGCTGTCACGGGGAGCTGTTAAGGTGCATCTCTTCTTGCCTATACTTTGCATAAATAAGGAAAAAAATTCTCCCATTTTCCTATGAGAACAAATAGTTGCAGGGGCCTGTCAGGGACCTGTGGGGTGAAGTCTAAAGGTGGCTCTTAGGAGAGTGTTTTCCTCTCATCAGGAGGAGCCCTGGTCAGGGTAAGGAGGGTCTAGGTGCCATGTTATCCAGTGGTGAGAATTTGCAAATCTGATGAGTAAAGTAAAGGCCAGAATAGGGCATCAGGATGGGTCACCTCCCTGTTAAGATCAGCCAGTGGCTTCACTATTGGGGCAGGAGAAGGCTATTTCCTCCTTGTAGGGCAGCTCAGGCACCCCTCCTTCTGGTTCCCTGGCACCATGCCATATACTCAGCAAAACTTGACATCCCTAGTGGGCAAGGTTATGCCAAGGGGAACTTCCAGCTGCTAGCAAACATGGAAACTCAGAGCAGCAGGAGTAAGTGGGCCCTGGGGCCGCCTTAGATCAAGGGTGTGATTGCCAACCCTGGGACACTCCTGTCAGCCTCTGGAAGGCTAGAGATTGGATTCAGCAGAGGCTTCCTCAAGGGGCCATAGCTTGTCATGCAAATGCTAATGTTGGGGGTACCTGTGTCTGGAGCCAGCATCAGATGCAACATCAGCACCAAGGGCAGGAGAGGACACATTTGGCACCTGTCTGAGTCCTCACATGATGCTGAGGCAGCTGGGCCCACTGCTGCTCATCGTGGCATTTCCCATGCTAGCCGTCAGAGCTGGGCAGGGGCTCTGTGAACAGAGGCAGGTGGTGGGAGCCTGTGGCACCCTCTGGCCCTGCCTGAGGCCCCACCACCACAGGGAGTTTCCTGCCCCGGGGTCTGGCACATACGGACCTACTTGACTTTTACGGGGTTGGAGAGAGGGACACCAGGCTCTCCTCATGCCTACTATGTGCTGCAGTCTCCACATGCACGCTTCTGTCCATGCTGTGCCACAGTCCTGTACAGTGAACACCCTGTGATAGGAACAGGCACTCTTCATATTTAATATCAAAGTGCTAGAGATATGCCTCAGTTGATGGAGTGTTTGCCTAGCATGCATGCAGCCCTAGGTTTGATCCCCAGCACTGTGTAAACCCAGTGTAGTGATGCACACCCGTAATCCCAATACTTGGGAAATGGAGGCAGGAGTTTCAGGAGTTCAAGGTCAGGATTACAAGACCCTGTCTAAAAAGCAGTCCACCAACCTACCAACCAACCAGAAATGAAAATAGCTGGGAAGATAGCTCAGTCAGTACTGTACCTACTTTGCAAGCACAAAGACCAGAGCTCTAGTCCCAGAACTTGGTAAAGACTCAGGTGCAGTAGTATGCACTTGTAACTCCAGCTCTGGGGAGGTAGAGACAGGCAGACCCCCCAGAGATCATTTGCCAGCCAGTGTAGCCTAATGGGTTCAAGATTCAATGAGAGACCCTGTCTCAAAAAAACAAGGTGGGGACTGGAGAGGTGGCTCAGTGCTTAAGAGCACTGGTGGCTCTTTCAGAGGACCCAAACCTGGGCTGACAACCTCTGTAGTTCCAGTTCTAGGAGATCTGGCTCCCTCTGCTGGCCTCTGTAGGCATTTCAAGCAGGTGATGCACTTATATCCATAAAGGCAAAGCACTCACACACATTTAAAAAAAAAAAAAGGGTGGACATCTCCTGAGAACAACACCAGAAATTCTCTTCTGGTCTCCATATGCACATCTGTACACACAACTATACACAGACAGACGAACGCACACACACAATGAGCTCTATACTGGCATCTTCACTTTTTAACTGGGCACCCAGCCCATATAATTCACAGGGGTCCAGAGGGAAATGGACCAGGGGTTGGCACCACATTTCTTCCCATCCCATTCATTACTTTCGGTGAATTTCAGTGTATTTGAGTTTAGTGTGTCTGCCTAAGTGGATTTATGAATTATATGATCTAGCTTTAACAAAACTAATCTCCAGTGTGTCCAAGTGGCTTACAAGATTCCTGTCAAGAAACTGCAACTAATCCTGTTGAGCCACAGACAGAAGCGGCTGGCTGATGAGTCTCATACTTGCTTATATCCCCATGTCACAGATGTGGAAAGAAGTTAGTCTCAAATGTAGGACAATGGACATAATAAAAGTATTTGGGGGTTGGTGAGATGTCTCATCAGGTAAAGGCACTTGCCACCGAGGCTGACGACTTGAGTTCGATTTCCTGAACCTACATGGTGAAAGGAGAGAGCTGATTCCTGCAAGTTGTCTTCTGACCTGCACGCACATGCTGAAGGACTCTAGAGCGCCCTCCTCAAATAAAGAAATCTTTTAAAAAGTAAAAAGAAAAACAAAGCACCCACTATCTGAGACATTCCATGTCCTTCCCAGTGCAGCCTGAGGCTTGGGTACCTTGTGCCTTGAGGTGTCTGTCAACACATCCTGAAATCCTCATGGTTTGCCAGTCATTTAGAAACAACTTTCAAATCATGAAGACAAACCCCCGCAATTTTTTTTCCCAGCAACGTTTAAAGTTATGTCTCTCAACCCAGTACTTTCCGATATTTCCCTAAGCAATGATAAATATTTGGAAAGCTCTTGTAAAGTTTCTTGCATAACAGCATAAGACAAAAGGAAAAAAACCCCAAACACCTAGCACCAGGCAAACATTTTTTTCTTTCTGCTGCAGTAAAAATGGCAGAAACAATGAACAGTAAATGATCTGTCGACACACCGAAAGGCATATCTTTGTCAGCAAATACTCCTGAAAGATGATGGGGAAAACATTGCCGCTGATTGGAAGAAACGAATATTAGAGCAAATTACCCAGTGTGGGAGGTTTGCTGTGCAGTTGGCTGAAAGTACAGATGTTTTGAACATGTTTCAGCTTATGGTATCTGCTGGATTCTCTTCCAATAATGAAACACACAAACCACTTTTTTTTGTGAACCACTAAAGGCAAGATATATCAGAAAAGATATATTGCCCACAGTAAACGCCTTGTTGAATAAAAGCAATGTTACATGGGGAAATGGTGGAGGTGTAACCACTGATGGACACACTACCTGGAAAGATTGTTTTAAAAGGATCCTGGATATCTGTAAGGGGACAGGGGTAGCAAAACTCACCCAGTGGCTCATTCATCCATAGTAAACCACCACAAGAAACAAAAGCCTTGACATGTCAGATGTTGTAGGAGATCATTTGTAGGGTTAATTTTATAAAACAATCTTTTTTTTTAAAGATTTTCCTATTAGAGAAAAAGCTTTATGACTCCCATTAATGAGATTGGGTGTGACCAGGAGACTTTCCAGATCATAGAGAATGAGTCATCAATAACTGTGGCAAAGTACTAGACGGAGGTGCCCTAAGTCGTACCCCTTTCTGCCAGATTCTCTGGAGACAGGGTCTTACTATGCTGCCCAGGCTTGTCTGGACCTCCTGGGCTCAAGAGATCCTCCTGTCCCAACTTCCCCAGTAACTAGGACTACCCAGCCTATTTTCCTTTTCTCCTGGTCCACACCCTCCCCTTCCCCCTCCTTTCCCCCTTTCTTTTTCTTTCCTTTTTAAAAAATATTTTTATTTTTATTTTATGTGTATGAATGTTATGCCTGAATGTGGGTAAATGCACCCATGTCGTGCAGTGCCATCGGAGGACAGAAGAGGACATTGGATCCCCTGGAACTGGAGTTATGGACAGTTGTTAGCTGCTGTTGGGTGCTGGGATTTGAACCCAGGTCTTCTTCAAGAACAGCCAGTGTTCTTAACCACTGAGCCATCTCTCCAGCCCCTCTTTTTCTTCTTCATTTTTGGAGACAAGGACTCATTCTATAGACTAGGCTGGCTATGTAGTCTAAGTTGGTCTTGAACTTGTGGCTATCCTCCTGCTAGGGATGGTGGTAAGCCCCCATGTTGATATAGAGAACTGAATTGGGGTCCTTTTCAATAGAAAAATCAGTGCTCTTAACTGTCGAGTCATCTCTTCAGTCTCAAGGATGTCTTTTTTTGTAGCCTAAGCTGGCCTGGAACTCACTATGGAGACTCGATCTCACAGAGATTCACCTACCTCTGCCTCCCAAGTGCTGGGATTAAAGACCCACTCAAGGATGACTTTTTAATTAAAAAGTAAGGTCATTGTCTTTGAATGACAACTCATGATCATGAGGAAAAATAATTTGACAATGGATTTGAAAAGGATTTTTTTCCATGTGTATGCACATACATGTGCCCGTTTGCTCATGTGTGATGGCCAGAAGAGAGTCGCAGGTCTCCTCCATTTTTCTTGCCTCATTCCTTTGAGGCAGGATCTGTCCCTGAACCTGGAGCTCTCAGCCGTCAAACCCCAGAGCCCTCCTGTCTCCATTCCCTCTCGGTGATGGCTTATAGATGTACGTGAGACCATGTCTGGCTTGTTAGGTAGGTGCAGGAATATGAACTCTGATCCTCATGCTCAAACAGCAAGTGCTCCACCACTAAATCATCACGAAGTCCCTGAAAAGGGGTTTCACTGATGCTTGGTTTTGTAGTCAACAATTAAATTAACAATAATTAACAATCAAACTAATTTATTAGTAGTATGTGTATGATATGTGTTTGGGTATGCATGCCATAGAACACATGTGGAGGTCAGAGGACAACTTTGTGGAACTGGTTCCCCTTTATGTGGGGAATTCTGGGGATCGAATTTGCCTGTGGGTAGCAAGCACCTTTGCTCGCTGAGTCATCTTGCTGGTCCCTTAACAATGTGTTTGACTGCTAAACCCCTTACACATACACTGTGAAACTTGGAAGTAGAGACTAATCTTTTCGGTAAAAAAAAAAAAAAAAAGTATAATCTACACATACCATAAAATTCACCTTTAAAGTGTACAAGTTAGTGGTTTTCAGAATATTCACAAGGTTGAGCAGCTATTACCCAGCTTCTAATTCCAGAATAAGTCATTCTTAAAATTTGCAGTTTTAAAATGAAAAAGCCCAGGTCTTTGGGCTTTAAACAAATTTATAAAACTTAAATGTGTAATACCTCCCCATTGTGTTGAAAGACCAGCTATTTGACACCAGGAAGACAGAAACATATCAGCTGATGGTTAACAAAAGTTTGCATAATTGGGGGATGGAATTTAAAAACTAGTGTGGTGATTCAGGCAGCTCAGCTAATGACGCCTTCTTCTAGTCAGCTCATATTTTCGTGACAGCCACTAAAATCCAGAATTGAAATATGCCACTCTGAGAGCCAGGACTTCAGAGCGATGTTTCACAGTGTTAAATCACAAATTTAGCAAATAAGGAGGCATATTCAATCTTACTAATATTACTAGAGGGAGCAAAGTGTGTTTTTGTACCTTTGTAAATGTGCAAATAAATTTGTAATGCTGCAAAATTTACTGGAACACATGGTTGATTCCACTTTTATGTGATTCTTTTAGTTGTCCTCGGCTGAGCAGGTTAGATAGACGCTAAGTAGGGCTGTACTGGGCTGATGTGCCAGTGTCCTCCCATGCAGGTCAGAAATATTTAGCATTTACACCTCAGGTTGCTCAGCTTGCACCTCTGGACCAACACCCCGCTACACCAAAAAAAATCCAACAAACAAAAACATGAAAGAAAGGAAAAGAAGACTACATGTAGACTACATGTGTCTAGAAAGAGCCAAAGTACCATGTCCCAAGGCAGGCTTGGTCTGCTCCCCACTCAGAGGCTTGCAGTCACAGGACTCTAGATTCACATTTCTTCCTGTCCTCAATTCTGCTCTGCACTGCTCAGGCCTACAGCCTTCACCCCACCCACCCTCTCTGGTCTTGCCATTCTCTGGCCCCTGGCCGACTGCTGCCTCAGGGCCTCTGCACTGCTTTTCTACATTGTTTAGATCCTCACTTTGTCCTGACTAATATTCAATTGTCTGCTCATTAGGCTGTCTCTGTCTGGCCTGATCGCCATTACCCACCCCTCCATCTGTACCCTGTGACCCAGGTGCTCATGGGTTTTCTTTCTGGAAAGTACTACTGGAATGCCAGGAATAGTGGCTCACAGTTATAATCTCAGCACTTGGGACGCTTAAACAGGATGACTGCCACAAGTTTGAGGCCAGCTTAGACTATTGAGTGAGCCCCTGTCTCAGAAGGGAAGAAGGAAGAGGAGGAGGAGGAGGAGGGGAGGGGGCATTGCTAGAGATAGGGCTATGACTCAGTGGCAGAGCACTTTCCTAGCACACACTAGGCTCTGGGTTTGATCTTCAGGAAAATAAACGGATTATTGGCATTGCATGGTATAACATTTTATTATTCGTTTGCCTCTTCTATAATGGTGGGCAGAAAACTAGGCACAACCTGAGACAGACTTGGGGGACCCTGCCCCTCCTTGGATTTCCTAGCTGTGTAACAGGCATGCAGGGAGCATAGAAGAGCAAAGACTCTGGGTCCTTTTTCTGTGAGGGCATCTGTAGCACTGGGCCCCTGGGAAGGGTTCTGGCTGTGGAGCTGACAGTGAGGGTGGGGCAGACTATGTCAAAACCCTGTTGGGGATCCCAGCACAGCAGTCTCTGTAGCCAGCAGGGTTGATTGGAGGGTGGTAGGAAGCCAGCCTCTCCCTGTGCCCTCTTGTACTCCAGGGCCTATGGGGGTCCAGGCTTGGTGGGCAAGTGCATGCTTGTTTCTCTGTGAATTGATAGAGCCCTGCCTTTCCTAGGGTACTGGTGCCAGAGGTCAGGAAGGGGCAGCCAGGCAGCCCTGGGAGGGTCAGGGGTATGGTTGTCATGGCTTGGGCTTCCAGGAGGCCTCAGGGTCCCAGCAGTTCCAGAGCTGAAAAGAGGACTTCGTGTGGTCTGAGGCTGGTTGATAGTTAACAATGAATGTCCTCTTGTGGATGCCTGGGTGGAGGCTCTAGGGGCAGCAGCTGTAGGTAGCGTTAAGGGTTGAGGCCACCAGGAGCGAAGGACCGAGATTGGGGGCCAGTAGGGCCAAGGGCAGACAGAGTGCAGGGAGTACCGGGCACTGGGCCCGTCAGTGGGAACCATGGAGAGAAGTTAGCAGGATGTCAGGGCAAGGGAAGCACCAGGTGAGGGTATGGGACGCCGAGGTGGAACCTGGGGGGGACCAGAGTTCAGGGCGTTGCCCCGACCAGCAACAGCAGTGTTCCAACCAGCAGTGGCAGGGACAGCGGGGCAGTGGCTGGGCCCAGGTTCCCGACTGCGCTCTGTCCGGGGCTGTTGGGGTGGCTCTGACCTGGGGTGGTGGTGCTGCTGCTCTGGTCGGCAGGGGGCGCCAGGCGGCAGTCGGTGTAGGGCTCCAGGCAACCAGCAAAGGCCATGACATGCGCGATGTAATTCTGCTCCTGCACTCCGTGCACCAGGTGAGCCTGCGGGCCACGCGCGAATATGGCCACGTCCTCGCCGCCATGGGTCTCAGACCCCACGGGCACAGCCGCCTGCTGCCTGTATGTGGGGTCACCTGGAAGAACAAGATGTTCAGGGCAAAGGATATCTGACTCAAGTCCCCTCTGCCTTCCCTACCCGTAGGCAGGCGACATCTCACTCACTGCTTTCCGTAGCTGTGACATTGGGCCGTTCGCCTGTACCAACATAACCCGGGCCATTGCCGTACAGGATGGAGGTGTAGAACTTGCCATCCGAAGCCTTGAGGGGGGCCAGTCCTGTATGACAGAAAGGGGACACCCTGTCCTTGGAGCACCCCCCATCCCCCCATTTTTCCTGGCCAGTAGCACATTCTATACATTTTACCAGATTCCTACAAGGCAGGTATTCTTTAGGTTTAACAGATCTGGAGAAACTGAGGTTCAGAGAAATTTCTGCTACATAATTGATGCAAAATCAGCTGCCACTGTCCCCTGGCCTACCAAAGATGGAGGTCCCCCGAAGTGTGTAGCCACCAAAAGAGAAGACATGGGAGTGGTCAGCGGTGACAATGGTCAGCGTGTCCTGCTCACTGGTGAGTTCGCTTGCCCTTTCGATGGCAGAGTCGAACATGACAGCTTCTGTCAGCGCCAGGTAAGCTGTGCCCAGGTGATGACCACGGTCGATGCGGCCCCCTGCAGGAAGCCACTGACTTTTGAGCTTGCCAGGTCTGTTTTCCTCCTCTTTTTCTTGCAGGTCATGAGACTCACCCTCCACAAAGAGGTAGAACCCTTTGGGGTTCCTGCTCAACACTCGAAGGGCTGCCTCTGTCATGTCCTTCAGGGACGGGTCCAGCATGCGGTCTCGGTAGATCTCGAATTCTGTGTCTACAGGCTGAAAGAGACCTGAGGGACAAAAAAGCCTATGGGGACCACCAGGCTTGGTAGTGGGGTCATGGCACACAGACACACGTACTCAGTAGAGGCTATCAGAGGGGTTCCAGTGCAGGAAATATGGGGCCTTTACCCATGAGGTATGTCACTGATGGATCCAGGGATGCCTGAATGAGCTCTTCACGGTTCCAAACATACCGGGATCCCTGGCAGGACATGACCACTTGTTAGCACAAAGTCTTGAGGCCCACAGCCATGTCCTGGTCCCTACTGTGCTTTGTGAGTCCCCATCACCTGGCGCGTGGACAGCCACTCCTCTACCAGGTTCCGTCCATCCAGCCTGGTTCCAGTTGCGTTAACATCATTTGGATACTCAGGGTCTGGCGTCCCCTCAGGAAACATGTATTTTCGGCCCCCACCAAGGATCACCTATAGTTAGAGAGGATCAGGAAGGTGGATTTAGGGCTTTGACTTACGGACTTAGGGACTTATAGGGGTCCCCTGCCCTGGTCCCCAGCTCTCTACCAGATCTATGGGTAGGACTGCTCCTGGGCTGGGTCTTCTACACCCACCCTCCAGAGACCCTGGAGGATCTAGGAGCTCAGCCTGCATGTTGCTTGGGGTCATCCTTCCCCTAGTCCCTGCCTCTGCCCTTCATGCTGTACATTGATGTCCATGTTGGAGATGAGCTGAGTGGCGATGTCCTTGCAGCCTTCCTGCAGTGCTGAGGCAGGCATGTCAGCATCTCCATACCAGTTGCGGTTCACCGTGTGAACATAAGTGCCAGCTGGAGAAGCATGCTGCACCCTGGTGGTGGTCACCACTCCCACAGACTTTCCTGAAACATCAAAGGTCAGGTGGGACACCTAGTACTCTGGGCCTGCCCCCTCTGAGCCTGTCCCCAACCCACCTGCTTTCTTGGCACGGTACATCACCGAGAAGACTTCGTTTCCAAATGTCGTGTTGCACTGATCAAAACGAGCTGCTGCACTCAAGCCAATGGTCTTGTAGTTGGCTTTGACCCCGCATAGATAGGCTGTGGCTGTACTTGCACTGTCTGGTACCTGTCTGTCCACGCTGTATGTCTGGGGACAAAGGCATCCTCAACTGTGCGATAAGCAGACATATATTCCTTCATCCAAGCCTAGGCCTGTGCTCAATGTCCCAGACCCTAACTGGGCTCCAGCTGACCTGGGTCCTCCCAGTGCTCACCTTGGACAGAGCCATGTATGGGAAGAGGTCCATGGCTAGTGGTGTCTCAGGTCCCAGATGGCCATTCAGTTGTCCCTTTAGGATCCGAGTGGCTGTCACCGTGGGCACCCCCATCCCTGAAGAAGCAGAACACAGTTAGATCTGAACCCCCAGGCCTGCCTGCCAGGGCCCACCAGCGGCCTTGGGTTCCTGGGGTGTGTGTGAGAGCCCTAGGGGCCAGACCTCGAACACTCACCATCCCCCAGGAAGATGATGAGGTTCTTGGCTGATGTCTGAATGGGCTGTAGCTTCTTGGCGGCATCCAAGGCCTCGGCTGCCTTTTGGTTCCAGAAGGCTGGGTTCTCCTCCTCCACTGGCCAAGGGGAGAACAGAGGAACAGTCAGATGAAGGCTGTGTGTGTAAGGGGAGCAAGCAGCTCAGGGAGCCTTCTTACCTGGGATGAAGCCAAGGGACAGATGTAGCCTGAGGCCCAGCAGCAGCAGCACCCAGGTTCCCAGCATGGCTGTGGCTGATGGTGAGATGGCAGTGGATGGGGAGCTGGGACACCAGAGTACCAGCTAAGACATAGGCTGCCTGGGTTTAAATAGGGGGGAACTTTGTTCCTCCTACCTGAAAGGTTCCAGGTCCTTCCCCTGGATCCAGGTGGCCACCCTGGCTCCACCCCTGCCCAGTGAACTGAACACCTAACTGGAAGGAGGTGGCAGGGTGTGGCTGGTCCAGGCTGACCCAGGGGTCCTAATAGAGTAGGCTTCATGTGAGCCCTAAGTGCTTCTCCAAGGTAGGGTGGGAGGCTATGTAGCTACAATCTGGGTAAGAACCTTGACCCCTGTGCTGCTGGGGTCACCCACCTCTTCCTTTATGCTGTCCTGTGGGGACCCATCATTCTCATAGCTAAGACCCTGCTGGACTAGGCTTTGTTCTGGGTGCTGAAGGTAGGTGGCATGACACAACGTGGATGAGGAGCCGGGATTTGGCCTCCTGGTGCCAGAAGCCCCACCGATGAGGGAAACAAGGCACAAAGAGTAGCCTGAACGCCCTGATGCCGACTTGACCTCTCATTAGGCTTGACCTAGACGTGGGCACCTAGTAAATGTGGTACAGGAAAGGGCAGGCAAGTGGGGAGCATATTGATTGGAGGTCTTTGGTTAGGCAAAACCTGACCTTGTGTGCCTAGTCCCCTGTTCCAGCAACATGTGGACTGCTCCTTTCACAGAGACTGGCAGGTACGTGCCCATAGGTCCATCCTTTTTCTCCTGGGTGGGAAGAGGATCCCAAGGGTGACGGCTCTACACAGGCCCTGGGTACACTTGCCAGTGTAGCCTCTGACTAGGAGTTAATTGTGATGATGTTGGGAGGTGGTAGAACCTTTTAGAGATGAAGGATCATTTGAGGTTATAGTCATAAAAGGGATTAATGTAGTTCTCATGAGACCCAGTTAGTTCTGACTAGAGTGGGTTTTACTAAGAGCCAGACCGGCCCTCTTTTGCTTCTGACTTCCTATCCAGCCTTGGGGTCTCTCCTGTTTCGTGTGGTCCTACCATGTTATTTTTCATGCAATGCTGTGAAGGGGACCGTTATGAAAGTTAAGCTTACGTCAGAACCAGGACATTGGACTTCTAAAACCAACTTAAAGAAACCTCTTTTCGGGGCTGGAGAGATGGTTCAGCAGTTAAGAGCACTGGCTGCTCTTGAAGAGGACCTGGGGTTGATTTCCAGCACCCACATAGTGACTAACAACTGTCCATAACTCCAGTTCCAGGAGAATTTGATGCCCTCTTCTGACCTCTGTAGGCCTTGCATGACATAGGTGCACTTACATGCAGGCAATACACTCATACACATAAAATAAAAAATAATAAATAAAACAAAAACCAAAACAAACAAAAGAGAAACTTCTTTATTTAATACCCACCTTCAGGTGTTTACTGTCATAATGAAAAACAGACTCACACACCAAGGGTCCGAGAATGATGAATGGATAAACAAACAAAATATGGTCCATACATATAATTGAATACTGTCAACCTGAGAATGGAGGGGAGTCTGTGTGTATGAGGCACACGCCTGTAATCCCAGCCCTCAGGAGTTAGAGGCAGGGGGATCAGAAGCTCAAGATAGCCATGGATACACAGTAAGTTAAAAGGCTACATAGGAGGACTGGAGGGATGGCTCAGTAGCCAAGAGCACAAACTGCTCTTGCAGAGGACTGGAGTTCAATTCCTAGCACCCACATCAGGTGGCTCACAACTGCTTGTAACTCCAGCTCCACAGAATCCAATGCCCTCTTCTGGCTTCTGTGGGTACCTGCACTCATGAGCACATACCCATATATGGAGACACACATAATTAAAAATAAAATAAATTGCCAGTGTGGTGATACACGCCTTTAATCCCAGCACTCGGGAGGCAGAGGCAGGCAGATCTCTGTGAGTTCAAGGCCAGTCTGGTCTACATAGTGAGTCCCAGGCCAGCTGGGGCTACAGGGAGACCCTGTCTCAAAAAGACCAAAATTAATGAGTAAATAAATAAATAACAAAAATAAATAAAATTAAAAAAAAGAACTATAGAAGCCTTCAGTTTAATAAAATCCATTAAAAAGAAAAGAATGACCCATTGCCATGGATGGGGGACAGTGGAGATGGGGAGTTGTTTAATGAGTACAGTGTTTCAGTTCTACAAAGTCTGGCCATGTGTCACTCAGCATCATGAAGGTCTTTAACGCCACATGCTAAGAACACAGCTCTGGGCCAGCCCTCGCATCTCCTGCTAGTGCTTTGCTCACTCTGTTTCCCTGTGTTGGCATGCTGTGCTAGGAACATTAATGTTTTCAAGTTTATCAAGAAATGATTTTATGACCATATAATAATTACACATATTTATGAGTACATTGTGATAATCCAGTCCATGATATAATATTGAATGAGGAAATTAGAATAATTAGAGTTTTTATCTCCTTAAATATTTCTTTGTTCTGGGAAAGGAAAATTCTTGGCTAAAGTTCAGGGATGACTGGCTACTGGGCAAGCTCTTAATAATTTTTTTTAAAAACAAGGGTGTAAGTTGAAGTTCATGACTATGTAGTCAGTGTTCAGTCAAAAAGGTTTAGCTGTGACACACTATTTCCTTTATTTTGATATTATTTGTGTGTGTGTATGCACTATGTTGTGGCTGTGTGGGTACACGTGCCACGACAGACACGGAGGTCAGAGGACAGCTTTGTGCAGTCAGTTCTCTCCTTCTACGTTTGTATAGGTTCCAGGGATCAAACTCAGGTCTCCAGGCTTGTGTGGCAAGTACATTTACCTGCTGAGTCATTTTTCTGGCCTCAATTCCCCTTTTAAGTTGGAACATTGGCATAACTGTGGATTCATATTTAGTTATAGGGAATAGGATGGACTCCCTGCACACTTCTCCCCATTCCTTCAGCAATGCAATCCACCTCCGCAGTTTTACACGTATTCATTTGTGTGGGGATGTGAGGTGTTCAGGTCCCCCCTCCCTGCCTCCTTCATTTAAAAAAGATTTATTTTTAATTATGAGTGTGTGTGTGTGTGTGTGTGTGTGTGTGTGTGTCTGTCTGTCTGTGGGTATGTGTATGTGTGAGTACAGGCGCCCAAGGAAGCCAGAAGAGGGCATCAGATCCATTGGAGCTGGAGTTACAGATGTTTTTGAGTGACCTGAAGTGTGTGCTGGGAATGAAACTCATGTCCTCTGCGAGAGCCACACATGCTTTTCACCACTGAGCCATCTCTCCAGCCTTCCTTCTTTCCTTCCTCTCCTCCTGCCCTTCTCCTTCCCTCCCTCTTTCCTGCCCTCCATCTCCCTTTCCTCCCCTCCTTCCTTATTCATGGCCTTATTCACAGGCTTAGACACCTGAAACTTGTTTCTCACAGCTCCAAAACCACAGGACCCCTCTGCAGCCATCCACTGGCTTCTCACCCTCTTCCACCGTCCCTTACCCCTAATCAAATAACCCATCCTACTGTCCTATAATGTCATTTCTAATAAACTGTGTCATGGAATGAAATCCTTCGCCATCTTTTGGGATGGGATTTTTCACTCAACATGATTTCTTGGGGATTTGTTCAAGCATGGACCAATTGCTCATTCCTCTGTGTGGCTGAGCAGTACTCTGTGGGGTGGATGGACTGCCTTGCAGTTTCAGGTTTAAAATGTACTTGTCCTTTTCAACCTTGCTGGGAGACGAGATGATCGGGACGATGGTGATGCCATCATGTTTGTAAGGCCTTACTGAGTATCTTTGTAATGCGTGCACTATACAAGCTCCCTAGTCCTTGTAGATCTCACCAGGAAACTAATTTTCTCATATTTTGGCCATCATTATAGCAATGGTCCTGTATGGAAAAGCATCTGTCCAAACAGACACACACACCAGGGCAAGTGCACACTGATGCCCTGTTGAGGGTGACAATGGGGTGACGTCCATCTGCAAATGTTCAAATGGCCCATCAGGAGCTAGAAATACAGCAGCTGAGCGCTGATTATCTGCCCAGGAGTACAGGCTTGATACACCAAGCACTGACTGTAAACCACTGTAGCAGACTGGGAGTAGAAGCCCACAGCAATGGTTTTAATAATTTTTACCATTTTGTCTGTTCTGAGTTACAGAGTCCAGAACTTTACCAGCATTTATTTATTTAATACTTATTTTTGGATTATTGAGACAGGTTCTTGTTATGGACTCCTGGTTGGACTTGTAGTAGCTACGTAGCCCAGGTTGGGCTCAAACTCTTGACAATCCTCCTGCCTCAGCCTCATGAACGCATAGATTATAAGTAAGCACTATCATAGCTGACTCAATTTCCTTCCTTCCTTCCTTCCTTCCTTCCTTCCTTCCTTCCTTCCTTCCTTCTTCCTTCTTTCTTTTGAGGGTCTCAGATATCAGAGTGTGTGGTGGAGGTGCCTCACCTTGGCAGGTCAGGAAGCAGAGACAGGATCTGAGGCAGGCCTGGGCTCGAGGCCCACCCCAGTGTGTCTCTAATTCCCAAAGGTTCCACAACATCCCCAAACAGCACCACCAGCCAGGACAAAGTTCAAACACCTAATTTTAGAACTGGCCAACAGAACATGAAATCTGCTCCCCCAAATCCCAAATAAACCAAAGAGTAAGGGAGGGGAAGGGGCTGGGGACTTAGCTCAGTTGATGAGGTGCTTGTCTAGCATGCAAGAAACCCTGGGTTTAATGGACAGCAGCACATAAACCAGGTGATATAACATAAAACATGAGACCCTGTCCAAAGGAAAAAAGAAATGTGGGGGGAGGCAGGAGGGTGGAAAAATGGAGAGAGGAAAGAAGGAGGGAAAGAAGGAAGGAAGGAAGGAAGGAAGGAAGGAAGGAAGGAAGGAAGGAAGGAAGGGGAAAGAAAATCTACCAAACCATTTCCTTGGTATTTAACAACATTTTTTTAAAGACCTAGGTTGGAATTTCAATTCTTCTGCCTGGCCCTCCTGAGGTACTAGGCTTATGGGCATGTACCTGGCTTTAATGAACTCTTGTGCCGCTTGATGCTGGGTTAGGTGTTCTAGGAACCGATTGGTTTCTTGATAAGAGTCCTGGGATTTCTCAACCGTCCCATGGCAGGATCTCAAAATTATCAGAAACTTGTCAGAATCCTTTCCATGAATCTCTTTGAGAACAAAACACTTTAGGCCGATAGTCGCTTGGGAAATTACCCAGTAAACAACCATTTGTGAACGTGAAAATTTAGTTATTTCTTTTGCATATACTTGATGATAACAAACTTTGACTAATTGTATGCCAGGACTATCAGATTTGTATGAATTTTGTCCAATTTCTGAGACACATATTAGTCACACATTTATGCAAATTTAACTCATAGGGCTTAGCATTACATATTCTTTGACAACGTTCCCATTTAGCTCAATACAGCAAATAAACCTAATTAGTTTTTAAAATTTTGTTGCTGTTGTTCGGGTTTTTTAAAAATTAGGTCTCACCCAGGCTCTTGTAGCCCAGGTTGGCCTTGAACTCAAGATTCTCCTATTTCAGCCTCCCAAGAGCCTGGATCACAGGAGTACACCCACATGCCCAGCTGGGCCTAACTAGCTCACTCTTTTACAAAGTGAGAGACCCATCCTTCTAGGCTTTCCAGGACCCCAACTAGAAAATCCCAAGTTAGCTCTACATCAAAAGACTACCTAGGATTTGATTTGGAGAAGTCTGTCACTTGATCAGAGGTCCAGGGTCATTGTGAACAAGTCAAATAACCAATCAAAATGGCCATCAGAAGACTCCAAAAGCCTGGCATGGTGATGCATGCCTTTAATTTGAGCACTCCAGGAATCACGGCAGAAACCTCAGTGAGATGAAGGCCAGCCTGGTCTACATACAGCAAGTTTCAGTTCCGGGTTAGCTGGGGCAACAGTGAGGCTGTCTCAAAAAACAAAAACAAACAAAAAAAGACCCTAAAAGGGAATTAAGAAAGTTACACAGTTGTAGAGAAATCTTCTGCTCGTTAATAGAGGACTTGGTCTCTTCACACGACCGAAGCCCCAGTGAGGGGCACAGGAGGCTCCCGGAATAGTCTTGGTGAAGCAAAGCATTTTTGTCTTCTAAGCCAGTTTCCTAAAAGGGTAAAAGCAAAGTGAGAAAAATCTCATGATCTCTAACTAAGAGCAGATTGGGGCTGGAGAGATGGCTCAGCAGTTAAGATCACTGACTGCTCTTCCAGAGGACCTGGGTTCGATTCCCAGCACCCATATGGCGGCTATGAACTGTCCATAACTCCAGCTCCAGGGTATCCAATGCCTTCTTCTGACCTCCGTGGGCATTGCACAACACAAGTGCACTTACTGACACACATGCAGGCGATGCACTCATACATATAAAATAAAAAAAATAAATAAAATGGAAAAAAGAGCAGAACAAAGCATGCTGGTGCACCTGTGATCCCAGAACTCGGGAGGCAGAGGCGGAGGATCGGAGCTCACGGCTGTCTTTGGCTGCTTATCAAGTTTGAGGTCATCTTAGCTACTCGAGATCCTGTCTGAAACAAAACAAAACAAAACAAAACAAAACCAAAAGCCCTGCTTCTGGAGCCAGAGAGATAGCTCCTAGAGACCCGCCTGACTCTGCCTCCTGAGTGCTGGGATTAAAGGCGTGCACTACCACACCCGGCCCTTGTTTCTTTTCTAAAAACAAAATTTTATTTATTATTTTATGTGTATGTGTGTTTTGCCTGCATGTATGTAAGTGCACCTGTGTCGAGCATTGCCCCTGGAGGTTAGAAGAGTGCATCAAATCCCCCAGAACTGGAGTTATAAATGGTTGTTAACTGCCATGGGGGTGCTGGGAATCAAACTTGGGTCCTCTGGAAGAGCAGCCAGTGTTCTTAACTGCTGAGCCATCTCTCCAGCCCCTTCTTTTTGTTCCTTAAGTCAAGGTCTTCAGGGTGTCCTGGTACTTGCTAAGTCACTCAATTTAGTCTCAAACTTGTGGCAATCCTCTTGCCTCAGTCTCCTGAATGCTGGGATTACAAGCATGTGCTACCACACTCAGCTAGTGACCTGAATTTCTCGAGAACACTTAGAAGTCAGCAATCTCAAACTGCATCGTATCACCATTTTGCAGCTAAGCACCACAGCATGAATTCTAGAAAGCTTCCTCCCAACACTGTTTTGTTCATGTTTCCATATATATTTAGTTTCTCTATCTCCTATAGAAACAATATGCCTTGGATTGGGTCTGTACCTTGGTGGTAGAGCACTTACCTAGCAGGCATAAAGTTCTGAGTTCCATCCCCAATACCAAAACCAACCAACCAACGAATCCAGGTGCCTTAAGAGATATATTCAGATTTACATTTAGCAACTGTTATTTCAGAGGGTGTGTGTGTGTGTGTGTGTGTGTGTGTGTGTTGCTGGGGATTGAACCCAAGGTCTCACAAATGCAAGCAAATGCTCTATTACTGGGGTACAACCCAGTCTGTTTTTTTAATTAATAATTTTTAGGGGGGTTTTGGTTATTGAACCCAAAGTTTTGTATATACTAAGCATAGACTCTAGCAGTTAGGCAACCTCTGCCTCAACACTTTGGTATTTTTAACTCACTTAGGAATGACTCAGACTTTTCATGACTAGCTATTTCTTAATTTAATATAATATAAATTTAAGATTTCAAGTCATTGGCAAAGATTTTTGAAATTATGATAAATTCATTTACATACTATACTGCTGTTTACATTCATTCAATTCTAATTTACCTGTTTTCAACAATTAAGTCTGAATGACTCATATTAAAAGCGAGCCATGGGGCTGGCAGGATGGCTCATCGGGTCCAAGTGTCTACCTCTAAGCCTGATGACCTGAGTTCAGGCTCCAGGGCCCACATGGTGGATGGAGAAAACCAGCTCCTTCCAGTTGTCTTCTGATCTCCAGACACATTTGGTAACAATGTACAAATGCACGTGCATGTGTGCACACACACAGTCAAATAAATGGGAAAAAAAGCGAGCTATCGAAGGGGTTTAGGGAGAACACACACCTCATATGCACACTGGTGTCCATATTCTTTTAAAAAAATTTTAGCATTTATGTGTGTGTGTGTGCACACATGTGTATGTGTATGTGTGTGGGTGTATGCATGTCATGGCATAAATGCAGAGGTCAGAAGACAACTCGTGGGTGGTGTCTTCTCCTCCCACCATGTGGGTCCCAGGGGTTGGACTCAGCTCAAGTTTGGCAGCGAGCACCTTCACACTCTGAGTCGTCCTCTGCCTCAGTCTCCATAGTTTCAGCATAAAGCTTATGTTAAGCTGAACACACTTGAAAAGTAGCAAAATGTAGAACTTTTCTGTTTCCCTTCGTGTACCTTGTGTTGGTTGGTTTTCATCACTGTGGCAAAATAGCTGAGAAAAGATGTTTTTGTCTTGGGACAAGCTCTCGATTTGTAGCCTGGGCAGACCTTGGACTAACTCTGGAACCCTATGGAACCCTAACTATGGCCTCTAATTCCCGTCAATCCTTTGGCTGTAGACTCCATGGACTCACAAGTGTATGCCACCACTCCCAGCTGAAGAAAATCAGTTAAAAGAAGGAAAAGTGTATATTGGCTCAAGGTTTCAGAGGTTTCTGTTCAGTCCACTGGCTCCACTGCTGTGAACCTGGGGGGAGGGGGCAGAGGATGTGGGGAGCAAATCCACTCTCCTAAAGGTGGTCACCAAGCAGAGAGGGAAAGACAGCAAGGGCACTTCCAAACCCATGAAAGGATTCATCTCCTATGAGGTCAGCGCCTCATGATCCAACCCCCTTACCGCTAAGACAGAACCTGTAATTCCTTTCCACCTTTCCAGCACTGGGGAGGTGGAGGCAGGAGGAGCATGAGTTCTAAGATAGCCTTGGCTACATAGCCAGTTCAAGGCCAGCCTAGGCTACTTGAGACCCTGCCTCAATAACAAACAAACAAACAACCCCAAAGAAACAAACACTCCGCTCTGACACTGCGAACTGAAATCAAACCTTCAACGAATGGCTTTGAGAGGCATTTTAGGTCCAAACCATAAAATGCCAAAAAACAAAAACCAAACCAAACAAAACCCAAAAATCCCCAAAACTGGTCTTGCTAAAGGAACTCACTCCTTAGCGGTTCTTTCCCTACCCCACTGCCTTTTGGCACTTTATTTTTGTTGACAGACCAGTCAAGTATCAAAAATGCAAAGAGGGCTGGCTCTGCAGATAAAGGTGCTTTCTGCCGAACCTGAGGATCTAAGTTCGATCCCCAGGATCCACATGGTGGAAAGAAAGAATCGACTCCTGCAAATTGTCTTCTGACTTCCACATGAACACCATGGTGTACACACACACACACACACACACACACACACACACACACACACCAGTCCTCCCAATAAATAAATATAAAAAAATGTAATGCAAAGTTAAATGCAAACTTAAAAAGCTAAATGTGGTCCTTCCTGTTTACGCCCATGAATGACAAATACCAAGCATTTCTCTTTACTCTGTATTCTATTCTACCTATAGAATGGGTTTAGAGTTTTGTGACCTTAAACATCTAAGAGACAACAAGTTTACCTAACCATCAAATCCACCCCCTGAACGCACTTCGAATTACACTTCGTGGGCATGGTATCACTCGTCAGTAATGTCAATACTTAGGAAGCAGAAGGAAGATCATGATTTTTCAGCCAGACTGGGCTGTCTAGAGACCCAGTTTCAACAAAACAAAATAGGTAGAATGTGGACAGTTGAAAAGACTTTCCTGTTCCTGTTTTATCATCAACTTAGCACATTAACCAAAGATTGACCCTTACATGAACTGAAAGGCTAATTTTAGTCTTGTTACTACTGTGAAATATCTGAGACTTACAAGAGGTTTATAGACTGGAGAGACAGCTCAGTGGTTAAGAGCACTGACTGCTCTTGCAGAGGACTCAGGTTCGATTTCCAGCACCCACATGGTGGCTACAACCGTCTTTAACTCCAGTTCCAGGAGAATCCGGAGCCCTCTTCTGACCTCCACGGTATTTTCATGACACAGGTGCACTCACATACATGCAGGCAATATATTCATACACATAAAATAAAAATAATAAATAAAATATATTTTAAAAAAAGAAAAGAGGTTGGCTGGGCGTGGTGGTGCACGCCTTTAATCCCAGCCCTCGGGAGGCAGAGGCAGGGGGGGCTCTTTGGGGTTGGGGGCAGCCCGCTCTCCCCAGTGGAACCAGGGCAGCCTAAGGGGCCAGGGGGGCCCCGTTTCCAAAAAACCAAAAAAAAAAAAAAAAAAAAAAAAAAAAAAAAAAAAAGAGAGAAGTTTAAGCTAGGTGTGGCAGCTCATGCCTCTGCACCAGTAGAGCTTGTTTGCTGTGCCAGTAGTTGTGGTTATTAGGCTTTACAGCTAGACTGGACTACTGATTGCATTTCTCCCTCTACCTCTTTTTCCCTTGTTCACTGCTGTGTAGGTCAGGCTGGCTGACCTGAGAGCTCCTTGGTGCTGTCCAGTTTCCACTGCCGTCTTCTACCGGGGCCCACTGGGATTACAGGCACAAGCTGCTGCTTTCTTGGGTTTTGGGCTCTGGGCTCTTGTTTTCAGGTGCTCAGCAAGCACTTTACCCACTGAGCAACCTTCCCAGGTGTTGTTTTTTGTTTTGAGACAGGGTCTCTCTCTGGAACCCAGGCTAGACTCACCCAGCCCATAACATTTCTCTTAAACTTAAAAAGAGAGAGGCAGGCATGGTGGCACACACCTTTAATCCCAGCACTGGGGAGGCAGAGGCAGGTGGATCTCTGTGAGTTCAAGGCAAGCCTGGTCTACGTAGTGAGTTCCAGGCCAGTGAGGGCTACAGGGAGATCCTGTTGAGAGGAGAGAGAGAGAGAGAGAGAGAGAGAGAGAGAGAGAGAGAGAGACTGTTGCATGTGTGCACCCACATTCACACGAACACATAACATACACAAATAAATAAAAAATAAACACTCCCTCGAAACAACTATAAAGGAAACAAAAGGAAAGGAGGGGTTAGCTTCTAGTCCTGAGGTTCAAAGGCAAGGTTACCTATATTATCTTGCCTCTGACCCATGGGCATCATAACAGTAAAAGTGCATTCTGAAGGGACAGAAGCCAGAGTATGGAGAGAGGCAAGATAGACAGCAGACAGACAGATAGACAGAAGGAAGAACCCTCTTTCTAGAGGCAACTCAGGGTCCCATGAGAAGTGTCTTAATGCTTTCAGAAGATGATGCCATCTGTGACTTTGTTTTGTTTTGTTTTATTTGAGACAGGGTCTCCCTGTAGCCCCAGCTGACATAGAACTCACTGTGTAAACCTGACTGGCCTGAATCTCACACAGATTCACTTGCCTCTGCCTCTAGAGTGCTGGGATTAAAGGTGAGTGCCACCATGTCTGACTATTTTCTGAGATAACACTTTATATAAGTACTTTATATCTGTTTTCTGTTTCAATGAAATACTTAAAGATGTATTTTCTTTTCCTTTCCTTTTCTTTTTTCTGTTGAGACAAATCTCACCATGTAGTCTAGTAGTCTTGTCTTGAACTCATGATAAACCCAGGCTGGCTCTGGACTTGTGGCAATCCTCCTGCCTCAGCCTCAGCTTCCTGAGTGCTGGGATTACAGGGGCGGCCCGCCATACCTTGCACTTCCTTCACTTCTAAATCTGTTGTTGAGGTAGGGACCTGCACTGTTTGGTATGTGCTCAGTCTTGCAGTCTTGCTGTGTCTGCCTCTCAGTGCTGGAATTATAGAAAGGGGCCGCCAAGCCTCACTCCCAAAACCATTTTACTTATGAATTAAATCTCACATTAATCAATTCTTGCTCTGTCCGCTTTGGGTTAGTGTCTTCATGAACCTGTCAGTTTCTGTATTTGAGTTTTAGAAAATTTTTACCCAATCCAAAGTTACTGGAAATTCACATTTCTCAGAGATCTCATCCTTCCCAGCATCCTACTCAACCTCTGTGAAGACAGCACACACCGGGGTTTTAACTGCATGCAGAAAACTTCCAGAAAGGCATCAGAATAAAGCTATTAAACTGAACTAAACTTGCTGCATTGAGAGATCTGACACAACGACAAAGAAATTCGGTTATGTTGTAGCTACAGGATTTTAGCATTGATTCTGGTGCAATGGCAGGAGCCTATAATCTCTGCATTTGGGAGATAAAGGCAAGAGGTTCTCCAAGAGTTCAAGGCCAGCCTGGAGTTCAGAACAAGTTCCAGGCCAAAAAGACTAACATGAGAATTATGGTTGTTAATACTTACTCAGACATAAGATTTGAGACATAGGATTTGGGACTGGAGAGATGGCTCAGAGGTTAAGAGCACTGGCTGCTCTTGCAGAGGACCCAGGTTCAATTCCCAGTACCCACATGGCAGCTGGCAACTCTGTAACTCCAGTTCCAGGGGATCTGACACCTTCTTCTGGTCTCCATAGGCATTCTAGGACATGGGTGCACTTACACACATGTAAGCATGCACATGAATAATTAAGTAAGTAAATAAATAAGACATAAGATTTATGACTCTCATACAATTTTGGATCATATATTAATGCATTTAAAATTCATTTATACAAAAAATTCATCCATACAAATGTAAGTCTAGTTTTAGGGACCCACCTGGAAATCCCCAAGTTACTTGCAGACAAGGGGGCCATGAGATGGCTTGGGGGGCAAAAGCACTTGCTGCTAACCTCTACAACTGAGTTCGACTCTGGAACCCATGTAAAGGTAGAAAGAGAGAACTGACTTTCCAACATTGTCCTCTGTCCTCCACACTTGCACCATGCTGTGCATACACCACACACACACACCTCACACACACACACCACACACACACACCATACACACACACCACACACACACACCTCACACACACACACACACCATACACACACACCACACACACACACCACACACCCACCACACACCCCCCCCCCACACCCCCCCCCCACACCCCCCCCCCACACCCCCCCCCCACACCCCCCCCCCACACCCCCCCCCCACACCCCCCCCCCACACCCCCCCCCCACACCCCCCCCCCACACCCCCCCCCCACACCCCCCCCCCACACCCCCCCCCCACACCCCCCCCCCACACCCCCCCCCCACACCCCCCCCCCACACCCCCCCCCCACACCCCCCCCCCACACCCCCCCCCCACACCCCCCCCCCACACCCCCCCCCCACACCCCCCCCCCACACCCCCCCCCCACACCCCCCCCCCACACCCCCCCCCCACACCCCCCCCCCACACCCCCCCCCCACACCCCCCCCCCACACCCCCCCCCCACACCCCCCCCCCACACCCCCCCCCCACACCCCCCCCCCACACCCCCCCCCCACACCCCCCCCCCACACCCCCCCCCCACACCCCCCCCCCACACCCCCCCCCCACACCCCCCCCCCACACCCCCCCCCCACACCCCCCCCCCACACCCCCCCCCCACACCCCCCCCCCACACCCCCCCCCCACACCCCCCCCCCACACCCCCCCCCCACACCCCCCCCCCACACCCCCCCCCCACACCCCCCCCCCACACCCCCCCCCCACACCCCCCCCCCACACCCCCCCCCCACACCCCCCCCCCACACCCCCCCCCCACACCCCCCCCCCACACCCCCCCCCCACACCCCCCCCCCACACCCCCCCCCCACACCCCCCCCCCACACCCCCCCCCCACACCCCCCCCCCACACCCCCCCCCCACACCCCCCCCCCACACCCCCCCCCCACACCCCCCCCCCACACCCCCCCCCCACACCCCCCCCCCACACCCCCCCCCCACACCCCCCCCCCACACCCCCCCCCCACACCCCCCCCCCACACCCCCCCCCCACACCCCCCCCCCACACCCCCCCCCCACACCCCCCCCCCACACCCCCCCCCCACACCCCCCCCCCACACCCCCCCCCCACACCCCCCCCCCACACCCCCCCCCCACACCCCCCCCCCACACCCCCCCCCCACACCCCCCCCCCACACCCCCCCCCCACACCCCCCCCCCACACCCCCCCCCCACACCCCCCCCCCACACCCCCCCCCCACACCCCCCCCCCACACCCCCCCCCCACACCCCCCCCCCACACCCCCCCCCCACACCCCCCCCCCACACCCCCCCCCCACACCCCCCCCCCACACCCCCCCCCCACACCCCCCCCCCACACCCCCCCCCCACACCCCCCCCCCACACCCCCCCCCCACACCCCCCCCCCACACCCCCCCCCCACACCCCCCCCCCACACCCCCCCCCCACACCCCCCCCCCACACCCCCCCCCCACACCCCCCCCCCACACCCCCCCCCCACACCCCCCCCCCACACCCCCCCCCCACACCCCCCCCCCACACCCCCCCCCCACACCCCCCCCCCACACCCCCCCCCCACACCCCCCCCCCACACCCCCCCCCCACACCCCCCCCCCACACCCCCCCCCCACACCCCCCCCCCACACCCCCCCCCCACACCCCCCCCCCACACCCCCCCCCCACACCCCCCCCCCACACCCCCCCCCCACACCCCCCCCCCACACCCCCCCCCCACACCCCCCCCCCACACCCCCCCCCCACACCCCCCCCCCACACCCCCCCCCCACACCCCCCCCCCACACCCCCCCCCCACACCCCCCCCCCACACCCCCCCCCCACACCCCCCCCCCACACCCCCCCCCCACACCCCCCCCCCACACCCCCCCCCCACACCCCCCCCCCACACCCCCCCCCCACACCCCCCCCCCACACCCCCCCCCCACACCCCCCCCCCACACCCCCCCCCCACACCCCCCCCCCACACCCCCCCCCCACACCCCCCCCCCACACCCCCCCCCCACACCCCCCCCCCACACCCCCCCCCCACACCCCCCCCCCACACCCCCCCCCCACACCCCCCCCCCACACCCCCCCCCCACACCCCCCCCCCACACCCCCCCCCCACACCCCCCCCCCACACCCCCCCCCCACACCCCCCCCCCACACCCCCCCCCCACACCCCCCCCCCACACCCCCCCCCCACACCCCCCCCCCACACCCCCCCCCCACACCCCCCCCCCACACCCCCCCCCCACACCCCCCCCCCACACCCCCCCCCCACACCCCCCCCCCACACCCCCCCCCCACACCCCCCCCCCACACCCCCCCCCCACACCCCCCCCCCACACCCCCCCCCCACACCCCCCCCCCACACCCCCCCCCCACACCCCCCCCCCACACCCCCCCCCCACACCCCCCCCCCACACCCCCCCCCCACACCCCCCCCCCACACCCCCCCCCCACACCCCCCCCCCACACCCCCCCCCCACACCCCCCCCCCACACCCCCCCCCCACACCCCCCCCCCACACCCCCCCCCCACACCCCCCCCCCACACCCCCCCCCCACACCCCCCCCCCACACCCCCCCCCCACACCCCCCCCCCACACCCCCCCCCCACACCCCCCCCCCACACCCCCCCCCCACACCCCCCCCCCACACCCCCCCCCCACACCCCCCCCCCACACCCCCCCCCCACACCCCCCCCCCACACCCCCCCCCCACACCCCCCCCCCACACCCCCCCCCCACACCCCCCCCCCACACCCCCCCCCCACACCCCCCCCCCACACCCCCCCCCCACACCCCCCCCCCACACCCCCCCCCCACACCCCCCCCCCACACCCCCCCCCCACACCCCCCCCCCACACCCCCCCCCCACACCCCCCCCCCACACCCCCCCCCCACACCCCCCCCCCACACCCCCCCCCCACACCCCCCCCCCACACCCCCCCCCCACACCCCCCCCCCACACCCCCCCCCCACACCCCCCCCCCACACCCCCCCCCCACACCCCCCCCCCACACCCCCCCCCCACACCCCCCCCCCACACCCCCCCCCCACACCCCCCCCCCACACCCCCCCCCCACACCCCCCCCCCGCACACACACACCGCCCACACACACACCCCATACACACACCACATACGCACACACCACACACACGCACACACCACACACACGCACACACCACACACACACACACACACACACACACACACCACATACAAACCATCACCACCACCACCACCAACCGAATAAATAAATGTAATTTTGAAAATGAAGATGTGGGAGCTGAGAGATGGCTCAGTGGTTAAGATCACTTATTGCTCCTCCAGAAGACCCAGGTTCAGTTCCCAGCACCCACATGGCTAACAAACTTCCCTCAGTAACTCCAGTGCCCAGGGATCTGACTCCCTCTTGTGGCCTTTACAAGAATTGCATGGCATGGGTACACGTGTGAAGGCAAAACCCTCATACACATAAAATAAAAATAATAAATAAAATATTGTAAAAATTAAGATATGAGATTGGGGAAAAAACTGTAGACACAAAAATACATTTTCATCTGGGGAAGTTTTTCAAGCAGATTAAAGCATTTACTTAAATAGGGCCATTGTAAAAGAGAACAGAGGTGATAAAAATGAAAAGGGCAGCCCCGGTGTGGTAGCACACTGCTGTAATTCCAGCTCGAGGGAGGTAGAAGGAGGAAAGTACAGAGTTGAAGGCCATCCTCAGTTGGATAGCAAGTTCAAAGCCAGCCTGGGCTATATGAGACTATCTCAGAAACAAAAAGCCCAAGCCAAAAAATTTTACAAAAGCATAGCAAACCAAAATAATGAAATCTTAAATCTTAGTTTTCTAGACTGATTATCTAAAAGATGAAAAAAATCTTTCACAATTTCCTGCTCTGAGCAGATCAAATCTGAGTGTAGTAACACAGGCCTATAGTCCTAGCATGCAGGAGACTGAGGCAGGATGAGAGATTTGAAACTAGCTGAGGGACATAGTGAGCTCCTGTCTTGAAATATCAAAATAAATAATAGATGAATAGAGATAAAAGTGTTTGCCAGCCAAGCGTGGTGGCGCACGCCTTTAATCCAGCACTGGGAGGTAGAGGCAGGCAGATCTCTGTGAGTTCAAGGCCAGCTTTATCTACATAGCAAGTTCCAGGACAGCTTGGGCTACAGGGAGACCCTGTCTCAAAAAGACCCCCTCTTCCAAAATAAAGAGTGTTTGTTAAAGATTATAACATGGTAAGCTTGGCCCGTGTCTGTGGAGTACATGTGTTTCTTCCATCCTGCCCTGTGCTTCCTTTGAAGCTCACACATCTGGAGTTCCTCAGATTTATCATAAGGCCCAGACCAAACCATGAGGCCAGGATGTTGATACAAGAGGGTGATGCCAGCTGTAAGAGTTACCCAGCAGCTTCTGGTCAAGTCAACTGCCCATTAGCAGCAGACCTCAAGGCCAGGCTACTTGCACACTGGAAGGAAAGCATCTTGTGAAGCCATGCCCGTGGGTAAGGGGACACTAGCACACCCTAGCCAGATTACAGATCAACAGGAGCCTCTGCTCCTGCAGTTCATGTGTGGCCCGGTCACCTGTTTGGTCATCGCTGGCTCCCTTCTGTTCGTGAGCTGCCACCCCAGTGAAGGAGCTTGGCCTGTTCAAAATACAAGGCTTGATGTTATTTCTAATGTTTCCGGGCCATTAAGAAACTACCATCTAGGGCTGGGGACATGGCTCAACAGTTAAGAGCACTTGCTGCTCTTGTAGTGGACTAGAGTTGGTTCCTAGCACCCATGTTGGGTGTTCATAGCCACTTGTAACTCCAGCTACAGGCCACCTGACACCTTCTTCTGGCTTCCAATGGTACACTCAAACACACATAACCATAAATAAAAATAAAATAATCATAAAAAATGAAACTACCATCTGGGTGTGGTGGCGCACGCCTTTAATCCCAGCACTTGGGAGGCAGAAGCAGGCAGATCTCTGTAAGTTCAAGGTCAGCCTGGTCTACACAGTGAGTTCCAGGCCAGCTGGGACTACAGGGAGACCCTGTCTCAAAAAAACAAAACAAAAAAAACAAAACAAGAAAAGAAAAAGAAACTACCATTCAGTATCAATGCTTTAGGATCAAAAATATGTGCGATTTCTGTGCTGGGAATGTAGCTGAGTCAGTAAAGTGCTGGGCTACGAGTCTCCATCTCGAAAGGTAATATAATTTCCCTTTTCTGTATCCATCTCTGTATTTCATAATGTCCTTTCTAAAACGTCTCACTTTCCTCACATACAGAGTTATCTTCCTTATTTTTAGTTTTGGTTGACAGACATTCTGTAGATCAACGATATTGTAGAGTTATTAGAAGTTATTTTCTTCTCTTCCTCTTCCTTCTCATTTAAGGATCTTGAGACAGTGTCTGGCTCTGGCCTGGAACTCTCTGTGTAGCCCAGGCTAGCCTCAAATGCAACAATTCTGCCTTTGACTCCTGAGTGCTGAGATTACAAACATGTACCACCAGGGCTGGCTATAACTCAATATTTTTTTAAATTTATTTTTATGTGTATGAGTGTTTTGCCTACATGTACATAAGGGCACTATGCCTTGCAATGACTGTGGAGGCCAGAAGGGGTGTTGGAGCCCCAGAACTGGAATTAAGGACAAGTGTTACCCATCATGTAGGTACCAGGTCATCTTAAGTGCTGAGCCATCTCTCTGGACACAATTTAAAAACATATTATTTATTATTTCTATTTTATGTGTATGAGTGTATTGCCTGATGTGGAGGTCAGAGAGGACATCAGATTTCACTGGAACTGGGATTACAGATGGTTGTTAGAGGCCTTTTGGGTGCTGAGAATCAAACCTTGGTCCTCTACAAGAGAATTCAGTGCTCTTAACCACTGAGCCATCTCTCCAAACCACATAACACAATTTTAAAATGTGGAAACAGACATATTTGCCAATCGACTTAAAATATATTGGTTTGTTTCACACATCACACAAAAACAAAGGGGCCTGTGGGATGACTCAGCAGACACTTGCTTCCAAGTCCAATGACCTGAGTTTGACCCCCAGGATCGACATGATGGAAGGAGAATCAATGCTTTGACCTGGAACTGGAGTTACAGAGTTACAGACGTTGTGAGCCGCCGTGTGGGTATTGGGAACCAAACTTGGGTTCTCCACAAGAGAGCTAGGGCTCTTAGCAGCTAAGCCATCTCTCCAGCCTTTTTTTGTTTATTGTTTTTTGTTTTTTGAGACAGGGTCTTACTATGTACTCAAGCTGGCCTAGAACTTGTGATCCTCCTGCTTCAACACCCTGAATACTGGGATCACAGGCTTTGCCTGGTTCTGAAAAAGAGTTTTGAAAGAACAAATACACGGGAGTGCCCCTTTGCTGCTGCCTTCCTTTGCCCTTTCATCTCTCCCTAACGTTTTGTGCTGGAGATGACCAACCTAGATAGTGAAAATGTCAACTGCTGCCTAGAAGTGGTTGTGCACACCTGCAATCCCAGTACTCTAGAGGCTGGGGCAGGGGGATTGCTGTAAATTTGATGTCAGCCTGGGCTACAGAGGTAGACCCTGTCTCAAAAGAGGAGAAATAAAGGAAATACAGGGATCAGTTATAAGAGACTAAGATCCATCCCAATGTCCCAGCCAGGGGTAAAAGGAGGCTCATGTCCTAGATGAGGAAGATCCTATTCAGAACAGGGCCTTTTGGTTTTGCTTTTCCCTCCCTATCAAACCAGTGAGATGGCAAAGTGGTTAAGAGCGCTGGCTGCTTTTGCAGAAGACCTGAGTTTGAGTCTCAGCAACCACATGGCTAACAACCGTCTGTGACTCTAGTTCCAGGGGATTCAATGCCCTCTTCTGGCTCCATGGGCATTACATGCATTGGTGCATCCAAACATGCAGGCAAATACTCATGCACAGGTGTATTGCCTTTAATTCCAGCATTCAGGAGGCAGAGGCAGGTGGGTATCTGTGAGATGGAGGCTAACATGGTCTACTCAGTGAGTTCCAGGCCAGCTAGGGCTATAGGTCAACGCTGTCTCAAACAAAACAAAACAACTCCCCTACAACAACAACAACAAAAACAAAGGATGGGGTAGGGGGATGTGGGAGGAGGTAGAGAGATGACTCCAAAGTTAAGAGCACTCACTGCTCTTGTAGGGGACCTGGGTTCAGTTCCCAGCACCCACATGGCAGCTAACAACCATCTGTAACTCCAGTTCCAGGGGATCTCACACCCTCTTTTGGCCTCTGAAGGTACCAGGCACACATGTGTATGTACATATATACAGGTAAACACTCATATATATAAAATAAAAATAAATAAATCTTTCAGCATGGAAGAAGCCAGAGCAGTCTGTGTCCCAAGTCCCTATCGGCAATTTGGGTAACCTCTTCAGGAGATGGTGTGATAAGAATCGGAGGTAGGAATTGGCTAGGCAGTTAGGGTAAAAGACCCAAAGAAAAGTAGCCAGTTTCTTGGCTAAAAGTTAAAGTGTCCTTGGGCTTCTTAGCAACATATTTTGTTCCAAAGGCCAAAAATGTCAAAAGTATTTGGGAGCTCTTATCTAACCCCTAAAAGATTTTAGGGTTACCTCTTGGGGGAGAATGTTAAAGTAACAAAAAGCCCCCCCCCCCAAAAGAAAGAGTACATGAAGTTGTCAGAAAAATGTGATGGGAAGATATGGGAGGAGTTAGAAGGGTTGGAGTGGGCATGGATTTGATCAAAACACCTTATATGCATGTATGAAATTCTCAATAAAATTTTTTAAACACCTCCCTCTGCTTCCCTGGGCCTGAATCACCCGCAGGCCTCTCTCTGGGTAAGTCTACCTGTGCCCTCCGGGCCTTGACTCCCCCAGCCTCATTCACCCTCCCATCTCTCTGGCCCATCTCTCCTCCTAGCCTGGGACCTGTCCCATTCCTTGGCTTGGCACCCCAGACACCAGGGGAACCACCACTGCTTCCTGATCCTTTGCATTCAGACCAACCCAGTTCCTTCTGGGGTCCCCAGGAGCCCTCTGGGCCTGGCCCCACCCTCACCTCCCCCTGCTCCCCTTGGGCTGCACAACCCTCCAGCCTCTTTTCTGGACGCCAGGGCTGACCTTTCCACTTCCTGATCCTTTGCATCCAGACCAACCCAGTTCCTCAGTGCAGTCCCCAGGAGTCCTTGGGGCCTCTTCCTGCACCCATCTCCCTTTGCATCTCTGGGTGTCATGGCCACCAGCTGCCCTGGACTAGCATCTTTCCTGGGCCCTGCTCCCAGGCCAGTCCAACCCCCAAATTCTTGAGGCCAAAATCTTTCCTGGAGGGATCCAGACCATAGGAGAAAGCCTGAGAACATCTGATCCTCATCTGACTTGGGCCTCTGTGGGAACTCCTGAAGACAAAAGTAATCTGGCCACTCAAAAATAAAATCAAAAGAGAGAACCAGAAGCTGAGAGGAACCAGCTTTTTATGCCCAAAAAGTAAACCAGAAAGACACATAAAGTTCACAAAAAGAAGCAGACTTAAGCTTGAAGTCTTGAGTCTCACACAAGAATCAGAAACTACAAAAGAAATTCACGTGTCAAAATCGCACAGAAAAAAAAATAACATGAAAAGCCAAAATAACATATCCCTACCAAATACCAATAGTCCTCTAGAGGAGTACAATGAGA
>NW_008342297.1:2142944-2143258 GCF_000622305.1 Nannospalax galili | reverse complement strand
AACCTTACGAATCATAGTCATACAGGAAGGAGAAGAGTCCCAGGATAATGGGATGGACCAGATCTTCAACGGAATCGTGGAAGAAAATTTCCCAAAATTAAAGAAAGAAATTATACAAATACAAGAAACATATAGTACACCAAACAGGCAGGACCAGAAAAGAAACTCCCCACGGCACATTATGTAAAAACACTAAATGTACAGAACAAAGAGAGAATACTCAAAGCATCAAAAGAAAAACAAGTCACATACAAAGGAAAGCTCATCAGAATTACAGCTGACTTATCAATGCAAACTATGAAAGCCAGAAGAGC
>NW_008342297.1:2139768-2141505 GCF_000622305.1 Nannospalax galili | reverse complement strand
AGGCAACAACAAATGAAACCCAAACCCAGCAGACAAGAAGAAATAACAAAAATCAGAGCAGAAATTAATGAAATAGAAACACAGAACACAATTCAAAGAATCAATGAATCCAAGAGCTGGTTCTTTGAAAAGATAAACAAGATTGAAAGACCGCTAGCCCATTTAACCAAAAGAAAGAAAGAGCACCTACAAATCAACAAAATCAGAGATGAAAGGGGAAACATCACAACAGACACCAGAAAGATACAGAATATTATAAGGGAATACTTTAAAAACCTATATGTTACTAAATTTGAAAACCTAAAAGAAATGGATGGATATCTAAAGGCATGGGAACCACCAAAACTAAAGCAAGAACAGATTAACAGGTTAAACAGACACATAACACAAAAAGAAATTGAAGCAGTAATACAAAACCTCCTGACTAAAAAAATCCCAGTACCAGATGTATTTACAGCAGAATTCTATCAGACATTTAAAGATCTACATCCAATACTACTTAATTTATTCAAAAAGATAGAAATGGAGGGAGAACTTCCAAATTCCTTCTCTGAAGCCAGTATCACTCTAATACCAAAGCCAGGCAAAGATACAACTGAAAAAGAAAACTATAGACCCATATCCTTAATGAACATAGATTCAAAAATTCTCAACAACATACTTGCAAACCGCTTACAGACACACATCAAAAAGGTCAATCACCATGATCAAGTTGGCTTTATCCCAGAGATGCAGGGATGGTTCAATATACCTAAGTCAATAACAGGAAAGAAGGGCAAAAATTAACAAATGGGACCTCATTAAACTAAAAAGCTTCTGTACATCAAAAGAAGCAACCAAGGAAGTGAAGAGAAAACCCACAGAATGGGAGAAAATCTTCACCAATGACACATCTGACAGAGGTTTAACATCCAGAATGAATAACGAACTCAAAAAACAAAGACTCAAGAAAGGAAGTGACCCAATTAAAAGATGGGCTAAGGAGCTGAACAGAGAGTTCTCAAAAGAAGAAATAAAGATGGTTAAGAAGCATCTTTAAACATGTTCAAAATTACTAGTAATTAGGGAAATGCAAATTAAAACCACTTTAAGATTTCTTCCTTACCCCAGTCAGACTGGCTAAGATCAAAATAACAAATGATACCAAATGTTGGAGAGGATGTGGGGAAAGGGGAACACTCATCCACTGCTGGTGGGACTGCAAACTTGTTCAACCCCTATGGAAAGCAGTGTGGAGAACTCTTTAAAAAAGTACAAATGAGCCAGGCGTGGTGGTGCACACCTTTAATCCCAGCACTCAGGAGGCAGAGGCAGGTGGATCTGTGAGTTCAAGGCCAACCTGGTCTACATAGTGAGTTCCGGGCCAGCTGGGACCACAGGGAAACCCTGTCTCAAAAAGACAAAACCAAAAGAAAACAAAAACAAAACTACAAATGAACCGACCATTTGACCCAGTTATACCACTCCTTGGCATATACCCAAAGAACTCATCCTATTGCAGAGGCACTTGTACATCCATGATTGTTGTTGCCTTTTTTACAATACCTAAGAGCTGGAAGCAACCTAAGTGTCCCTCAGTTGACGAGTAGATAATGAAAATGTGGTTCATTTATATGATGGAGTTTTACTCAGCAATAAAGAAAGATAAAATCATGAAATTTTCTGGTAAATGGATAGAAATAGAAACTGTTATACTAAGTGAAGTAACACAGACTCAGAAAAAAAAAATCGAGGTAT
>NW_008342297.1:2138197-2139693 GCF_000622305.1 Nannospalax galili | reverse complement strand
CAAGGGTAAGGAACCAGGGAGGTAAACGTAAAGAAAGAATCTGAAAGAGAACAGTAGGAAACAGGCCTTAATAAGGGAGATATGGATAAAAATTGGGTTAGTTTCATGTTAATCAGTAGAGGTGATAAACATTACCACTGAAATCTACTCGATGACTTCATAGACATACACAGGCGCCAAGGATCCAAGTGCAACCAATTATGACTAGTAATAATCAGATACATACAGATTAGAGATGCATGCGCCAACATCTCAGTGTTACTAGTAAAAACAATGAGGTTTTTTTTTTTGCAAGATTCTTTTGAGTTGTTGGTCAGGGTGGCCCAAGGGACTCCCAGATAATAACCAGCATAGAACTGGGAAAATGAACAGCAGACTACAGTCTTATCTAAAGGAATATTGACAACTGATTGCTACTAGATGAGGAACAGCTGACCTTCCTCAAAGAAAGACTTCTGGATAGGTTGACTAGATTCACCAGATTGACAAGTAGTGGAGAACGGCTCGGGGTGCTGACCACACAGTGGACAGTAGCAGGGATATCAGAGTATAAGGGCTCTAGTGGGGGGTGGGAGGCTATTGGATGGTGCCATCTGGGAAGTGGGTGTATAATTGAATAAGATGGTTTGGGATGTTCTGTGTGATATACACACACAAAAAAAAAATTAACAAATTTTTTTAAATGTATTATATTTGAGGAGGAAGCATGGAAATTTACATCATGATAATTAGTAGATGTGAAAAACATTACCATTGAAATCTACCTGATGACTTTATATCCATGCTCAGATGCCAAGGAGCTTAGAAAGTAACTGACCGTGACTAGTAACAATCAGATATATAGAGACTAGAAACACATGTGTAAACATCTTTATGTCAGTTGCATTAAAAATGAATTTTTCTGTATGAAACTGTATTTTAATAATGAAATGGAGATCTTCTTTAAAGGTTAAAACCTCATTTAATTTTATGTCTTATAGGGTTTATACTGAGTACAGTATTGTATAACTGTAATAATTCAACTGTAAACCTAAAAATTTATAGCCAATTTTGAAAGAGATGCATCTTAGCTCTGGAAATTGTTATTGAATATGTCAATGGTGTTGTAATGAAATGCTTCTTCTAAGTATGTGGTTATCAGATAATTTAAAAAATAAATATTAAAAAAATGGGTTAGTTTAAGGGAGTGGGGAGGGAAGGGTATACAAGGAACCTAAGGGATAAAGGGAAAGAAGGTAGGTACCTCAAGAGAGGTAGGACTGTAGGAGAAGGGTATTATCAAGGGAAAAAGGGAGGAAATGGGGGCACTTTGATTGGGAAAACCATGATGGAGGGGTGAGACAATGAGAGAGATAAATAAGGCCTAGCTAGTTTTAGAAACCAGAGGGAACCATATTACTCCAACAACCTACTGACAAATTATACACAGCAGATCAAGAAATATATGTCTAGGTAAGGTTTATCTGAGAACAATTGGTCTTTGCCCAAGCTTTAGC
>NW_008342297.1:2135463-2137519 GCF_000622305.1 Nannospalax galili | reverse complement strand
CAGCATAGAACTGGGAAAATGAACAGCAGACCCCAATCTTATCTAAAGGAATATTGACAACTGATTGCTGCTACATGAGAACAGCTGACCCTCCTAAAACAAAGACCTCCAGATAGGCTGACTAGATTCAACAGATGGACAAGTAGTGGGAAGACAGTTTGGGATGTTGTGTGTGATATACACACACAGAAAAAATTAAAAAAAAATTTAAGTATTATATTTGGGGAGGAAGCATAAAAGTTTACATCATGTTAACTGGTAGAGCTGATGAACATTACCAGTGAAATCTACCTGATGACTTTATATCCATTCTCAGGTACTAAGGATCCAAGTGTAACCAACTGTGGCTAGTAATAATCAGATACATAGAGATTGAAGACACATGTGCAAACATGTAAGCATTAGTAACATTAAAAATGTAGGAAACAGCATATCTTAAATGGAGATCTTCTTTAAAGGGTAAAAACCCATTCCATTTTAGGTCTTACAGGGTTTGTATTGAGTTCGATATTGTAGGACTGTATTAATTCAACTGTGAACCTTTGAAAGAGATGTACTCTTGCTCTGGAGTGTGTTACTGAATATGTTAAAGCTGTTATGAAAAAATGATTTTTTTTTAAATGTTAAAAAAAAGAAATTTCGGCCCAGCGTGGTGGCACATGCCTTTAATCCCAGGAGGCAGAGGCAGTTGTGACCCTCTCTGCACCTTGTACTCTGTTGTATAAGGAAGCGGTACCTGGTGAGAGTTGAGGGATGCACTAGTATTCTCTCTATCCCCAGTTTTTCTATGTTCCATGACCCTGAGGTAAGAAATTTCATTTGTCTAGAGATATGACAGAGATAGTGTTTTCTATAGGATCTATGACCTCTCCAGCAATGTAAATTTGGCTATATTTACAGTGCCACCCCTGAGTTCCCTCACACTGAGAGGGCTTTAATTCCAATTGGATAGCTGTTGATTACCCCCTAAATAAAAGTGCCAATACTGCACCAATAGAAATAATTTGCTATGCCACTCATTGTGGTCATTAGGCTTTGTAGCCGGGTTGTGTCTTTGATTGATTTTCTCCCTTAGAGCTTGCATAGTGTCCTCTAGAACTATAAGAGCTAGTCTTCAGGGAAACGCTCTATCGCTCCAAGTCCTGTGTCTGAAGTACGTCCTGTCTTCAGCAATAGGGTCTTACCTTCAAGTCTGAGAGATAATCAGGGGCTGTGGCAAATAACCTGTGTTATTTTGGGATTTGCTTTTCAATGCTTCATGGAATGGAAGCAGATAACTCAGGAAGTATCTCACATACATGCTAATTAATGCTTCACTTAAATTGCATGTATTTTGGTGTGTACCTAATGAATATATGTCTTAGTTTTCTGGGAAGTTCTATTGGAGTCTGTCATAAAAGCTTCTCTACTAGGTATGAATAATAGGAAGTTAGACATAAGAAATGATTTCTATATTCAGATTTCTTTTCACTTGTAGGTCACAAACATGTCAAAGCCTTTTCTCAGGTTGGCAAAGATGATGACATATCATCTGATTTTGTAACTGTTTACATTTTCTGAGTAAAAAATTGATTTTTTTCTGTTTGACAATAAAGATGTTCTTATATTTCATGGAAAAAGGTAAATCTTTAAAAAATGCTTTAAAAATACAAACAAACAATTTGTTGAAGATTTTCCCAAGTCATCTAAACCTGAAAAAGTGTGTTGGTTTATTTTATTTCATCTATGAGTGCTCACTTATTTTGAAGTCAGTTTGATACTAGATAAAATATAGTCACAGGCATAGACATACACATACACGCAGACATAACAAACAATCCATACAAGTACATATGTAAAATATATTTAGATTCTTCACTGACTAAATTTTAAATAGTTTTTTGTTTATTTGTTTTATTTTTGTTTTTTGTTTTTTGTGTCTTTTTGAGACAGGGTCTCCCTGTACCCCAGCTGTCCTGGAACTCACTAATGTAGACCAGGCTGTCCTTGAACTCACAGAGATCCACTCTCCTCTGCCTCCCAAGTGCTGGGATTAAAGGCGTGTGCCACCATGCCC
>NW_008342297.1:2112726-2135077 GCF_000622305.1 Nannospalax galili | reverse complement strand
TGCCTGTCTCTGCCTCCCAAGTGCTGGGATTAAAGGCGTGAGCCACCACACCCAGTTTTTTTTTAAAGCTTTAAAAAATTACATTAATTAATTAATGTGATCTCTTGGGCCCAAGAGTTTCAAATCATATGGGCAACACAGTGATTCCCCATCTGAAAAGAAAAAAGAAAAAAATTAAGTCTGCAGTGTTGGCTACTCTTACAAATGGAAATTTCTTCTTGGTGTGGAACAGGCTATGAAGTACATATGGGGATCAGAAGGCAACTTTCAGGAGTCAGTTCTCTTCTTCCACCATGTGGGTCCTGGGGATTGAACTCAGTTCATCAGGCTTGGCAGCAAGCACCTTTGTTTACTGAGCCATCTCGCCAGCCCCATTTTTTTCAATATATATTTTTAATGAATTTTTGTGCATGTCATACAATGCATCTTAATCATATTTAGACCCCTCCCTATCCGCAGTCCCCCATATCCCGCCCACCAGATTTCATGTATTCTGTCATATATATTAAGGCTTATCAAGTCAAGTTTGTGTACCCAAATGTCCCTCTATGTGAGCTCATTCACTGGAACCTGTTCAGCCTATCTAGTCCCTTGAAGATCAACTCTGCCTCACCCAGAAGTGATCATCTGCCAATATGTCCTTGGCTAAAGTTGGGGCCTGCTGTCCATTTCCACAGTTCTATTCTAGGTTTTTGTCTGAGTTTTCACGGGTCCTGTGCATGCTGTCACTATTGCTGTTCATATGAGCAAGTTCCCAGAAGCCTGGAAGACTGTTTTCTTATGGTCATGCACCACCCCTGGCTCTTACAATCTTTCCACCCCCTCTTCTGCAATGGTCCCTGGGTGGGTGAGGTTTAATACAGGAGCCCTATCGCCCTATCCATGGACACACACTCTGCAGTCTCTTATTCTCTACACTTCGGCCAGTTGTGGCCTTCTGTGTTCATCATCATCTCTTGTATGAGGGAGCTTCGCTGGTGGGAGTTGAGAGATGCAGTAGTGTTCTCTCTACCCCCATTCCACTGTGTTCCGTGAGCCTTAGGAACATAAGGTATAGGTATACTCTTAGGTATAGAGGTTCCATTGTAAATGTGGCTGGGCATCTCACAGACACTTATTCTCTGTGTGTGACCAGCTGTGGGACTCTGTAATAGTCTATCTGTTACCAAAAAAAAGCTTCACAGTGCCAGACAGGAGAAACCTCCCTTTGAGTTGCTGGTCAGAATAGTCTAAGAGACTCCCCACATAAATAGGCTATTGCCTCAGCCCCTGGTTACCTCCCAGAACTTGAAGTTAAGACCTTATTGCTGAAAACAGGACATACTTTGGACACAGGAGTAGAGCTGGCACTAACCTGGAAGCCTCCTCCCTGAAGACTAGCTCTCATATTTCTAGGGGACACTCTGCAAGCTGCTAAGGGAGAAAATCAATCAATAGTCCAACTTCAGCTTTAAAGCCTAATAACCACAACAATGACCAGCGTAGCAAACTATCAGTGTAGCAGCGGCACTTGTATCCTGGGGGTAATTAATAGCTACGTAATTGAACTTAAGGTCCACTCATTGGGAGGGAACTCATGTGTGGCACTGTAAACACAGACAAATACACACAGCTGGAGAGGTCATAGATCCTAGAGAAAGCCCTACATGTGTCACATCCCTAGACAAACTTGATTTCTTACTGTATGCTAAATATGGATCCCTATATTTACAGACAAGTGTACCTGTCACCACTCATCAAAGAAGCTTTTTTAAAAAATTTTTATTTATTATTTTTATTTTATGTGTATGAGTGTATTGACTGCATGTATGTGAGTGTACCCGTGTCTTGCAATGCCTCGGAGGTCAGAAGAGGGCACAGGATCCCCTTGAACAGGAGTTACTGAGGGAAGGTCATTAGCTGCCATGTGGCACTTAATGCCAACCCTAAAAATACAAACAGTGCCATAGGCCACGGAGGGAGTGGCCAAGTGGGATCAGCTGGGGCTCTGACTTTCATTCTTCTGTCAGATCCTTTGGACTCTGGTGTGGCCAGTAAATGTGATAAGAGACTTATCTATTTGGTGTCTTTGCAGATTTTGCTGCAGCGACTATTACTACTCAACAATACTCATTAAATTCCCACTACAGAGTAGTGTTAGATAAGAGAGTTCTCGGGGCTGGAGAGATGGCTCAACGGTTAAGAGCACTGACTGTTCTTGCAGAAGACCTGGGTTCGAATGCCAGGACCCACATGGCAGCTAACAACTGTCTGTAACTCCAGCCTCTTCTGTCCTCTGTGGGCATTGCATGACACGGGTGCACTTACCTACATGCAGGCAATATACTCATACACATAAAATAAAACTAATAAATAAAATATTTTAAAAAAGAGAGAGAGTTCTCTTGAGTATCTATTAGCTGTGCACAGTAGGGTCGATTGCTTGGACTGTGTATTATACCTGGATAAATTCCTCTGGAGAAACCGATACACCCATACCCACACATCATACACACAACAATAATAAATAAAATATTTTAAAAACTGGCATGTGACACTATAGTAAGGTGAAAATTCCTACTTCAAAGCAGGGAAGAAGTGTCACTGCAAAGGTATTCTGATGGCAGACTGACTGTGGCACCGTGAATCTTTAATCTGTGGCTTGATACAGAACTAATTAAGGGTTCGTCCAGTAGCTAGTCATCTCTGACCTTTAGCCAAGAATGTTCCTTTCCCAAACAAAGAACTGCTTAAGAAAACAGAAAGCATAATCACCCCAACTTCATTGCTACATGTTGTGTATGTGCATCAAATGATCAGTGGCACAGCATCAGTATGTATAATTAATATTTACCAATCAGAATATTTTTCTAGTGCTGAGGATTGAGCACATGGCCTCAGTATGCCTGTCAGGTACTATAACTGAGCTACTTCCCCAGGCCCCAGGCTAGTCTTAAACTCACAGCGATCCTCTTGCCTTAGCCTCTTGAGTGCTGGGGTTCCAGGCGTGAGCCACTATGCTTGGCGATAAGAACTCTGTTGTTGTTGTTCCCCTTTGTTTTTTGTGTCCAGGTTTCATGTGGCCCAGACTGGCCTTGAACTAACTATTCAGGGGAGGATGACCCTGAGCACCGACCCTCCTGCCTCCACCTC
This sequence comes from Nannospalax galili, assembly GCF_000622305.1. Classification (NCBI taxonomy): domain Eukaryota; kingdom Metazoa; phylum Chordata; class Mammalia; order Rodentia; family Spalacidae; genus Nannospalax; species Nannospalax galili. The sequence goes on along the minus strand of NW_008342297.1, from coordinate 2,131,945 downwards.
CCAAGTGCTGGGATTACAGTTGTCTCTAAGACTCTGACTTCTCTGGGAATGTCATGTTTGTAGAAATGTACGGCGCTTGCCTATTTGTGGCTGGTTGAATTCAGATTTCAGAGACCACAGTGACCTTAAGGACCCTCCACAATGTGGCACACATCAGATTTTCCTTCTATCTGCTGTTTTCTTGTAACAGAGGTTTGCTATGCAGCCTCCCTACCAGGCTGTGAACTTTTGGTAATGGTCCTGCCTCCTCAGTGCTGGGATCACAGCTGTGCACCACTACGCCCACTATGCACATGTACCATGTACTTCCTTCCATTTTGTTTGTTTTTTATGCTTTTATTAGCATCTTAATTATAGAATTTAATGGTTTTCATTTTGGCATTGCATTACATTTATTTTGTGTGTGCATATGTGTATGTGTGAGTATAGAACGTGTGGAGGTCAGATGATAACTTTCGGGAGTCATTTCTTTCCTTCTACCTGCTGGGTTCTGGGGATGGAACTCAGGTGGTCAGCTTTGGAGGCAGGTGAAGTTACCTGCTGAGCCATCTTGCTAGTTCTATTTTTTAAAAATGTATTTAATATTTTTATTTTGTGTGTATGCGGCGTGTATTGCCTACATGTAGGCAAGTGCACCCATGTTGTGTTGTGCAATGCCGCGGAGGTCAGAAGAGGCTGTTGGATCCCCTGGGACTGGAGTTATGGACAGTTGTTAGCTGCCAATGTGGGGGCTGGGATTTGAACCCGGATCTTCTGCAAGAACAACCAGTGTTCTTAACCGCTGAGCCGTCTCTCCAACCCTGCCAGTTCTATTTTATATTTAGTTATTATGTATTTTTTGTGTATGAATGTTTTGACTACGTGTGTTTATGTACCATGTGCATGCAGTGTCCTCAGTGACCAGAAGAGGGCATTGGATCCATTGGAACTGGTGTCACAGTCGGTTGTGAGCTGTCCAATGGGTTCTGGGAACGGAACTCAATTCCTCTGCAACAGCAAGCCTTAAATGTTCAGCCATTTCCCCAGCCCCCATTTTAATTTTTATTTGGGTTCATTCTGACATGTTTTTAAGCAAAATTTGTTTTATTGTTTCTCTCCTCCCCTTCTTCTTTGTCTCTCACCCCTTCCTTGCACTCTCTCACCCCCAGTGGCCCCCTCTCACCCCCAGTGGCCTCCTCTCACCCCCAGTGGCCTCCTCTCACCCCCAGTGGCCTCCTCTCCTCTCACCCCCAGTGGCCTCCTCTCCACTTTCATGTCATATGAGATGCTTTTAAATGTTGTTGTTTGTCTGAGACAGGGTCTCCCTATGTAGCCCAGGCTGGCCTCAAATTCACAATTTTGTTTTTGATTTCCCAGAGCTGGAATTGCAGGCACACACTTCCACACTCAGCATGTAGAGTTCCTATTTTAATGCCTTTGGATATATGCTCAGAAGTGGGATGCTAAATTGTGGAGATACTTTTGAACCCATTCTCTTAACTCTGTATCTGTGGCTACTTGGGTGTGCTCAGTACCTGCAGAAAACAGACTTACCCTTGGGCCCCAGCTATCTGTCTGAGGGGATAGGGGTCACTCTGTCCCCTCAGGGTCTAATGGCCCCCTGAAAAAATACAACCATTGCCACATCTGGAACCTGCTGCTCCAGGCACAGGTGCGAATGTGACTAACAGAAAGAAACACCCAGGGGCCTACTACAGGGTAGGTCCAGCACACAGCCAATTACTGAAGACATGGACAAGGGTTCCACTCGAGGAGGCTCCATTAGCATTACCCTTCTCAAACGGTAGTCACTCAGCCCACTCGGTCCTGGGTGCCATCTCTCCCGGTCAAGAATAGACAGGGAAAAGCAAGGCTCCCGGCTACTCCGTGTTCCTCCTTTCCCTTATCAGTGGGGGTCCTGGCGTCAGGAGGCCAAATCCAGGCCCTGGCTGCTTGGAACCCCACCTACCTTGAGCACCCAGATCAGAGCCTGGCCCCAGCTGGCTTTCAGGAGCAGTGTCAGGAACCCCCAACAAAGTAGCGTGAGCAGAGTGGTGGGTGGCCCCCATCAGCACAGGGTACAAACTCCTCATCCAGGAGTAGCTGCCCCTAGCCTCCCACACTACCTGGGGAGACACCCTGGGCCAAACATGGATCTCTTCTGTCAGGACCCCTGGCTCAAGCTGGTACAGCCACACCCTGCCAGCAGGGTTTTCCGTTCACAGGGCAGGGGTGGGGCCAGGGTGACTATCTGCATGTAGGGGAGGGAAATGGACCCTTTACAGCCAGGAACAAAGTCCTTCTCTGAGTTAAGCCCAGAAAGCTGTGCTGTAGCTGAACCCCTGGTTACCCAGCTGAGAGCCCCACCATCAGCCCACCAGTAACCCTAGCCATGCAGGGAACCTGGGTGCTGCTGCTGTCGCTGAGTTTCAGGCTACAGCTGTCCTTTGGTGTCATCCCAGGTAAGAGGGCTCCCCTCCCTCTGACTCCTACAGAAAGACTAACCTGACCCTCCGTTCTAACTTGGTCTACTTCTCCTTGGCCAGGGGAGGAGGAGAGCCCGGCCTTCTGGAACCAAAAGGCAGCTGAGGCCTTGGATGCCGCCAAGAAGCTACAGCCCATTCAGACATCAGCCAAGAACCTCATCATCTTTCTGGGGGACGGTGAGTGTGCAAGGTCTGGCCACCCTGGGGCTCTTACACACACCCTAGGTACCCAAGGCCACTCACTGGTGGGTCTTGGCAGGCAGGCCTGGGGGTTCAGATCTGACTGTGTTCTGCTCCTTCAGGGATGGGGGTGCCCACGGTGACAGCCACTCGGATCCTAAAGGGACAACTGAATGGCCACCTGGGACCCGAGACACCTCTGGCCATGGACCGCTTCCCATACATGGCTCTGTCCAAGGTGGGCAGTGGGCCATATATTGGGATGTGGGGGAGGGGCTGGAGATGATGGGGTGAGGAGAACCCAGAAGTGGGGTCCAAATTTGCAATCAGGGCAGTGTGAGTATGTCCCAGGAAGCAAGGACTAATGTCTACCAGGAGCTGAGAATGACTCTGTCCCCAGACATACAACGTGGATAGACAAGTCCCAGACAGTGCAGGCACAGCCACAGCCTATCTCTGCGGGGTCAAGGCCAACTACAAGACCATTGGTTTGAGCGCGGCAGCTCGAGTTGACCAGTGTAACACGACATTTGGCAACGAGGTCATCTCAGTGATGTACCGAGCGAAGGAAGCAGGTGGGGTTGGTGCTGGGCTTAGGGTGGGGCAGGCCTAGATCACTAGGTGGCCCACCTGACCTCTGTCACCTCCAGGAAAGTCCGTGGGAGTGGTGACCACCACCCAGGTGCAGCATGCCTCTCCAGCTGGGACCTATGCACACACGGTGAACCGCAACTGGTACTCAGATGCTGAAATGCCTGCCTCGGCACTGCAGGAGGGCTGCAAGGACATCGCCGCACAGCTGGTCTTCAACATGGACATTGACGTGAGCTCCAAGAGCCAGGGTCTAGACCAAGGGGTGAACCTTGAACTGGCCACAGTCCCAGACACACAACAGCCTGAGCTTTGGGTTCTCCAGGATACCTGAGAGATGAGTAGGGGGTGGGTGTCCAGCCTAGAAGACCACAGACCTGGCGGGGAGCCAAGGGCTATCTGTCAGCAAGAAGTAGGGGAATCATAAGGTCCTAAGTCCACCTGTCCTGATCCTCTGACCGCAGGTGATCCTTGGTGGGGGCCGAAAGTTCATGTTTCCCAAGGGGACTCCAGACCCTGAGTACCCGGATGATAGTTCCCAGTCTGGAGCCAGGCTGGATAAACTGGACCTGGTGAAGGAGTGGCTGTTAAAGCACCAGGTGATGGTGGTCCCAGGGCAGGGCTCAGGGCAGGACTGTGCGTCTCAGGGCTATATCCTAAGACTGGCTGTGTCCCTGCAGGGGGCCCGGTATGTTTGGAACCGCACAGAGCTCTTTGAGGCGTCCCAGGACTCGACAGTGACTCACCTCATGGGTAATGGTCCCCAGCTCCTTTGCTAGCATCTTTCAGATGACTTTCACTGAAGCATGCGTGTATGTGTGCCATGACCCCTCCCACTGCCCAGCCTGGGGTCACCATGGATTCCTGTGCCCTCAGGCCTCTTTGAGCCAGTAGAAATGAAATATGACATCTATAGAAACTCCTCGCTAGACCCATCCCTGGAGGAGATGACAGAGGTGGCCGTGCGCATGCTGAGCAGGAACCCCCAAGGCTTTTATCTCTTTGTGGAAGGTGAGTGGTTGTGCCTGGCAGAAAAAAAGAAGGGACGGGATCCAGGGCAGTTTTAAGTATCACACCTGTTACTGGTGCCTGCAGGGGGCCGCATCGACCACGGTCACCATGAGGGCATAGCTTACCTGGCACTGACCGAAGCTGTCATGTTCGACTCTGCCATCGATAGGGCAGGCCAGCTCACCAGTGAGCAGGACACGCTGACACTCATCACCGCTGACCACTCCCATGTTTTCACGTTTGGTGGCTACACACTTCGGGGGACCTCCATCTTCGGTAGGCCAGGGGACAGTGACAGGTGGTGTTGCCTCAGTTATAGGGAGTAGAAATCTTTGGACCTCAGTTTCTTCATCTGTCAAAAGGGCACAAGGAGCACTTGCCTTGTAGGGAGGGATCTGGTGAGAACTGAACCCCTGACTAGGCCAAATGAGCAGGTATGTGGCTCACATGCAAAAAGCAGTGGTCGGTGCCAGCACAAGGTGTCTCTTCCTCCATGCAGGGCTGGCTCCCCGCAGTGCTCAGGACGACAAGTCCTACACCTCCATCCTATATGGCAATGGCCCGGGCTATGTGCTTAATTCAGGAAACCGACCCAATGTGACCGAGACTGAAAGTGGTAAGTAGGGTGGGGTCAACGCCGTGGGGCTGCAGGCCGAGCAGGGCAGTGGACGCTGCTCTCCCTGAACGCCTTGACCCTGTAGGCGACAAAACATACCGGCAGCAGGCGGCTGTGCCCCTGTCATCGGAGACCCATGGCGGCGAGGACGTGGCCATATTCGCGCGTGGCCCGCAGGCGCACCTGGTGCACGGAGTGCAGGAGCAGAGTTACGTCGCGCATGTCATGGCCTTTGCTGGTTGCCTGGAGCCCTACACCGACTGCCGCCTGGCGCCCCCTGCCGACCAGAGCAGCAGCACCACCACCCCAGGCCAGAGCAGTGCCTCCGGCCCAGGCCCAGCTCAGCTGTCCCTGCCGCTGTTCGGGGGGATGCTGTTGCTAGTAGGGGTAGCTATGGCGTCCTGATCGCCAGGTCCCCTCTGGGCTCCTTCCCAGGGTCCCTGCTGGTTCCTGTTTATCCACTCTGTTTCCTGCCCCCTAATAGTCCAGGACTCTCCATGCTCCACCCAGGCAGTCCACCTCTGGCTTCTGTGCCCCATCTGGTAGTCCTCTTGTCCAAATGTTGAGACAGTAGCTTAGCCCATAGCTCTAACTGCCACCTACTCTGAAGTTATGACACCCAGGCCCTCCCAGGGCTTCCCTGGACTCCCTTTCTCCACCTCTGCCACCCACAACCTAGAAGAGCCGGCTTGGAAAACCACAGCTGGACCACATGGTGCCACCACACTCTGATCGAAGCTGCAGCTGACCCTGCTGGCCAAGGAGGTGGCTGGCCTGGAGCCCCCAGCAGGGACTTCCACAAGATTCTTGGCTATCCACTGTCGAAGACGCAAAAGGAAAACTCTCATCTCAAAGGGGATAAGAGATGGTTTATTCTGGAGCCAAATATGAGCTGACCATGACCCGGGAACACAGATTCAGGTTACCCCAAATTCCATGTTCCAGTGTGGTAACAGCTGTCTTACATTTTTATAGTAACAGAACAAAGAAAAGTCACAAATCAAGACACTTTTCAAATACATTGGCGGATACATTCAGTAGGCAGGTCATAGCAAAGTGGGAGGGATCTTACTATAGGCCTCAGATGTTATCTGATGACATTCTTAGCTTTTGGATTGGTGAGACCTGGTGGTCTGCTGAGTTAATACATTCTAAAGGTTTTTATCTGTTAGTCACAGTATGTTAGATCAGAAACAGAGATGGACACTAAAAGGAGTGGCTGTTCTGGGCTAAAGACAGGCCTGAGATAAATTAGACTCTGGACCTGCAACATTCCAAACTCTCCACAGTCTCCAGACTGATAGTGATAATCAGTTGGTCAGCCTTGCAGAAAGTTCAGTTCAAGGTGCAGGAGTTCTTTTGGAAACTTTCTTTCACACCACACTGAACCAATTCCATACCACCACCCTTCACAGAGGCCCAGAGGCTGTGGAGGCCCAGCAGGCAGCCCAGAACAGCCTTGGGCCTCCTCATCCAACCAGCTCGATCTGTAAAAGTCTGAACAAAGGGGGCTGGAGAGATGGCTCAGCAATTAAGAGCACCGACTGCTCTTTCAGAGGACCCAGGTTCGATTCCCAGCACCCACATGGTGGCTACGAACCGTCCTTAACTCCAGTTCCAGGGGAATCTGAAGCTCTCTTCTGACCTCTGTGGCACTGCATGACACGGGTGCACTCACATACATGCAGGCAATACACTCATACACACAAAATAAAAAATAAATAAAATATTTTTTGAAAAAGTCTGAACAAAGAACATTTTTGTCCTCAGGGACCGCCAGTCCTTAGAGAGCCATCGCAATAATAAAATGAACTGTTATACAATGTAATGCCTCAAGTACTTTCTAGTAAGCAAAACCCTGGGTGCCTGGGGTACAGAGTACAGGTAAAGGGGTGGATAGTAGAGATTAGGAGGTCAGAGACAGCCTGTCTAAGGAAGAGGTAAGCAAGAGTTGTGGACAAAGTGAGTCACAGCCTGCAGGTTCTGCCTCCTGACACAGAGCTGCAGATCTGCAGGAGCCAAACAGCGGGCCACAACTCGGCCCTTGCCTAAGGCCTCATCCCTTAGCTGGCTATGGAGGGAGGGCAGGGGCTCCACAGAGCAGGTAGGTTTCTGGGGTAAAGAGGCCTGGTGATGAGCAGGCTGGAGTTCAGTGATGAGAGCCCCATGCTGAGTCTGGGCACTCCATTCTCAGATGGAGGCCATGGGAGGGCTGGGTGCCGGGAAGTGGGGAAGGACCTGGGGTAAAACAAGGGTGGTCCAGACAGACATGTCGATGGGTTAACCCAGGCCTGACCTACCTATGCCGCTACCTCACTGCCCCACGAAGATGGGGTAAGAGGTTGACCCACATAGGCAGAGTTTAACCTGAACTGTCCTGAGTTCATCACAGCAGAACATGCTCCTGCTTCTGACCCTGAAGGGCCATGGCTAGCATAGTTTCCCAGTTGTCTATGGGGCAGGATACTCAGCACACATGGATGGCTGCCTCAGAGCTGGGCTTGACTGACCTCAGGTCCTTCCCAAGTACCTATACTGCTTCCACTGATGGGGTGCAGAACTCAACCTGAAGTAGCCAGGGGCCCAGACATAGTCAGACTACTACTGACTAGGAACTCTGACCCTGATGAGTCATGATCTTTATAGATTCCCACCTCTTTATGTGGTGGGCCACCTGTCACTTAGGGGTCGCTGCCTCAGAGCTGGGCTTGATTGGCCTCAGGTCCTTCCCAAGATCAGAAGAGACCAGCAGGCTCTCCCCGAGGTGGTTCTTAGCAGACAGCTGTGATCACATCTGCCTTAAGAAACATCCAGATGTCTTGTTGACCATCCCAGGATAAGGGAGGGCAGCCCAAGAGGCTTCCTGGGTGCCCAGGCTCCCACAGGGGAGGAGCCAGCACCAGCACATGACCTAGGGATCTGGATTCCTGTTCCTATGCTCCCACCTGCCTCCCCCAGTGTGGCTTCTGCAGAGATGGACATTCAAAGTTCACCAAGAAGACAGCTCTAGGGTGCTGATGGAGGGGCTCCAAGGCAAGGAGAATGGAGTGCTGGGGGTGGGCGACCTGCAGCCTCACCTACGGGGTGTGGAGCGGATGAGCTGGGACACCTGCTGCATGTAGTCTGTGGCCAGCAGTACCACCTCCTCATCCTCAGAGAAGTCCTCCTGGAAGATCTGGTCCAGCAACCACTTCCACCGCAGCTGTGGGGCAGAGGATAGAGCCACAGACAGCAAGGGGTCAGGGAGAGGCAACGAGAGCACATGGGCATCAAGGGGTATGGACATATCTGAAGAAGGTGACCTGGAGTCCCCAGACCCTCCCCCATCACCTGCTCACCAAGTCTGAGCAACACTCACGTGAGGGGTGATCTTCTGCAGCTGCCCCAGAGTCACTTTGTTGTACATGGAACTGACGTCTCTTCGGAGATCATCATACTCTGACATGGAGATCTGGGGTGGAGAGTAGCTTGACCAGCCCTGGTCCATCGCCCTGTCCCAGCCCTGGCAGCCCCCAGCCCCTGCTGCTCACATTGGCCAACCGCTGCTCCAACTGCAGGATCTCCTGGGCCTTCTGCTCCACAGCCTCTGCCCCCAACAGGCTGAGTAGATGCTCCATGAACACCCTGTATGCAGCCAGGATCTGCACCAGGACAGGGGTTGGAGGTGGGAGAGACACCCCTGAGACACCAACCTTCTCTGCACTTGGATTTGGGGCTCTTGAAATTCCTGACTAACCCCAGCTCTATTGGGGATGTTGCCCCAGCCCGGGGTCCCCTCTCCCTGCTTACCAAAGTGGTAGATATTGTGGCTTCCATGGCTTGAATAAACCCTGTGATCATTCCAGGGAAATTATTGATGTCCTATTCTGTCGTTCTCCTAGAGCCCAGCTCCTCCCAGCTCCCCTACCAATACTGATCCACCTTCTCGGGTGGCCTTCCTGAACTCTTTATAACCACACCCAGGATTCAGGACTGCTGGTGGGGGCGGGTTCCCAGGGATCCACTCAGAGCAGGACACAGTGGGAGGAGTTTCTGTGGTCCAGCACAACAGCAAAGGAGAAGAAGATCAGTGCTTTTGCAGCCAGTGCCATCACTCCAGAGCCCACCACAGCAATGAAGGGACCAGCGTCCCAGGGCTCCTTCTTCATCCTGTGTGGCCTGCACTCTTTCTGTGACACCAAGAATCTCTACACAACCCCTAAGTGCACCTGTGACCCTGCAGGTGGCCAGATGCCCACTGCTCCTTTCTGGCCATCCACGGTCAGGACACAATGCACCTACTGGAACGGTTGTGTGTAACCCACTTTCTTGAAGGCCTTTCAGTCAGGAAGGTTGGGAGGAGGTGGTCCAGCCTCCTCCCCTGAAGACTCCTTAAATGCTTGGGCAGGTCTGGCCTGGGAGGAGAGATGCCATATCACAAGTGATGACAGGGTCCCAGACAAAAACTGCACAATCCATCCCACTGCTCCAGTTTTCAACACCTGCCTACCAGACCTCTGGGGGCATTGTGGACTCAGAATCCTGATCCCATGAGGTCTGATGCAAATAGCACCAGGGGAAAGAGAAAAAAAGAAAACTTGGTCTTCCTCCAGGGGAGGCAGGATAATCACCTTGCTTCAGCTTGTTGCCTGGGGGATGTTCCTGTGAGAGAGGGGTGAACATCTGCCTGGAGGAAGAGATGCCTCCATATCCTGCAGGGGTGGGGTCTGGGTATATGCTGGGCCTTCTCTTCTGGTGGCCCCGGTGTATTCCCAGCCCCTGTCATGTGCTCCCAGAGTTGCAGGAACTGTCATCAAGTTCCCAATGAGCTGTCCTAGTGAGAGCTGGAGGGCAAAGGCACACAGGAGCCTTTTCTCTTGCTCCTTCCCAGGGAACAGACAGATCAAGACAGCCTATCCGGAGAGCTGGTTCTGCCAGTGTGGGTGTCCCCTACCCTAGGCAAAGGCTATCCTAACTCTGTGAAAAACTTAAAAAAAAATTTCATTGTATATATTCATTGATATCTATTTTTATTTGTTTGGTTTTTTAGAGGGGTTTAAAATTTTATTTTGTTTTATGTATATGAGTGTTTTACCTTCTGTATGTAAGTGCATCTGTGTTGTGTAATGCCTGTATAAAGCCAGAAGAGAGCATCAGATCCCCTGGAACTGGAGTTATCGGTGGTTGTGGGTAGGTGCTGAGAATGGAACCTGGGTCCTCTGCATGAATAACCAGTACTCTTTACTGCAGAGTTGTCTCTCTAGCCCCTTTTTGTTTGTTTAGAGCCAGGTTCTCAGGTAGCCCAGAGGCTTCATATCACTTGAACTTCTGATCCTCTCACCTCCACCTCCTGAGTCTTGTGATTAGTGGCATACACCACCATGGCCAATTTATGCAATGCTGAGGATTGAACCCTGGGCTTCATGTGTGTGAGGCAAGCACTATACCAACTGAGCTACATCTCCCCCCATTTGTTTTAGACAGGGTCTCATATATCTCAGGCTTCCCTGAAACTTACTGTGTAGCCAAGGATGATCTTGAACTCCCCATCCTCCTGCCTCCATCTATTAAGAGCTGAGCTCACAAGTGTGTGTCACCATGCCTGGTTCTGGAGCCTGTACTGATGACTTGAAATCCCTGGGCCCCGAAGGTGACCCAGGCATGGAGATGGACACAGGGGTTCAGATGGCCCTACGTGGCTGGGTTGTGTCTGTACACTTTAGATGTGGATGAGCATACTGTGATCACCACAAGTGACAGGTGCCTGGTCTCCAGTCCTGCCCCGGCACATGAAGAAATGTTCAGGAAATCAGGGCAGATCATAATTGAAAAAGACAGGGTCACCCAAGACAGGAGCAAAGGTAGTGACACACCAAATTCTGGTGAGACACTGTCGGGATCAAACAGAGGCACTTAAGTCAACCTTAAAAAGATAAATAGTGCTGCAGACCATGGAGGGAGTGGCCAAGTGAGATTAGCCTGATTGACACTGAGACTAGATCTGATTCCAGATGCAACAAAACTGAGTCATTCCGATTTTGCTGGTGGGCATGTAAAATGGTGCTCTACTCTGCAAAATAGTTCATTAGTAGCTGGGAGTGGTGGTGCACGCCTTTAATCCCAGCTCTCGGGAGGTAGAGGCAGGAGGATCTCAGTGAGATCAAGGCCAGCTTGGTCTACATAGTGAGTTCTAGGCAAGCTATGGCTACAGGGAGACCCTCTGTCAAAAAGACCAGAAAAAAAAAGTTCATTACTTTCTAAAGAAATGACACAAGGGCTGGCGATGTAGCTCAGCTGGTAGAGTGCTTAGCATCCATGAAATCCTGAATTTGATTCCCAGCATTGAATGAAATAAAGCATGTGGTACATGCCTATAATTCCAGCACTCAGGAGGTAGAGATAGGAGCCTCAGGAATTTAAGGTTGTCCTTGGCTAGATGCAGAATTCAAGGCAAGCCTGGGCTATGTGAGGCCCAGCATCAAATTATCTAAAAACAAACAAGCAAAGAAAAACCTTAGATGTGGCTGACCACGATGGCATCTGCCTATAATCCCAGCACTCCAGAACTAGAGGGAAAAGGATCAGGAGCTCCAAGTAGCCTTGGCTACTTATCAAATTTGAAGCTAACCTGGGCTACATGAGACCTTGTCTCAAACACAAAAACAAACTGGGTGTGGTAGCATCTACCTGTAATTCAAGCACTTGGGAGGTAAGGGCAGGGAATCCAGAACTCAAGGTCACCCTAGGCTACATAGCAAATTCCAGGCCAATCTGGCCTATACGAGATCCTAATTCAACAAAAACAAAGTCCAACACAACCAAAGCTAGATGTCTAGTGCATGCCTGCAATTCTAGCACTTGGGAGGCTGACTGCTATGAGTTTGAAGTCTGCCTGGGTTCAGAATGAGACCCCGTCCCAAAAAATGAGAGAGGGAGAGAGACATCTGTCTGTTGTGGTGGTACATGCCTCTAAACCCAGTTTCTTGGGAGATTGAGGCAGAGGATCCCGTGTTCAAGGCTACCTTGGGTTGCAGAACATTCCTTATCCCAGACCACATCGAGGGTGTGCCCAGGGCCTATGCAGCATCTGCCCAACACAGAAGGGGATCAACTTCAAAGGTAAATCCTGCTTGTTACTCAGGAAGACCCAGGCCTTGCCTGGTCTGGCTCAAGTTCTGGCCAAGGGCATAGTGTCCACTAGAGCATGCATCCAAACGCAAAAAAGAAGGGCTGTTCCAGCCAACTTTGACTCCATAGTCCACCTGGCTGACACTCCTGGGTAATTCACCTGCTCTAAGGCCAAAGGAGAAGGCAACCAGGCCACCTCTGTCCCCAACTGGTTCTCAGAAACAAAGAGTAATGGGCTCCCACAGAACAGAGGTTTGTGGCTCCTGCACTAACCCAGATATTGACTGTCCCAAGCCTCCCATCCAACCTGGGGGAGATACCAGGGGCTTACACATAGCCCTGGTACCAAGACACTGCCCTAGACTAGCCCAGCCACACCTTGTCACCTCCCTTCAGCCAGCTAGGCTTCTGTTCACAGGAAAGGGGTGGGGCAAGGGTAGTACCCAGGGATTGGGAGGGACACTGAGCTTTTTAAGCAGGGACTGGGTCTTCCCCTATTTAAGACAAGGCAGCCAGTGCCTTCCTTAGGTGGTATCCTTGTGTCCTGACTTCTCCTTCCACTACAGTTTCACCACCAGCTGAAGCCATGCCTGGAGCCTGGGTTCTGCTGCTGCTGCTGGGCCTCAGACTACATCTGTCCCTTGGCGTCATCCCAGGTAAGAAGGTTCCCTGAGCTGCTTGCTCCCCTTACACACACAGCCTTCGTCTGACTCTTCCTCTGTTCTCCCCTTGGCCAGTGGAGGAGGAGAACCCAGCCTTCTGGAACCAAAAGGCAGCCAAGGCCTTGGATGCAGCCAAGAAGCTACAGCCCATTCAGACATCAGCCAAGAACCTCATCATCTTCCTGGGGGATGGTGAGTGTTCGAGGTCTGGCCCCTAGGGCTGTCACACACCCCAGGAACCCAAGGCTGCTGGTGGGCCCTGGAAGGCAGGCCTGGGGGTTCAGATCTGACTGTGTTCTGCTCCTTCAGGGATGGGGGTGCCCACGGTGACAGCCACTCGGATCCTAAAGGGACAACTGGATGGCCACCTGGGACCTGAGACACCCCTAGCCATGGACCGCTTCCCATACATGGCCCTTTCCAAGGTGAGCTTGGGGGCATCTGAGCCCCCGACGGGGGAGGGGGGTGGCAAGATGTGGTAGAATAGCAGAGGGGAGACCATATGAGCAAGGGCCCATCATAGTGTGGGGACATGCCCCAGTCAGGACTAATGTCTGCCAGTAGAGGGGAGCTGAGAGTGTCTCTGTCTACAGACCTACAACGTAGACATGCAGGTTCCAGACAGCGCAGGCACAGCCACAGCCTTCCTCTGTGGGGTCAAGACTAATTACAAGGTCATTGGCTTGAGTGCGGCAGCACGCTTTGACCAGTGCAACACAACGTGGGGCAACGAGGTAGTCTCTGTGATGCATCGAGCCAAGAAAGCAGGTGAGTTGGGGCCACGCTCGGTGACAGAGGCAGGTCTGGGATTCTTGGTGGTTTATCTGGGGTACTGAGTGGCTCACCTGATCTCTTCTGTAGGGAAGTCCGTGGGAGTGGTGACTACCACCTCGGTCCAGCATGCCTCTCCAGCTGGGACCTATGCACACACGGTGAACCGCAACTGGTACTCAGATGCTCAAATGTCTGCCTCGGCACTGCAGGAGGGCTGCAAGGACATCTCCACCCAACTTGTCGTCAACATGGATATTAATGTGCGCTCCAAGAGCCAGGGGGAGGGTCTAGAATAACAGTACTCACTGCAGTCTAGGCAGTGAACTGCCTGAGCTCTGGGTCCTCCAGGGTATCTGAGGGATGGGTAGAGGTGGATGTAGAAGGTACAGTCCAAGAGAGCCCTTCCCACAAACCTGTTGGCGGGGACCATGTGCTGTCAGGAGGGACAGGGGATCAGTCAGGTCCCAAATCCCCTTGCCCTGATGAACTTCTGATTCCTTTGATCGCAGGTGATCCTCGGTGGTGGCCGCAAGTTTATGTTTCCCAAGGGGACACCAGACCCTGAGTACCCTGTTAACACGAGCAAGGCTGGAACTAGGCTGGATGAACGGGACCTGGTACAGGAGTGGCTAGCGAAACACCGGGTAAGGCAGACAGTAGGGCAGAGGGCATTGCTGGAATGCTGGAACCCATCACATTTCAAGATATGTGCTAAGACTGGCTGTGTCCCTGCAGGGGGCCTGGTATGTTTGGAACCGCACAGAGCTCATTCGGGCGTCTCAGGACCCATCTGTGACACACCTCATGGGTAATGACGCCTGCTCTTGCCTCGGCACCCCTTAGATAGCCTCCACTGGGAAAGTGTGGGGGTATACCATGTCCCTACTGCCCAGCCTGGGGGTCAACACAGATTATCTTACTCCTCAGGCCTCTTTGAACCTGAACACATGAAATATGAGAGCCAGCAAGACCACTCACTTGACCCGTCCCTGGAGGAGATGACAGAGGTGGCCGTGCGCATGCTGAGCAGGAACCCCCGAGGCTTTTATCTCTTTGTGGAAGGTGAGTGGTTGTGCCTGGCAGAAAAAAGGAGGGGACAGGGGTGCAGGGCAGATTCAAGTATCACACCTGTCCCCTCCTTTTTTCCATATCACTGTATATATCACAAGTATCACTGGTTCCCTGCAGGGGGCCGCATTGACCATGGTCACCACGAGGGCAGAGCTTATCAGGCACTGACTGAAGCTGTCATGTTTGACTCTGCCATTGACAAGGCAGACAAACTCACCAGTGAGCAGGACACGCTGATCCTTGTCACCGCTGACCACTCCCACGTCTTCTCTTTTGGTGGCTACACACTTCGGGGGACCTCCATCTTCGGTAGGCCAGGGGACAGTGGCAGGTGGTGTTGCCTCAGTTGTAGAGGGTGGAAAAATCTTTGGGCCTCAGTTGCCTTATCTGTCAAAAGGGCACAAGGAGCACTTGCATTGCAGGGATCTGGTGAAGATTAAATAGTGACCAGGCAGAAGGTGAGGGAGTACAGACAGCCACACATGCACTGTTGAAGCAGTAAGGGCTGAAAACAACCTATCCCCTCTCCCTGCAGGGCTGGCTCCCTTCAAGGCTCAGGACGGCAACTCCTTTACCTCCATCCTGTATGGCAACGGCCCTGGCTACAAGCTGCAGAATGGTATCCGGCCTAATGTCACTGACAGAGAGAGCCGTAAGTTCAGGGGGCTGTCAGGTTCGGGCAGAGGCTTGAAAGAACTCCTGGAGGTGGAGGCCCCCTGCCCTGAACACTCTTGCTTCCAGGGAACCCTATGTACCGGCAGCAGGCGGCTGTGCCCCTCTCCTCAGAGACCCACGGTGGTGAGGACGTGGCAATATTTGCACGTGGCCCGCAGGCGCACCTGGTGCACGGAGTGCAGGAGCAGAATTACGTCGCGCACATCATGGCCTTTGCTGGCTGCCTGGAGCCCTATACCGACT
Source organism: Nannospalax galili (assembly GCF_000622305.1). Classification (NCBI taxonomy): domain Eukaryota; kingdom Metazoa; phylum Chordata; class Mammalia; order Rodentia; family Spalacidae; genus Nannospalax; species Nannospalax galili. The sequence continues at coordinate 2,116,550 of NW_008342297.1, read as the reverse complement.
GCCACCTGGCGCCCCCTGCCGATGATAGCAGCACCGCCCACCAGGGCTGGACCCCCTCACTGCTGGCGGGGTCCCTGACGATGCTACTGGTGGCCACTGAACCCTGACCACCTATGCTCCACCCCGGTGTCCCACAGCTGACCTCAGTGCTCCCTGCTGGTGCTCCCTTCTAGGCTCCACCTGTCCCTCTGGTTCTCTGTACCCTCACTCCAGGTCTCCAGTCCCAGACCAGGCTGCCAATCCTGCCACTTCAGAGTATTAAGCCAGCTTCAGACCTGCAGGATGAGGCAAAACCACTTACCATCCTGGGCCGGCTCTTCAGGGTCCATCATTGCCCACTGCTAAGCCTTGGGAAGAACCAAGTGGACAGCAAGCATCACAGGGCCTGAGTCACCAGGAATGGACAATACTTAGTGCCAGACTTTCTTGGCTTCAGTGTCTGTAGTACCATGGACTAGGAGCCCAGCAAAGCTTTGACCGCCATCTGTCCCCTCCATTACCATCAGTCTCATGTCCAGCAGGGAACCCTCAGAGGTCCAGCAGTACCATTACATAGGAGGGGTCCTCCAAGTTCAACCCTGTGACCACTCCATGCTGGGAAATCAAGGAGAGGCCCCCCAACAGCTGTGAGCTGGTGGCCAAAGGACAGCACTTTGCCCCAGACCCACTGGGCCTGCACTTTGCACTTTTTTTCTTCCAGTTTTTGAGACAGTCTTCCCTAGTCTGGATTTCAACTCACCACCCTCCTGCCTCCCAAGTGCTTGGATTGCAGGTGTGCTCCACCATGTCTGGCTGGCACAAAGATGTGTCCTACATTCCTGGGGCCTCCATTCTCCTGGGGTAACCATAGCAATAATAAAATGAACTGTTACACAATGTAGTATCAGTGCTTTCTAGAAGGAAAAGCTCAAGTGTCTGCCGAATGCAGCTAGAGGGTTGTAGGCTGGGCTGCCCGTCCCCAGATTGTGAGGTGGACATACTAACAAGGATAGCTTAGTTCAAGAGTTCCTGTCTGGAGGGCTGTGCAAACAGGTACCTCAGGCTTCTCATGCTGTGATGGTGCCATAGATGATCTTGTTGGGGATAGCATGGCACAGCAGCCAGCCCACATGACGAGAAAGTCCTGGCATGGGTCAATGCTGGTATCCAGGTGGGCCAACAGGAAGCAGCAGCCGGAACCATTGGGGTAGGCAGGAAGCAGAGAGGCCCCCTGGTGCTGTTGGTGCCACTGGCTCACTTGACCTCCTGGAACTTGCTGTAGTGCCCTGTCGTGGGATATTGTGCTCCCATGGTGCTAAGGCCATGCCCATGCTCAGCTTGGGTACCTTGGCTATGATACTCAGGGCTTGGGCCACCATTGCAGGAAGGGCAGAGGCAGCTCGGAGAAGCACTTAAGCCGGCCCAAAGCCTGTCAGGGCAGAGACAGTTCAGGAGGCTGGAGGCCACTGATGGTCCCCAACAACGGCCTGAGGCTTTGCTCTCCTGCTTAAAGAGCAAAGAGTGGCCAGCACCTCCGGAAACTACAGTCTTTCCACCTCTTCCACCAGGCAGCTTTCATTGGCAGCCTGGTTCTTCTGTCTTTGCCTCGTTCAACATCTGCTCCAACCAAGAGCAGAGGGAGAGTAGGAGCAGAGTAGGCAGGGGAGAGTGGGGGCTGGGGAGTGAGCCAGGGCCATGTCTATGTGTCCCTGAAGCCTTCCATCTCTCAGTTGAGATTGAGGGCTTCCTCTCTTTTTGGTGCTGATGCTGACACAGGGTTTCACCTAATCCAAACTGGCCTCAAACTTGCTAAGTTGCAGCAGATGACCTTGAATTTCTTTTCCTTCTGCCCCCACAGCCTGAGGGCTAGAATTACAGGCATGCACCACCGTGCTTGGTTTATGCAGTGCTGGGGATTGAATGCAGGAATCTGCATGCTAGGCATTCTACTAACTAAGTTGAATCACCAGCCATGAGAAGGTCAAGTGGCGAGGAACCAGACTTCTTCCTCTTAGAAGCCTGATCACTATCATCCCAGCAGCAGGTGCGTGCTGCCTGGCTGAGCATCCCTTCTGTTGGATGCACCCCCAAGATCTCAGGCTGAAACCCTTGTGCCCTGGCTGTAGCCACAGAGGAGATTCATCAGTCCACTGAAGCTCCTATCTGGGGGCTATGGAGAGTGAGGGGGTGTCTTCGGCCTCAGTGGCAGGAGTCTTCCTGTCCCCACCCAAGGCCCTGTACTCCTGTGCATGAGGGTGCATGCTCCGCCCTGGAAATGGAATGACCAGAGCAAAGCTCTGCATTGCAGGCCTCCATCAGACAGAAGGGCTGCCCTTCCAGAATGAGTCACCTCTTTTAACACTGGCCCTGCTTGCATTCTACCTACAGGCCCGCCATGATTCTAAGGTTTGCCTCTTTGTTCTGAAGCTCAGGGTTTGGCCTCCCACCCTTCCCTCTCTGCTCCTGTTACCCACAGTGCTGACCACATCAGGTCTATTTATACCTACTGAAAAAGGAAGATCTCTTGTCAGCCATGAGTAAAATGCAACTATTTCATTCAAGCAGGCAAACCCAAAGCAATGTCAATCCATTCCCAGGCCCTTCACCAGCACAGCTGAAGCTGCAGTATGTTTATCTTTGTTAGAATGCAGATAATAAAGTTAGGGCCTATCTTAGTCTGTTATCTGTTATAATAAAATACCTGCGACTGGGTAATTTATAAGGAATAGAAATTTATTTACATAATGGTTCTCAAGGTTGGGAAATTCTATATCAATGTGCCAGTACCTGCCTAGGGATTTTTGCTATGGGATCGTGTGGTGTTAGGTGGTTTGCAAAGTCAGGTTTCTCTCCCTTTCTTTCTATTTATAGACAAGGTCTCATTATGTAGTCTTAGCTAGCCTGAAATTCACTATGTACAGCAGGCTCGAGTGTAAGAGCACTGGCTGCTCTTGCAGAGGATCCAGGTTCAGTTCCCAGCACCCACACGGTGGCTAACAACTGTTCCTAATTCCAGTTGGGGGGGTCTGACACCCTCTTCTGGCTGCTATAAGCATTGCATGCACATGGTGCACATGCAGCAAAACTGATGCACACAAAAAATTAGAATTAAAATAAAAATGCAAACTTGATAAAGCAAAGTCAGGGTTTGAGAAGACTGATCCCCCCACTCCTTTCTCTGTCCAGTGCCTTTGATTCTGAAGAAAGTTCTATGGGTAAAATACTATTAAATGTCATGAATGGCATGTTGGGTGTGTATGTGTGTGCAAGGAGTGTGCACACCTGTTGAACTGTTTGAAGAAGTTACCACAGCCACCCCAGCCTTTAGCCACCACCACCCTGATCAGTCAGCAGATAAGAAAACCAAAGCAAAATCCAGCAGTGAAAGGATTACAGCTTGCTGGAGGCTGTGCAGATACTTTGCATATTTGTTTATTTGTGAGACAAGTTCTCCCTATAGCCTAGGGTGGCCTCAATCTCAATATCTTATTGCTTCAGCTTCCTGAATCCCAAGAGCACAGGCATGTGGCACTATGTCCAGTGGTCTCTAGCGTTTTTGTTTTTTTTTCTTTTTGACACAATCTTACTCTGCAGCCCAGGCTATTCTGGAACTCACTATGTAGTCCAGGCTGGTTTCAAACTCCCAGCAATTTGCCTGCTTCAGGCTCCAGAGTGCTGGGATTATAGGCATGAGCCACTACACCTGGCATCATTACCAATATGTCTTAGCTGTAACATCCTTTGTTTTTAACATTTATTCTATTCTATTCTCTCTCTCTCTCTCTCTCTCTCTCTCTCTCTCTCTCTCTCTCTCACTCCCCCCCCCCCACCCCCCCCCCCTTGGC
>NW_008342297.1:2106378-2112319 GCF_000622305.1 Nannospalax galili | reverse complement strand
TGTGTGTGTGTGTGTGTGTGTGTGTGTGCGTGCGTGTGTGTGTGTGTCCCTTGACTGGAGTGTGGAGATTAGGGGAGAACTTGTGGAAGTTGTTTCTCTCCTACCACAAAAGTTCTGAGGATCAAACTTACCAACTAAACCATCTTGCTGGCCCTGTAACACACTTTTAAGTTAAGAAGCATACATTATTTATCCCTAATGCTACCACATACTAGGAGAGTAAATAGAGTGTTCTATTTTCACAGGGAAGCAAACAACAACAAAATCCATGTTACTTACTTTAAGGTGCTATTTACATCTACCACAGTCTGAAACCACAGGGTACTCCACGGTGCGTCTTGCGTTTAACAAAGGCGCCACCATTCTTACTGCTGTGAAGTTTTCTGTTTGCCTATGAAAACACTGACGACTTTGATCCTCTCCCATTGATGAATGCTGGGACTGCCGCCAATGTCTGCCTATTTAAAGACAGTCTCTGACCAGATTGGTACACACAGCCTGGGATACTTTTCCCAGCATAGCACAGCTACATCATGGAATGGCGCACACCTGGACCTTCCTGGCTGATGATGTTACTGTTTTGGCTGTGTGTGGAACTGTTTCTACACTTCTCAGACAGTCCCCGCCGGTGACCTATGACAGGTCTTTGACAGGCGTTTATTGTGCATTGGTTGGACACCTTCCCCGTGTCTATTGGTCTTTCTAATTTTATTCTGCCTGAATATCCTGGACAGAAGCAAAAGCAGATAAGGCAGTGAAACCGAAGCCGCTCTGGAAGTAGCATCAGCCCAGTGGAGACTGGTGGGTTTAGTCTTTGAACACACTCAGGACCATTCATTTGCGTGCGGTGGTGGCAGGCTGCAGCGCCAAGGCCCTGGGACCACAGTCCGCAGCACCCGAAAGCTGCGCGCCTTTGCCCAGATTCACCGGCTGAACGCTGGGACCTCCATCGGCTGCAGTACAAGGCTCAGGGCGGGCACAGCGCTCTTCCCGCTCACTGTCAGCCTGGACGACAGGAACTCATCCACGCCTGAGGTCCGGGAGGCGGGTTCAGACCTCGAGCGGAGCCGGGAGGAGCGGGCGCGTGGGCAGAGCGCGGGAGGAGGGCGCAAGTAATTGCCCCGGAGTAACTGCGGTGTTTAGCTGAGCCGCGGGAGCCGCAATTCCCAGCCCTCAGGCAGGCGGACAGCGGGGAGTGGGGGACTGTGGGCCACAGTCCTGAAAGGCTGGGGGTGGCCAGGAATTCCAGAGGGCCCCAACTCCCAGTACAGCACCCAGTGGTGTCCCCACTGGTCAGGCGAAGCAAAGGCTGCCTGGGGAAGGGGTGGAGAGTGGACTCTGCCTGGCGTCCCCAGGCTGGACGGACTGCAGTGGGTGGGCTTTGTCCAGTTCCTTGAACGGAGGGGTGGATGTTAACTGAGTGGAGGGCTGTGACAATGGCTGTCTTGACGTCTTCTTTTGGGGTGTTTGGGTGGAAATTCTAGGAAAACTTGAAAGTTGCTCTCTGACCTGGATCCCGTCTCCCTCCCCAGACTGACAAGGACAAGCTTGCCCTGTTGGAGAGAACTCCTACTTAGTTTAGGATGAAGAGGGCAGAAGGTGCTTGTACTAGGGATGGGACTTCAGGGAAGGATAGGGCCTCAGAGGGGAGGGTACCCGGGTAGGTCTTGTGTGCTGTTGGTGTTCAGCCAGTCACATCCCTCCCTCTCCTACCTTAGAGGTCCAGTCCTAGTGCAAGTCCTGGACATCTACAGGGTGTTCATGGAATATCTGCTCAGCCAGTGCTGTGGAGCAGAAGGACCCAGAGCCTGTAGCCTACCACTGGGTGACCAGCTGGCAACTGTGAGCAACAGCGGTGGAGACTACCAACCTGGGGCAGGGACAGGGAACTCAGGGCAGTTTGCTTTCCCCCCCCCCAGATCATCTTATAGCAGGCTCTATGTACAACAGTGATGCTGGGTTAGCTGTTGACTATTGCCCCCCACATGGGTGTGGTTAGACCTGGTGGGCAGTAGAGGGTGTCAGGAGAAGGCTGACTTAGAGGTCTGCTTCCCCAGGGATAGACCAGGTCTTCAGTGCATCTGAACGCTAGTGTGCTCTCGTTGTTTCTTTCTGACCCCTCCTTCTACTTATGGCCTGATTAGGTTCTCCTTAGGGAGAACCTCTTGGCTCTTTTTCTTCTGCCAGTTGTGAGGAATGAGTCAGGGAGGAGCCAGGGTCTTTCTGACCATGTGGCTTCTCTTGTAAGCACTGACATTTATCTCTCTACCAGCCTTCTTCATGCAGAACATGTACTGGCTAGAGTCTAACTTCTGGGTTCTTGGTGGTCTCTGTGATGAAGGGGGTGAGTAACTTACCAGCTCATGGGTACATTTTAGAGGAGTTCATTCATTCCCTGGGTCCTGACTGACCTTGAAGTGCAAGGGCCAAACAGTGGCTGTCCTCTTAAGCTCTTTATCCTCTTTGCCTTTGGCCTCATATCTGTTACTAAACAGGCCAGTTCCCTCAGTCTTGAGGAGGAAGAAGTGGGAGTTTTTTGATTTCATAGAAAGGTTGACCTCAAATTCAGTATGTAGCTGAGAATGATCTTGAACTCTGGATCTTTCTGCCTCCACCTTCCAAGTGCTTGGATTATGTGCCTCCGTGCCCAGCCAGAGTGATGACTTAAGCCTCGTGTGGTGGTGCACGCCTTTAATCCCAGCACTTGGCAGAGGCAGGCGGATTTCTGTGAGTTCAAGGCCAGCCTGGTCTACATAGTGAGTCCCAGGCAAGCTGGGGGCTACAGGGAGGCTCTGTCTCAAAAAAAAAAAAGTGATCATTTAAAACACTTAAAGACCGGGTTTGAATACCAGCACCCACATGGCAGCTAACAACTATCCGTAACTCCAGTCCCAGGGGATCCGACAGCCTCTTCTGACCTCCACGGGCATTGCATAACACACTTGCGCTTAACTACATGCAGGCAATACACGCATACACATAAAATAAAAATAATAAATAAAAAAATTTAAAAAGACTTAAAAACAAGCAGATACTTGATAAATTCTGATTCATACAGGATTGGTGTCCCAAGTAGTCACAAGCCTACCACAATCAGTATAAAATACAAGCAATTATTTTGATAAAACGTAATCCTTGCTCATTAAGCCAGCTTTTTGTGAAAGTTACAAAGAGCAGATCATTATTTTAAATAAATTCTTCAGGCAGTTATTGTGACTTATGCCTGTCATCCTAAGCACTTGGGAGGCTGACAGGAGGATCACCGTGAACTGAAGGCCTGGGTTACATGTAGTGAAAACCTTGTCCCCACCCAAAAAGTGCTGGAGATCTTAACAGACAGCCTAAGAGGGTGAGTTCCAACCTCCACTGGTGTAGTGGCAGACCTCCAGAGAATGCTGGGTTCTGGCCTCCCTCTGGCATAGGGGCTGAGAACACAGGGTACTGCCGGAGAGCACCTGGACCCTGCCTCCATGTGGTGGTGAGCTTCCCCTAACTGTGCCATATCCATCCCCCTACCTGGGAATTTGGGAGGCCCCTCCCAAGGCCCCAGGGCAGACCTGGCTTTGATAGGCTAAGGCTGAGATTCTAGCAGACAGCCTGAGGGGGTGGGCTCAGACCTCCATCAGTATAGCAGCTGTGATCTCAGCAGAACACCAAAGAGTGCTGGGTTCTGGCCTCCCTCTGGCATAGGGGCTGAGAACACAGTAGACCATCTGAGAGTCCCAAAATCGCCCCCTCTTAGGGAATTTCTCAAATTTTCTCTGAGTTTCTGCTAATAGGGGTCCAAACCTTAGAAAGAAGCCTGAGTGTACCTGACTAGAACCTGACTTGGGCTTCTGTGGGTGCTCCTGAATAGCTGATCTGAAGCCATCAGTGCCCTCCAAAATAAAACCTGAGAGAACCTGAAACCTGTACCAACCAGCTTTACATAACTGATAAGGAAAGGACCTAGGCACCCCGATAATACAAAGAGAAGCATATTTCAACTTAATTCTCATATCATAAATAAGAATCATAAATCCTTCTCTTCCCTTCCATCTTTCCCTTCATGGACATCTTTCCCTTCCCGAGGGAAAGGTGCCCCGTGTGAAATAAATCTATGTCCCACTGAGAATTCCATCTGAGCCTCCATGCCTCATCCATCCGCTCGTCTGCGCTGCTCGCTCCCGCCCATTCTCTACCTATCAAACATGATCAAGGAATTCAACGAATTTAAAGAACACACGAACAAACAAATCAAAGAACTAAAAGAAGATAGGGATAAACTTCTGAATGAATTCACAAAAGAGATAGAAACATTGAAAAACTCAGGCAGAAATGAAGAAGGAAGTGTAAAACTCAAGCCAACTTGAAACAACAGGGGAAAGCCTGTTTGAAATGGAAAGCAGAATATCAACACTGGAGGATAAAGTTGAATTGGACCACTCCAGCAAAGATACTGAAAAATTTAAAAAACACAGGAATGGAATATGCAAGAGATATGGGATACCATGAAAAGACCAAATCTACAGATCACAGGACTAGAGGAAGGAGAAGAACTTCAGGTTAATGGTATTGACCAGATCTTAAACAGGATTGTAAAAGAGAATTTCCCAAAATTAAGGAAACACATCCCCATACAAATATAGGAAGCACACCAAATAGAAAACACACAGGACCAGAAAATAAACTCTCCACAGCATATCATAGTAAAAACACTAAATGTACGAAACAAAGAGACAATACTGAAAGCTTCAAAAGAGAAACAACAAGTAATATGTAAAGGAAAACCCATTAGGATTACAGCTGACTTATCAATGCAAACTATGAAAGCCAGAAGAGCCTGGATCAAGGTATTTCCAGTTCTACATGACAATAGATGCCAGCCCAGAATACTTGAAGTAAAAATGTCTATTATACTTGAAGGGGAAAGAAAAACCTTCCATGACACAAATAGCATGAAAGAATACAGGTCCACAAAACCAGCCCTTCAAAGAATACCTGAGGCAATACAGACAGAGGAGAGAGAAACAACTATATCCCAACCAAAGAAAATAAATAAAGGTATAATTGAGGAAACACAAAATTAGGCAGAGAACACAAACAGAAATCAAAGTGATGGCAACCAATACACATCTTTCAATAATAACCTTAAACATCAATGGATTGAACTCCCCAGTCAAAAGACATAGGCTAAGTGAATGGATTAAGAAACAAAATCCAGCCGTGCATGGTGGCACATGCCTGTAGTCCCAGCACTTGGGAGGCAGAGGCAGGCAGATCTCTTTGGGAGTTCAAGGCCAGCCTGGTCTACTCAAAGGCAGCCAGAGAGACCTTGTCTCAAAAAAAAGAAAGAAAAAAAAAAAAAAAAAAAAAAAAAAAAAAGAAAGAAAGAAAGAAAGAAAATCCATCTCTTTGCTGTCAGCAAGAAACCCATTTCACCTTCAAGGACAGGTGCTACCTTAAGGTAAAAGGATGGAAAAGAATATTCCAAGCAAATGGCACTAAGAAATAAGCAGGGGTTTCAATTTTAATATCTGACAAAATAGACTTCAAAGTAAAACTAATCAGAAGAGATAAGGAGGGTCATTTCATTCTGATCAAAGGGACAATTAGCCAAGAAGATAATACAATCCTTAACATATATGCACCAAACTCTGGTGCACCAAAATTCATAAAAACAAAACATTACAGGACTTTAAGACACAGATTAACCCCAACTCAGTAATAGTAGGGGACTTTAATACCCCACTGTCTCCATTAGACAGGTCAACTGGATAAAGAATAAACAGAGAGATGTCTGAATTCAATGATACCATACATCAACTCAACCTAATAGACATCTTTCGAATATTCCACCCAAGCACCAAAGAATACACTTTCTACTCAGCACCCCATGGAACTTTCTCAAAAATTGACCACATACTGGGCCACAAAACAAACCTCAACAAATACAAAAATA
>NW_008342297.1:2104124-2105555 GCF_000622305.1 Nannospalax galili | reverse complement strand
ACTGGGCAAAGACAACTAAAATAGAAAACTATAGACCCATATTATTAATGAACATAGATGCAAAAATTCTCAACAAAATGCTTGCAAACTGCGTATAGACACACATCAAAAAGATAATTCACTATGATCAAGTAGGCTTTATCTCAGAGATGCAGGGATGGTTCAATATATGCAAGCCAATAAATGTCATTAATTGTATAAATGGACTCAAAGACAAAAACCACACTGTCATCTCAATAGATGCAGAAAAGGCTTTTGACAAAATTTAGCATCCATTCATGATAAAAGTTCCTAAGGGAATTAGACTGGAGGGAACATATCTCACCATGATTAAAGCTATATACAACAATCAAACCCACAGGCAACATCATTCTAAATGGAGAAAAACTGGAAGCATTCCCATTGAAATCAGGAACCAGACAAGGATGTCTACTATCTCCACCCCTTTTGAATATAGTGCTTGAAACTCTTGCTAGAGCAGTAAGACAGGAGAAGGAAATTAAAGGAGTACTAATTGGAAAAGAAGAGGTCAAACAACACTTTTTGCAGATGATATGATACTATACCTAACAGATCCCAAAAGTTCCACCAGAAAACTCCTAGAACTGATCAACACTTTCAGTATAGTGGTAGATTATAACATCAATCTACAAAACTCAGTAGCCTTTCTATATACCAATAACAAGCAATTGGAGAAAGAATACAGGGAAATGCTCCCATTCATGATTGCTGCAATAAAATAAAATAAAATATCTTGGAATAAATCTAACCAAAGACACACCAAAGATCTCTACAACAAAAATTTTAAATCATTAAAGAAAGAGATTGAGGAAGCACCAGGAGATGGAAGGCCCTCCCATGCTCATGGATTGGAAGAATTAATATTGTGAAAATGACCATCCTACCAAGAGTCATATATAGATTCAATGCAATGCCAATCAAAATCCCCATGACATTTTTCACAGAATTGGAAAAAAAATCCTTAAATTTGTATGGAAGCACAAAATACCCTGGATAGCCAAAGCAACCCCGAGCACAAAGAGCAGTGCTGGGGGGATTACTATACCAGATCTCAAAGTATAGTACAGGGTTACAGTCATAAAAACAGCATGGTACTGTCACAAATATAGACACCTAGATCAATGGAACATCATTGAAGTCCCAAACCTGAGCAATTTCAGCCAGCTGATATTTGACAAAGGTGCCAAAAACATACACTGGAGGAAAGACAGCATCTTCAACAAATGGTGCTGGCAAAACTGGATCTCCACCTGTAGAAGAATGAAACTAGATCCTTATCTCTTACCTTGCACAAAAGTCAACTCCAAATGGATCAAAGGCCTCAATGTCAAACTGGAAACCCTGAAACTATTAGAAGAAAATATTGGCAGTAACTTACAAGATATAGGTGTAGGAAAGGATTTTCTAAAT
>NW_008342297.1:2099447-2104026 GCF_000622305.1 Nannospalax galili | reverse complement strand
CAATAAAATGAAGAGAAAGCCCAAAGAGTGGGAAAAAAATCTTCACCAGTGACACATCTGACAAAGGTTTAACATCCAGAATATATAAAGAACCCCCAAAACAAAGAATCAAACCAAATGACCCAATTAAAAGACAGGCTAAAGTTCTAAACAGAGAGTTCCCAAAGGAAGAAATAAAGAGGGCTAAGAAACATCTCAAAAAGTGTTCAACATCATTAGTAATTAAGGAAATGCAAATTAAAACCATCCTAAGGAATCACCTTACCCCAACCAGACTGGCTAGGATCAAGAGAACGAATGATACCAAATGCTGGAGAAGATGTGGAGAAAGGGGAATGCTCATTCACTGCTGGTGGGCCTGCAAACTTGTGCAGTCTCTATGGAAAACAGTGTGGAGAACTCTTAAAAAACTGAAAATAGGGGTTGGGGATTTAGCTTGGTGGTAGAGTGCTTGCCTAGCAAGCGCAAGGCCCTGGGTTTAGTCCTCAGCTCCGAAAGGAAAAAAAAAAAACTAAAAAACTAAAAATGAACCTCCCATATGACCCGGTTATATGACCCGCCACTCCTTGGCACATACCCAAAGGACTCATCCTATTGTAGAGACACTTGTACAACCATGTTTCTGCTCTTTTCACAATAGCTAAGAGATGGAAGCAACCGAAGTGTCCCTCAATTGACGAGTGGTTAACAAAAATGTGGTATATTTACACAATGAAATTCTATTCGGCAGTAAAGAAAGATGGAATAATGAAATTTGCAGGTAAATGGATGGATCTAGAAACTGTTATATTAAGTGAAGTAACACAGACTCAGAAAAGCAAACGACGTATGCTCTCCCTCATATGTGGGTCCTAGAACCAAATCCTCTTAAATTCCATGTCCTTTTAATAAGATGATGCTGCACAGCAGTCTCTACTACATGAAATAACTACAATCATTACGACTTCAGCTGAGCCTGATGGCTAAACATCATCACAACTGGGCTTGTTGACTGTTGTGCTCATTCATTAAAGGAGGGCCAAGTAGGGTCATTGGACCCTCACCGGAGTATCCAGCCACTCTTCCCAACCAATTCTATGTAATTTGGCCCTAATCACACATGGTCTCCTGCATATGTGGAGGTCTAAAGTATACAATCTGGGGAAGGCTAGGAAGAGAAGGCTTGACGCATGCTGGGTCAAGGCTTTCCAGTGTGCATACCCTCAGGTGATGCATACACCTCAGCAACCCCTTAGTTATCTCTGTAAGTAAGCTCAGTAAATTCATTGGCTCCCCAGTAAAACTTTAATCAAACATTAGCTCGACACTAGAAACTTGAAAGGGAGTAAGCATTGCTTGGCAACTCTCTGGAAAAGAAGTCTCACAACAGATGGAAAATTTATTTGTTAATGCTATTATGTCTCATAATTAATTATTAAAAAAAAGAAAATGAGAATGTAAAAGGTGTTAAAAGGATATGGGAATGGAGATATTTTCCAAAATAGAAAAAATGAGAAAGCCTAAGCAAGTGATGAAGGTCTGTGTAGGTTTGTTACGATACATAAAGGAAAAGACAAAAATAATATACACAGTCTTAATATGTCTAAGGTCATAGTTTAGTCAACTAGTTTAAGGAATAAAATATCTATCTAGTCAAGGTTTATCTGAGAGTATTTGTTTTTTTTATTTTACCCAAGCTTTATCTACATAGCACATGGTAACCTTATTGGATGGTTAACAGCCATAGTTTGAGGCCTATATTAATGTGGTCAGAGGGACTTAAAGGACAGTTTTTGCCCCTTGCCCTCCAAGGTTGACCAAGTTCCAGGGGACTATGGAGCATCTTTCAAAATGTCCTGTAGCTGTGGTGAGTCACCTGTCCTCTTGTTCAGGGAGGCCATGGAGACCCCACGAGATGGACTTGATTGTCTAGTCTACAAAGAGGAGGGTCGACTCAGAGGAAGCACCTCATTCATGCTTCCAAGTGAAGCCAGACACGGTCGAGCAGGACCTTTGACTTATCTTCACATAGATGGAACTGGTAAAAGAAAGGAGCCAGGGGCTCCTCCCAAGTCCATGTAACTCCTGAAGAACAGATCCTCAAATGACCTAATGTGTAAAAATAAACTGATTTATTTGGGCCAACTGTATGGTCTTAAACACCCCCCAAAAAAAGTATAACCAAAGAGTAAAGTCATCAGTATACTTCTTTTTTTAAATTTTTATTTTTTAATTTTATGCATATGCATGTATTGTCTGCATGTAGGTAAGTGCACCCGTGCCGTGCAATGCCCAAGGCGGTCAGAAGAGGTTGTTGGATCCCCTAGGACTGGAGTTACTGACAGTTGTTAGCTGCCATATGGGTGCTGGGTCTTTTGCAAGAACAACCAGTGTTCTTAACCTCTGAGCCATCTCTCCAGCCCCCATCATCAGTATATTTCTTTAAGCGTTCAAGGGATTATCCCAGCCTTGCTCACAGACGCTCCTCAGATGGGGCGACTGTGACCTTGAACGTTGGTGTAACACATTCCAGTCCCGTCCAGCAGCCCACAGTCAACCTCTGTGAAAGCTAATAAAAGCAGGCAGATGGATTTCCCATCACATTTTATCACGTGATAATTATTATTCCTCAGGTAAAGATTCATGGCATACTTTAGGTCCTATCTCTTAAAAAAAAAAACTAAACAAATCAAAAAACCGCAATCCAGGTGTCAGTAGCAATACCCTTTCGTTCATATTAGAATAAGTGATTCCTCCCTTGTGGTACGTTTTAGTGTGTCCTATGGAATGACAGGTAGGTAATAGTCTCATTTTAGCCCTCTCCTGTGATGACATTAGTTACTAATTACTCTTGCCTATACTTCTCCTTCATATCTCCTATTCAGTAGTCAAGGACCTTCTTTACTCCCTACAAATAAGAGTTATGCAATTTGGGAGTCTTTTAGATAGACCCACTGAAGGGGTAACCCAGTTGCCTCACCCCTGCGGCTGTGTTCAGCATGGAAGAACCTATTCCTTATCGGCAATTTGGGTAACCTCTTCAGTGGATGGTGTGGTAAGAATAAGTGGTAGAAACTGGCTATGCAGTTAGGGTAAAAAGTTCCCAAAGAAAAGTAAACAGTTTCTTGGTAAAACTCACAATGTCCTTGGACCTCTTAGCAACATACTCTATTCCAAAGGCCAAAAATGTCAAAAGCATTTTGGAGCTTGTATCTAATCCTTAAAAGATTTTAGGGTTACCTCTTCAGAGGGGGGAATGTTAGAGTAGCCAAAAGCCCCATAAAAAAAGAAAAAAGAAGAAGAAAGAGTATATGAAGTTATCAGAAAAAAGTGATGGGGAGTTATGGGAGGAGTTGGAGGGGAGGGAGTGGGCACGGATTTGATCAGAACACTTTATAGCATGTCTGAACTTCTCAATAAACTATTTTTAAAAATGCCTTGTTTTCTGTTTTGCTTTTTGAGACAGGGTGTCACACTGTAGCCCAACCCAGCCTAGAATTAATTATATACAGACCAGGCTATTCTCACATTCATGGAAATCTTCCTGCCTTAGCTTTGCAAGGGCAGAGATTACAGGCATAGGCCGCCATACCTGGTTTAGTCTTGTTTAAACAAAGAATTAGGAGCTGGGCATAGTGGTGCATGCTTGTAATTCTTGTACTTAGAGGTGGATGCTGGAATGTAAAGAGTTCAGGCTCATCCTTGTGTTATGGGATTTGCAGGCTTGGGGGCCACTGGGGATGAACTTTTCCCATGATCTATTTGGACTTCATTTTCTGTTAGCCGATAACACTAGAAAGGGAAACATCACTACTGACCCCCGCTTAGGATGTAAAATACTAAGTGAGCCGGGTGTGGTGGTACATGCCTTTAATTCCAGCACTAGGGAGGCAGAGGAGGCTCAGCTCTATGGGACTGAGGACAGCCTGGTTTATCTGGTGAGTTCTAGGCCAGCTAGGGGGCTACAGGGAGACCCTGTCTCAAAAAGTAAATTAAAAATAAATAAATAAATAAAATAAAATAAAATATAATCCTTATCTATCCTATCTAGAGACCAGGTACAAGCAGAATACACTACAGCATACAGCTCAGCCTACCACCCTTACTTGGAAGTTTTAATCAGGTATCTAAAAAGCAAACATTAGTAAGACATTTATCTGTTTTAAAGTATCAACAGGGGCTGGAGAGATGGCTCAACAGTTAAAAGCATTGGCTGCTCTTGAAGAAAACCCAGGTTCTGATCCCAGCACCCACATGGCAGCTAACAGTCATCTGTAACTCCAGTTCCAGGGGATCTGAAGCACTTTTCTAACATCTCTGGGCATTGCACGCATGTGGTGCAGTTACATACATGCAGGCAAAACCCTCATACACATAAAATAAAAATAAATACAAAAAATTTAAAGAAAGAAGCACACATTAGAAAATTCAAACATGTGGTGGGGGTCTGGGGAGATGGCTCAGTGGGTCAAGTGTTTGCTGCAAGAACATGAGGACCTGAGTTCAGATCCCCAGAACCCACATAAAAAGTTGAATGTGGGCCGGGCGTGGTGGCGCACACCTTTAATCCCAGCACTCAGGAGGCAGAGGCAGGCGGATC
>NW_008342297.1:2080221-2096988 GCF_000622305.1 Nannospalax galili | reverse complement strand
GTTGGTCTCCACAGCTCTGTGATATAATTATCATCAAGCCCATTTAGTATAGAGGTATAGTGAGGTCAAAAAGTAAATTAAAAATAAATAAATAAATAAAATAAAATAAAATAAAATAAAATAAAATAAAATACCACATGAAAAGGGTAGAGTGGCTGGGTTTTGTTGAGGTCCTTAAGGGAAAGCACTTTCTACTGGTTTAAAGAATGGTCTCTAGGCCAGTGAGATGGCTTGGAAGGCAAGGCGCTTGCTGTCAAGCCTGACAACCTGTTTGATCCCCAGGATCCATGTGGTAGAAGGAGAGAATCGAGGTCTGAAAAGTTGTTCTCTGACTCTCATGTGTGCACTGGGGCATGTGCACACCTTCCTGCCCCCACCAATAAACATATTTATTTTTTGGTTTCTATGAAACAATATCTCTCTGTAGCCCCAGCTGGCCTGGAACCCACCATGTAAAAACCTGGCTTTGGTGCTGGAGAGACGGCTCAGAGTAAGAGCCCTGACTGCTCTTACAGAGGACCCAGGTTCGATTCCCAGCACCCACATGGCGGCTAAAAATTGTCTGTAACTCCAGTTCCAGGGAATGTGACACTCTCTTCTGACCTCTGTGGGCATTGTACAACATGGGTGTGTTGACATGCATGCAAGAAATTCATTAATACACATAAAATCAAAGTAATATATTTTAAAAGTTTTTAAATATATATTTTATTATGTTTATTTTATGTGTATGAGTGTATTGCCTGCATGTATGTGAGTGCACCCATGTTGTGCAATGCTGCGGAGGTCAGAAGAGGGCTTCGGATTCCTCTGGAACTGGAGTTAAGGACGGTTTGTAGCTGCTATGTGGGTGCTGGGACTTGAACCTGGATCTTCTGCAAGAGCAGTCAGTGCTCTTAACCGCTGAGCCATCTCCCCAGCCCCATTTTAAAAAATATTTATTTATTATTTTTATTTTATGTGTACGCATGTATTGCCTGCGTGTATGCCCAAGGAGGAGAGAAGAGACCGTTAGATCCCCTGGAACTGGAGTTATGGACAGTTGCTACGTGCCATGTGGGTGCTGGGATTCAAACCCAGGTCTTCTGCAAGAACAACCAGTGTTCTTAACCACTGAGCCATCTCTCCAGCCCCTAAAATAATATTTTTAAATTAATTAATTTATTTTTGGTCTTTTTGAGACAGAGTCTCTCTGGAGGCCCCAGGTGGCCTGGAACTCACTATATAGACCAGGCTGTCTTTGAACTCACAGAGATCCTCCAGCCTCTGCCTCCTGAGTGCTGGGAGTAAAGGCTTGCGCCACCGCGCCCAGGTTTTATTTCTAAAATTAAAAAACAGTATTACTTTGAGATCTATCTCTGACCCTGGGTGGATTTGTGGCATGCCAATCTGATCCAAAGATTAGTGGTGGCACATTTTATGGTGTCTTCCCTTAAAAGTTAATCCAGCTAGGCCTGTCAATCACCTGACCAGAAGATCACGCCACAGGAGGCGAATTCACCTGCACAAATGCTTGGGAGATGGAAGGAGTAATTATCCCCTTCACTGGGCGGCGTACTTAATTCTTTCCAGAGCCCCTCCTTGGACGCAGCTGCTCACCAGAACTCCCACCAAGCAGCACTTTGAGCCCTCCTACTTTTCTGTGTTCTAACTTTTCCTTTTCTTTTTTTTCTCCTAATTTTTAGATACTGTCCCCAAACCTAAGCATGTTTTCCCAGACACTCTGGGCTTTCTCACTTTTTCTCTGAAGCAGCGGCAACCCCCCCCCCTTCCTATGTTGCTTGCCAACTTCCACTGCTGAGCTGCAGGCTTTCTTGGACTCTAGCTCAGAAAGGCATGGCTTTCTCCCTCCTCTTCTCCAGCTTTAACTACCAACTTGACAGAGCCTAGTCATCTGAGAAGGAACTCCCAACTGGGGGATTGCTCAGATCAGACTGGCCTGTGGGCACATCTTGCTTGTTAATTGATGTAGAATGGCCTAGCCCATCCCAAGCGGCACCATTCCCTGGGCAGGTCCTGGTCCTGAGCTATAAAAGAAAGCTAGCTGAGCATGAGCCTTGAGTGAGTCTGCAACCAGTGTTTTTCCACTATTTCTTAAATTCACTAAAATTTAAAAAAAGAGACTAAGAGCTGGGTATCGCATACCCTTAATGCCAGTACTCAGGGGGCAGGCAGATCTCTGTGAGTTTGAGGCTAGCCTGGTCTACACAGTGGGTTCTAGGACAGCCAGGACTAAATAGTGAGACCCTGTCTCAAAACTGAATAAATGAATAAAGAGTTAAGAACCAAAAAAAAGGAACCTTGATTTCCCCAGCATATGACTACTTACCCAGTTCTAGGGTAGCTTGCACTATGTGAGGCTACATGAGCTGTTGTCTTGAAGGACAGTGCCCCTCAGACCCCCTCCCTGTCCTCTGAGAAGAGCTGCCCCCTGCCTGACTCTGGAAATCCCCTGGATTGTTCAGGAAACCCTTTCCTGGTACATCTGTTTATGGTTTCCATGGAAATGGTCTGGGGCAGGAGAGGAAGAATATTCTGCCCCAGGTAAGCTAGCCAATGGTTGTATAGGTTAAGGCTCTGGAAATCAGCCCTAGATTGTTCAAATCCTTTCCTGGTTCTTGTTTCTGGTTTCTAGAGAAATCCCTTGCTCTGTGGTTTTTTGTGCTTAAAAGCCTTGCATTTCCAGAGCTCTGGGTCACAGTGCAGCTCCCAGGCCAGTCAGTCTCAATAAAGCAGATAAGTTTTCCTGAGTCTCAGTGTCCGAGTGGTCAATTCAGGGAATTCTTCGGACCCTGAACAGTCTCAAAAACAAACAAAACAAACCCCTGAAAACATTGAGAATTAGTTTCTGGTTTTACATCAGTTCACCAAATTTTGACCTTAGGAATTTTTTTTTAGTGGACTTCAATTATAGACAACTTAATCAAACACAGTATTTTTTTGAGATAGGGTCTCCCTCTAGCCCCAGCTGACCTGGAACTCACTATGGAGGCCAGGTTGGCTTCAGTCTTACAGAGCTCTATCTGCCTCTGCCTCACAAGTGCTGAGATTAAAGGTGTGTGCCACCATGTCCGGTCACTACACATAATTTTAAAAATAAGCTTTGGAGTTGGCGTGGTGGCCCAGTGGTTAAGAACATGTCTTGCTTCCACAGAGGACCAGGGTTCAGTTCCTACCACTCACATGGTGGCTCACAACCATCTGTCACTCCAGTTTCAAAGCATCTGAAGCCTCCTCTGGGCTCTGGCTCTTGCGTGGACATGGTGCACATGTACTCATGCAGGCTCACACATATGTACACAGATTGTAAATAAATAAATTACACCCTCCACAAACCTCTTTGTGATATGCCTTAATCTTCTGGTTTTGTCTCTGTGGGTCTCTCTGAGGTCCCCCATCCCCCTCCACCATGCAGCTGCTCCAACCTCCATTGGACAAGGCACGGCTTTTCCTCTTCCTCTTCTCCATCTTCCTCCTTCAGGCGGCTTGCCTATCCTATTGTATTCCCCCAAGCTTTAATAAAATTGTTCTCAAACTTCCTTCTGAGTCCATCTTAAAATTTTTTCATTAAAATGCTTTCAAATGCTAGGTGTGGTAGCACTTGCCTTTAATCCCAGTCGTTGGGAGGCAGAAGCAGGTGGATCTCTGGGGATTGAGGCCAGCCTGGTTCACATAGTGACTTCCGGGTGGGCTGGGACTAGGGAGACCCTGTCAAAAACAAACAACAAACAAACAAACAACAAACATACAAACGCTTCCAAAAGGAAGCCCTGTTTCCCTCGTAGCGTGTGGCAGCCATGAAGGGACCCCCCATGTTGAAATAAAGCACATGCAAACGCTGTGTACAATCCTGTGCAGCCATGCAGTGACTGCATAGCTTTCATACTGAGCCATCTATTGCCAGTTTAAGTTAAATGGTTGATCCAATTACTTCCTCCATGACACAAAGCAATCCTTGATCCTAACACTGCCCTTGCTTAGATGTGACTCTTAGAAACGGTGTAGAAAATTTGCACCACAAAGAAAATTACCTCTAACAAGCCTTTTATTTGCTCTGTTGTGTGTGTGTGTGTGTGTGTGTGTGTGTGTGTGTGTTTTATTCTGAGTCTTGCTATATAGCCCAGGCTGGCTTTAAAGTCATGATCTTCTTGCCTTGGCCTCCTGAATACACAGGCTATACACCACCACACCTGGTTGATAATTAGCTTTTAAAAAATATTTATGTGTATAGGTGTTTTGCCTGCAAGTATGTATGTATGTATGTATGTATGTATGTATATGTACCACATGTGAACAGTATCTGCAGAAGCCAGAAGAAGGCAGCAGTCTCCTGAAACAGAAGTTACAGATTGTTGTGAACTACCATATGGGTGCTAGGAACTGAACCCAGGTTCTTTGCAAGAGCAGCAAGTGCTCTTAACCATGGTCATCTCTCTGGCCCCCATAAGTAGTTTCTAAATGTTTGCATTTCAGGCTGGAGAGATGGCACAGAGGTTAAGAACCCTGGCTGCTCTTGCAGAGGACCCAGGATTGATTGCCAACACGCAGACGGCAGCTAAAAACCATCCATAACTCCAGTTCCAGGGGATCAGTTTTGACGCCCTCTTCTGACCTCTGCAGGCACTGCAAAACATGGGTGCACCTACGTACATGCAAGCTATACATGCAAACACATAAAGAAGATTTACTGAATGTTTGCATTCAAACAATCTGTTTTCTTAGAAGACAGAAGAGGAGGGAAAAGCCCAGAGGGCATTGCCATTAACATTAAAAAAAAAGTATCCATCTCCTTATTTGTGTGTGTTTGTGTACATGTGGAGGTCAGTGAACAATTAGTTTTTTCCAAAGAATTGGGCCAGGAACACATGGATGGTGGTAGATACAGAGACGGTTTATTAAGAAAGAGACCACTCCAGAGCGTGGAAGTGAGCTGGAGAGCTGGGAAAGCTGAGCCTCTAGGGGCCATTCACATAGTACCTGCCTTCTCCCACATTTGGAGATCTGGGGCTTTCCTTGAGCATGCTCTGTTTTGTTACATGGAACTTTGGTGGAAAGGATTTCCAGTCTTTATCCAACTGGCCTCTTTCATATGTTAATCTTGATGCCTTTCTCCAAGGCCAAGCCTCTTGCCATAAAGATTTTTTCAGAGAGAGAGAGAGAGAGAGAGAGAGAGAGAGAGAGAGAGAGAAAGAGAGAAAGAGAGAGAAATTATCAAGTTAAACAGACAAAAGCTCAGAAGATGTACAAATGCTGGGCATGGTGGTCCAGCACTTGGGAAGCAGAGGCAGGTGGATCTCAATGAGTTCCAGGCCAGCCTGGTGTACATAGTGAGTTCTAGGCCAGCCTGGTCTACATAATGAGATCCTGTCTCAACAACAAGTACAAATGAAGCAGTCACATTGTCCAAGCTGCCTCAGGCCTTGTTCTGTCAGAGGCTTGCTCTTCCTTTTCTTTTTTTAAATTAGGATTTACAAATTTATATATTCTTTCCAGCGAATGGGCAAAAAGAGAGGGGGTGGGGGAAGAGGGTAAGAAAAAAAATGAAGATGAAGGCTTGACCAGACCCAGGAACATAAAGAAAACACTGTCTGCCTGTGCTAACAAAACGAGAGTGTTCTTCATACACTGTGAATGCGAGGCCTAGCAGTGCAGGGCAGAGGAAAGCCAGGGACACCTGGAGGTCAGTCAGCTGTGCAGCCTACGCTCCCTCCCGCCCTCCCTCTCTCTTTTTTAAATGAAGCAGAGTTGGAGTTTATTAAAAGACACTTTAAATATAGATTTTTAAGCCTGGAGATCAGGAGAAAGTGAGGCATTTAGGAAGAAAAGAGAATACAGTCCAGAGCTTTACTGTGGGTTTTCAGAAAACTGTTTTCTGCTTTGCTTTTTCAGACAGAGTCTCATATAGCCCAGGCTAGTTTCAAACTCAAATTTGCTATGCAACCAAGGATGACCTTGAATTCCTAATCCTCCTGTGTGTACGTACCTCCCAAGTGCTGGGATTACAGGGGTGTGCTACCACAAACAGCTTAAAGGCTTGTCTTGGTGGCTGAAGCAAGACTCCATGTTGTGAGCAGTAGGGTGTTCTGCTTAGTGGAATTCCTTCCCAAGGAGTCAGTCACCAGTAGGCCAGATATCCCATTTACACGTCTCAGAAAAGTCCAACACCAAGAGTGTAGATAGCGCAAGATGCAGAGCAACCTTGACCTTAGGTGCTCCTTTTGGATGAGCCACTGGAGCTCTTCAACCCAGGACCAGGGTGTTATCCTGATGTGAGTCAGACACTGGACACTTCTGTTAAGACCCTAGTCACCTGGAGTCACTCAGAGTGGACTAGAAGTAACATTTGCCTTTATTCAAGTCCAGGAGACCCTCATGTAGATAAATCTCTAAGGGAGTATTGCTTTAATGTTTTTGGCCTTTATCAAACCATCATTATAGACTGGCTGAGCCAGATTAATGACAAAATGACATATGAACAACTACTCTAAATCAGTGGTGATCGTGAACCCAGAGTAATAAACTAAAATAACACATTAATATAGATTAAATCAGTGCCTGCTTAGCTATTTACACCAAGATGATTTTCAATAACAAATCACCCATTTTAGTCACAAAGGGAGAGTGCAGACAAGCCTGGACAGGGAGTTTAAATCTGCACTGCATGGGGACTTGGCTTCCACAGCCTGATAAGAGGAGCTGTCAGTGCAGAGACCAAATAATCAACAGATCTGAAAGTTACAGGTCAGATGCCAGCACTTGAGATTAAAAGACTAAGGCCTGCCTTCACACTGGCAGATTAGGCAGCCCCAGGGCAGTCAGCAGGCACAGAGGAGTGTTGCCCATTGTATTAAGTTCACTTGTTTTTTGTGTGACCCCAAAAGAGAACAAACTGGAGACTAAAGAAGTCAATGGCCTTCCAGAAAGGAACCTTTGTGATGGTTGGTACTGTCAACCTGACAGATCTAGAATCACCCAGGAGACAAGCCTCTGGGCATACCTGTGAGGGACCCTGGGTCGTGTTGGTTCAGCAGAGGTAGACGGTGATGGCCTTTCTTCATGAGCCCAGGGAAGAGCCCAACCAAGTGCTGGATCTTGGATGCCTGGAACCCAGAGTGGTGGTGAGAGGGTTGAGAGCCTTTCCACATGCTCAACCTGATGCCCCTCAGTGTGGCCACAGCGGGGTGCAGCTCTGCTTTGGCAGGACCTGAGATTCTGAGATAATGGGGCTGGGCAGCAAGAGCTTGGCATGGGAGTGCAGATCAGGACACCTCTCATCTCCCTACCCCCACCTCAAGGAAAGTTAAGTGTGAACAGGGGTAATGAGGGGACTTGGACGTGAGGGGTCACTGGGTGGTCCAGACTTGCCTGGACAAGTGCAAATCAAATGAGGGAAAAACTGAAGGGCTAGCAGCTGGATTTGTGGGCTTAGAGTCCTGTTTTAAGTGTAGGCTGATTTCAATTCTGGAACTCCTAAATTGAAAAAGCTTAAGCTTGGTGACATTAGACTTTTTGAAGGTCTGGACAGGTTAACAGAAACTTGCAAATCTCATACATCTACATTTAATGGGCAATAAACAGAAAGCTATTAGCACCTTGTAACCTTCAAGAGTTGGATTGTCTGAAAAGTCTGCGTGGTGGGGTGAATGAAAAATGTCCCCCATAGGTCCAAGTATTTGAACACTCTTGGTCAGTTGGTGGAGCTGTTTAGGGGAGGTCATGGAACGTTTAGGAGGTGTGGCCTTGTTGAAGGAAGCATGTCATTGGGGGTGGGCTTTGAGAGATCATAGCCTTGCTTCTCTCTCTCTCTCTCTCTCTCTCTCTCTCTCTCAGCTTTCTGTTGCAGCTGCCTCCGCCATGCCTGCTCCACCATGATGGACTCTTAGCCCTCTGGACCTATAAACCCAATAAACTCTTCCTTCTGTATGTTGTTTTATCACAACAACATGAAAGTAATGAGTAGAGCCTGGCTCTGTTTACCTGTGAGTGACTAACCCGAGTGACTAACCAGAGCGTGCCTTCCAGCCCCAGTCCCAGCTGGCTGTGACCGAGAGGACTGGGAAGCCTCTGACTCAGGTGCAAGGGTGGGCGGTATAGATGAAGAGGAGGAGGAGGGAGGAGGAGATGAGGAATAGGATAAGGATGGTGAAGAGGCAAATTTTGATGGAGAAGAGGATGATGATGAAATGGAAGAGGTAGAAGATGAAGTCAGTGGTGAGGTAAAGTTTGGAATTGATGAAGAAGATGCAGTGCTGGAAAAAAGTGGGGAGTGAAAAGGAAATAGACGAAGTAAGATGATTAACCCAAGTAACCTGCAAAACCAGAGCTGTTCAGTTGTTGGGTGTGGGTTGGACTGATGGTGGATTTGGTAGCTGATTTTTTTTTAAGGGTGTATATGGTACATACCCACAATGGAATTTTATTCAGCTGTAAAGAAAAAATGAAATTATGAAACTTGCAGGTAGGGCTTGTGAGTTGGCTCAGCAGCTAAGAGCAAGTACTGTTCTTCCAGAGGGCCTGAGTTTGGTCCCCAGGACCCACATCAGGCAATTCACAACTATCTGTAACTCCAATACCAGAGGATACAATACCTCTGGGTCTCTGTGGGCACCCTCCCCCCATATGCACAAACCCGCACATGTATACATTCAATTAAGAATTAAGCACATTTTTTTTTTAAAAAAAGATATTTGCAGATAATTGGACGGAATTGGAAAAAAAAAAGGATACTGAAGTAACCCAGGTCCAGAAAGACTAAAGTCTCACATTCTTGCCCATGTGGATGTGAGGGTAGTTAGAAAAACAAGGGGTATATAAAAAAAGTCTTATGGGAACCTACTATCTTGTAACCCAATTAAAAATAAAATAAAAATGATGATGATGATAATAATAGTTTGAAGGGAGATATCTTGCATGATTGGATAACACTGCTCAGAAACTGTGTTTCTAAACACAGTTTAGAAACTGTGGATTACTAAACAAAAATTTCAGCACCATGTATGGGGTACCCTATATGAACTGATGACCAGGAAGGTGCCAGTGGCCCATCAAAACAATACAGGCTCTTGGTTGCCCACCAGAACTAGATGGTAAGACCTTATTGCTAGCTGGTCAAGGTGGCACAGCCCTTTAATCCCAGCTTTGGAGGCAAAAGCCAGGCAGATCTTTGTAAGCACATCCTGGTTTACATAGTGATTTCTAGGCCATCCAGGGCTACATAGTAAGACCTAGGCTCAAAAGAATGAGAGAGGAGAGAGAGAGAGAAAGAGAGAGAGAGAGAGAGAGAGAATGAGATTATCTTATTGCTAAAGATACCACACACCTTGGTTGTGTAAGATATACAAAAGTCAAGTTGGAACTGAGCTGGAAGCATCTTCCCTGCTGGCCAGCTTTTATAGGGCTGGAAGGTGCTATGTAGGCTGTTGGGGGAGAAAAGGCATTACTGTCTTACCCAGCACTGATCTCTACAAACTTCAATACTAACCTGCCAGGCAAGATGCGCCTATTTGTGCAATAGTGACATGGCTGTTATAGGGTAACCAGCTGTCCTCTGATTGAATCTGAGCCCTGTGGAGTCACAGGAGAGAATCTGTGCCTGGTACTGTAAACCTGGCCAAAAACACAGTTGGGGAAGTCATAGGCCCTAGGGGGAAAATTTATGACTGTTGTTTAAATTGACATAGTGTCAAACTACTGTCTAAACATCCATGTTTTAAAAATATCTTATTTATTATTTTTATTTTATGTGTATGAATGTATTGCCTGCATGTATGTAAGAGCACCTGTGTCGAATGATGTCAAATGAGGAGGTCAGAAGAGGGTATCAGAGTCCCTTGGAACTGGAGTTACAGACAGTTGTTAGCTGCCATGTGGGTGCTGGGAATCAAACCCAGGTCCTCTGCAAGAGCAGCCAGTGCTCTTAACCCCTGAGCCATCTCTCCAGCCCCTAAATATCTATGCTTATACTCACAGACAACTGTCACTCTCAGCCTTAATCAGAGAAGCCTGCCTTTAAAGTGAATACAGTGATTTCGAGACTCATGGTTGCTCAAGTTGCTGAGCATACATGGCAGTTGAGGCTCAACCCAAAACAAGGCATTTATCCCTTTAAGGCTCAAGGAACATGGTGGAAGAGGAGGCAAAAAGAATGTAAGATTTGGAACACACAGAGAAGGGGCTGCAAAATGCCACCTCAGTCATGACAGCTGACATAGCTGTGAACTCAGAAGTTGCAGCTGCCTGCATGGGGCCTGTGTCTTAGTGTTACTGTCAACAATGGATAATGAATAGTAGGTGAGCCCTTACACCTCCCCGCTTGACTATTGGCTACTGAGAGCTCCTGGGAGAGGGGCCCTGTCTTCAGCTGTGTACCCCCTGTGAGCCAGCCAGCATGAGCTGTGTCTGAGGGAGGCGCAGGCTTGCAGCTTCACTGGGATTTCACGCATCTGCCCCTGCCATGGCTCTCATCGTCTCAACCAGCACTTTCCAACATGTGACAGACTCGTGTTTCCAGTGTGGTCTTTCAGATTACTTTTAGGTGAAATTAGGCTAGTTTAGCTACCATCGCAGGACATTAAATAGCACTGAACCACAATAAGGTTATAACCTTTTATTGAGATGGAGTCTTTAAGAGATTTCCCAGCTTCAGGCCCGCAGGAGCAAGGCCTTGCCTGGTGAAAGGATCACTCATTCTCTTTCAACCCCTTTGATGATATCAAGGAAAGAATCTCAATTGTTCCAGAATGTCTTTAATATCATGCTAATTTTACCATTTCTTCGGAAGCAGATAGGCTCACGCTGCAGCCTGAGCCCTGTGGGCAAAGCACCCAAGGAGGCGGGAATGCCAGTCCCTTCTATTTGCCTGCTGGAAATACATAGCCTTCTTCACCATGGGGAGAAGTGGTCTGGTGAAAGTGGTCTTTCTGCTTTTTAATTAATTTGGACAATTTCATAGAAGCATATAATGCATTCTGGTTCTCTCCCTTCCCCCTCATATCTCCTTTTTGTTGTTAGTACTGTGATGGTCTTGTGGAGCCCACACTGGCCTCAGACTTGCTATATGGCCAAAGATGACCTTGAAGTCTTACTGCCTCCCTCTCCCAATTGCTGGGATTATAGTCATGCACCACCACACTCCGTTATGTGACACTGGGGATGGACCAGGGCTTTGTGCATGCTAGGCTCTACCACATCTACCTACCTCCCCATCTGTTCTTCTGTTTTTGGCAGCTACAAGTTTTTTTTTTTTTTTTTTTTTTTTAATGATTTTAAGGAAAAAACTGGGCTTGTTTAATAAAAGTATTAAATAAATATTACCACAGGCCATATGTAGCTATGGCAAAAAATCATTAAGGTGATACATAAATAGCTGAGTTTTGAGAACACTGATTGAAGAGAAGGAAATGAAATAAATTTTGGATCTGAGTCCTATTGGCTTCCCCCACTTCCTGAGCATTTCAAAGCACCAACCTCTTCAAGGCTCGAGTCCCTTACTTGAGAGATGGGCAAGTGACAGGATCTGTGTCCCCAGGCTGCTATGGGACTTAGTGAGACACCTGATATGGCCAGCCCTATGGGGACAGAGGAGAGACGGGTAGAGGAGTGGAGGGACAGGATGCCATACCTGAACTGCAGAATGCAGAGCGAACCTTGGAGCCCCAGAAGGCCTGTGGTGGAGCACAGGGCCAGCGTTAAAGGAGGAGACTCATTATGGGGAGACCCTTTTGTCCGGAAAGATACATTGCAAAGCAGGGTCTTGCTCTGGTCACTCTACCTCCAGGGAGGAACATGCACCCTCATTCATAGGAAAACAGGGCCCTGGAATGGGGACAGGAGAGAAACTGATCCATCACCAAGGCAAGAGCCAGCCCTCCCTCCCAATGGTCCCCAGAGAGGAGCCTCAGTGGACATTTGAGCCCTTTCTTTAGTCAAGGCAAAATAGCCTCAGCCTGTGAGGATCTGGGGGTACAGGAGTGGACTGGCCAGAAAGGACCCTCAGCAAGTGCCCTGGGCCTGCCCCAAGCTGACTGATTTTTCATCTACACTGAACCACCAGGCAAGACCTCCTCTGCCCAGCCATGGAGGTGACAGTATCAAGCACAGTTGGTAGGTGTAGCTCAGTCATCCTTTAAACATTAAAAAAAAAAATTATTGTGGGGTGCATGGAGAATAATTCTTCAGCTTAGATGATAGAAATTTGTAAATTGTGGGGTGCATGTGTGTGTGTGTGTGTGTGTGTGTGTGTGTGTGTGTGTGTGTTGCTAATTAGGGCTGAATTGCTTATGAGGGGTTGGGAGGTGAGGCTGAATGAATCTCCCTGTCCCTCCTTCCATTCAGGGACATGAACAGTCAAAAGGCCTGGCTGTGATGATTTTAGGCAAGCCGGTGCAGCTACACTCAGGAAGATGGTGTCTGTCTGTCAGAGGACAGTCCTGTGCAACAGTGTGCCTGTCATGGTGCACATGTGGAGGTCAGAAGACAACTTTGTGGAGTCAGTTCTCCCCTTCCATCTTCACGTGGATTCTGAGGACTGACCTTGGGTCATCAGGTGTTCATGGCAAGTGTTTTACCTGCGGAGCCATCTCACCAGCCCCAAAGTGACCCTTCTGAGGTGATGGGAAAAGTCTGAATTATGTGCTGCAAGCTGCTTTAGGCACAGAAGAACACCAGATGGAAGTCGGGGACCTCCTGTGCCCGTTCAGAATTTCACTGTGATTGGGTATTACAAGAGCCAGGAGGACAATCTTATTCCAGCAGCACTCTTGTTAGCTGGAAAATCTATTAAGGTGAAATATGCGAACAGAGTCTTTGTTTTGCACTCTATTTTGCATTCATTTTCTCAGTATTTGGCTAACTGCCTTCCAGAACTGAGCAGTGTTTAGTTTATGAACACCAAAGAACACAGTGCAGTTCATGAACCTGTTTGCATAAAACATCTTTTTAAAAGTAAAACAGATTACTTAAATGGATCTTACTCCCTAAAATGACTTTCTACATATTCGAGAAATAAACCCCTTGATAACCATAAAAACTCACAGAAAGACAGAGCAGGTTCAAAGTGATTATAATAAGGTTTAATTAAATTAACTATTTTTTGCAGTGCTAGGGATAGAATTCACGGTCTTACATATGCGAAGTCAGCACTCTACCACTGAGTTATGCTCCCCCACTCCCATTTTTTGGTTTCTGGGATTGGGACTTGCTAAGCTGCCCAGGCTGGCTTTTAACTCTCAGCCTCTGTAGACCAAGCCATTCTTGAACTTGCTATCCTCTTGCCCCATCCTTCTGAGCAGCTGGGGATGACAGGAATGTGCCAACAGGCCTAACTATTCTTTATTTGTAGCTCTGGCTTTGCATGGAATGCACTATGTAGACAGGTTGTCCTTGGATTCAAAGAGGTCCACTTGTCTCTGCTTCCCAAGTGCTGGGATTAAAGGTGTGTACCACCACGTCAGGCTACTAGTTTATATCAGTAAATGGCAGATTCACGACTTATTCCAAGTGCAGGACACAACCCCCCTTTCTCCAGAAACTTAAAAAGAATTTTATTTTTATGTGATAAGTGTATTGCCTACATGTGTGTAAGTGTACCAGTGTCATGCAATGTCTGTGGAGGCCAGAAGAGGGCATCAGATTCCTTAGAACTGGAGTTACAGATGGTTGTTAGCCACCATGTAAGTGCTGAGAGTGGAACCTAGGTTCTCTGCAAGAGCAGCCAGTGGTCTTAGCTACTGAGTCATCTCTCCAGCCCCTAGACACTTTTTAAAGGGGCTGTGCTCAGGATTGAACCCAACACTTCTTACATGTTGACATGTTCTACCATAGAGCTACCTACCCCCCAGTGCTACAACTTTATTGTACAAGAGCATCACCATCCTTCTCCCATCCATCAGAACTCATTCTTTAATCTGCATCAATTCCCTTCTCTCACCCCCAACTCCAGTGAGTCCCTGAAGTCAGTGATTTTAACCTATAAAGACCTCTGGCTTTGAAATTTGCCCAGTTCTGACTTTCTTCTGCTTCCCTGTCTAGAACCTGTAATACCAACTACTCTTGCCTTTACTTCTCCTTCACATCTCCTAGGCACCAGTCAAGGACTTTCTTTTCTCTGTACAGTTAAGAGTTATGCGATTTGGGAGTCTTTTAGATAGACCCACTGAAGGGGTACCCTAATTGCTCCACTCTGTGTCCTTGTTTGGCCTGGAAGAAGCCAGAGTGGTCTGCATCCTGATTCCCTATCAGCAATTTGGGTAACTTCTTTAGAGGATGGTGTGATAAGAATAGGAGATAGGAATTGGCTAGGCAGTTAGGCTAAAGAACCCCAAAGAAAAGTAGCCAGTTTCTTGGCTAAAAGTCAAAATGTCCTTGAGAAGTATTTGGGAACTTGTATCTAATCCTTAAAAGATTTTAGGGTTACCCCTTCAGAGGGGAGAATGTTAAAGTAGCAAAAAGCCCCATAAATTTAACTGGTCAAGTCTATAAAATCCCTAGTCTATGTTGGAGGACCCACCTTTCCAATGTCACTGGTCAATCACCTGGTGATAGAACCACTCCTAGGAAGGCAGGTTCACCTTAAGTCATGCTAAATAGAGGGGCAGAATACCTGGTGTGTTAATGAGGTAGTGAATTTTTCCTGCCTGGAATCCCGCCTTGTAACGAAGAACTTCTGACTAGCCATAGTCACGTAGGTCTCTGTAAGTCTGTCTGCTTTCTGCCATTTGGGTCCATTCTTCAATTCTTTTATGAATGAGACTAAGAACCCTCTAGAGAACCCTCTTTCCCCCCCCTAAAAACTATGGGCATATGGTGTCTTACTTTAATTAAGAGAAAAGATGACCTATAATAACAGTATGTGAAGGTGCTTTGCAGACAATGATACACTGGCACCAGCCTTTGAAATATTCTAGAAAAAAATTCATACCCTTTATGTGTTCAGAATGTCGCATTATCAGAAACCCTCAAAAAAAAAAAAAACAAACAAACAAACTCCGAGACCTCTGGCTAACGCCCTGTGGGGCGGCTGGTTAGCTCTTCTGCAAGCTGCTTACAGTGACGCCTGCCGTGACACCCTTCTCAGGCCCCACAGTGGTCACTTACTCCTCTGCCCCAGAACTGCCACTCACCCTGGGCTCCACCCTTGGGCCTTGGCTCAAACACAAGGAGCCTGCAAGGCTTACTGAGGCAACCAGGATCCGTCACTACCAGGACCATGGCCTGTGTCTTTAAGTAGACTTCAAGGCAGCATTTTAGCCAGCTGGGAATACCAGGCTGCCTGTCAGCAGGAATTTGGTCTTAGTTACTAGAATAATGGATTGTTTAATACACTCTTTGCTGAATGTACAGGAAGGCTTTTAAGCCAATTGTGGATCCATTCATGCTAAATACAAATAGCTTTTTCCCCTACTCTTAGTTTTTTAAATCCAAATTACACATAGACGTAGTGTCAAATGGATCTGGCAGGTTTACTAAAACAAAATGAGAGAGCATTTCTACCTCCCTTGCTGCATTTCCCATCTGAGGCAACCACTTTCCCACTGGGTATTTACTTACTTAATATGTGTGTGTATGTGCTATGCATGTGTGTATGCATGTTTGTATGTGTGCGGGCACATGTGCACATGGGGCTCATGCACTTGTGTGCACATGCATGTGGAGTCCCAAACTTGACATCAGGTATCTTCCTTGATTGCTCTCCACATTGAGTCAGGGTCTCTGGCTGAACCTGGAGCTCATGGATTCCAGCTAGTCTAGGTAGTCAACTTGCCCTGGGGACCCCATCTTTGAGTGTTAGGATTACAGGCAGCAGCCACAACTGCTTGGCTTTTATGTGAGCATTGGGGATATGAACTCAGTCCCATGCTTATGTGACAAGTGCTTTATCCACTGAGCCATCTCCATAGTCCCCCCTTGCTCTGTCTTGGATTTTTAAAAATTTTGATATTTGCCACTGCTTGTAAAAAAAACACACCTCTGGGGCTGGGGAGATTGCTCAGTGGTTAAGAGCACATACTACTCTTACAGGGGATCTGGGTTCAGTTCCCAGCATCCACATGCTAACTCACAAAGTCTGTAATTCCAGCTTGTGGGCAGTGAATGCATGTGGTAATATACATCCATTCAGGCAAACATTCATACACAAAAATTAGAATGAATAAATCTTAAAACAAAAACAACAAAAAGCCCATGAGGCTGGAGAGATGCTCAGTGGTTAAGAGCCCTGGCTGCTCTTGGAGAAGACCCAGGTTTGATTCCCAGCACCCACAAAGCAGGTAACAACTGTCTGTCACTCCAGTTCCAGGGGATCCAACACCCTCTTCTGACCTCCTTGGGTAATGCATGACACAGGTGCACCTACATAGATGCAGGCAACACACTCATACACAAAAAGTAAGACATAGGGTTGGAGAGACAGCTCAGTGGTTAAGAGCACTTGACTGCTCCTGCAGAGGACCTGGGTTCAATTCCCAGCATCCACATGGTGGCTAACAACCATCTGTAACTCTAGTTACAGGGAACTTGATGCCCTCTTCTGACCTCTGAAGGCAATGCACAACACGGGTGCATTTACCTACATGCAGAAATTATACTCATATGCATAAAAATAATAAATAATAAATTTAAAAATTAGACATAATATAGCCGGGCGTGGTGGCCCACACCTTTAGTCTCAGCACTTGGGAGGCAGAGGCAGGCAGATCTCTTCGAGTTCAAGGCCAGCCTGATCTACATAGTGAATTCCAGGACAGCTGGGGCTACAGGGAGACTCTGTCT